>NC_067480.1:5125000-5430000 GCF_947179515.1 Apodemus sylvaticus | reverse complement strand
GGAAGATGGCACTAGTTCTCTGTAAAAGCAAACTGGAGTGGGATGGCAGTAAGGGTGGGGGTGGGGTGGAGGGAGGAGAGAAGGCTCAGAAGAGAGCATACAGAACTAATTTGCTTTCCAGCACCCATATCAGATGGTTCACAATCACCTGTAACTCCACCTCCTAGGGATCAAATGTCCTTTCATGGATCCCACAGGCACCTGCATTCCACCCCACCCCTCACCCCCCCAATCCTCCACTCCCCACCCCCCACCCCCATCCCCCCACTTCCTCACCCCCCAATCCCCACCCCCACTCCAATATTTTTTTTAAGACAATGGAAGCTGGGTATGATGCTATAGTCCTATAATCCCAATATTGGGCAGAAGTGTCAGGAGTTCAGGATTCTAGGATAGGTGCGATTCAACCTCGAAAACAAGGTAATTATGAATGAAGTACAAATGATGGTGTGGCTGAGTATCTGGCCAAAGCACGACTTATACTAGGTGTCTGACTTGCAGCATTTCATTGGTTTCCAAATCTTTGAAGACTCACTATAATATAAATGGTCATGAAGTTTACAGGAGAGGTCAACTCATTTTTCCTCTACTTACACCAAAAACCTGATACTTGTTTTCCTCACTGGGAAGGGGAGGGAACTCTTCACGCATCTCCAGGACACTGGACAAAAAAGGCTCTCAGAAGGGAAGACAACCTCGCCATCTTTTCTTGGCTGATTCTTTGTCAATAGACAAACCACAGCTCTCATTTTAAGGGGAACAAGAGGCAGTTTATTCTGGAACCATTTTGACAGACAATAATAGCCCAATGGGAACAGATTTAGGTCACCCCAAATTCCATGATCCAACATAGAATGAGTTCCATGAAGTTTTTATAGTTTTACAGAATGAAGAAAGTCCTAAGTCAGGATGGCTCAGCAGTTAAGAGCGCTGGCTGCTCTTCTGGAAGACCAGTGTTCTATTTCCAGCTCCCTTACAGTAGCTTGAGGGAATGCAATAGTGCGAGTCAGGCTTCCGCATGCACAAGCCATCACGCACAGAAAGTAAAGAATAAATGAAATATTTTTAAACAGTGATAAATCAGGGCAATTTTTAAAATATGTTGGTGGGTCCATCAGAGAGACAGCATAGCAAGATGAAGGATGCGTTACTATAGGCTCAGAGTGCTATCTGATGCCATTCTTAGATTTTGGGTTGACAGAAGCTAGTTGTCTGCTAAGTTAATAAATTCTAAAAGTTTTGTTTTTTTATCTATGGTTGAAAGATATAAATCTGATACAAAGGTGGGTGGGAAATGTTGGTTTAGGAGGCCAAGACCTCAGCTCAAGATAATGTACTTAGTCTCTAGACCTGCAACATTGTAACAAGCCTCTGTCCGGAGATTGGAGTCAGTGAATGGAGTTAGTTCTGCCAACACAGCTTCCTTCCAGAAATTTCTTCCTTCTGTCCCAGCCAGACAGCTTCTTTTTTAGAAGTTTTTGTTCACATCTCCAAGTTTGTGTCACTAGACTCTCGTGGGTGAGTGGCAGGGTTTGCCTGAAGCTCCACTGTGCTAGTGAAGTGAGGGTGAATCCTTTGCAGCAGCAAATCCTTGCTAAGAAGTATGCTTGCTTGCATCTGTAGGATGAAACCCAGGTCTTCCTTGTATAAGTCTGTCTGCAGAGTTCTGGGCCAGGGCAGTATGAAGAGTTAGTTGCCCATATCTTATGCCTGTTCCATGGGGGATGCCAACTGTGTGTGTGTGGTCATGGTGGGAGTGATGGTGGTGGGGGTCTCTGTAACGCCAGCTAACAGGTTGTCCCAAAGTGTGAGGACAAGGCATAAATGCACCTTCTCCTTAGGGAGGGACAAGATTGTGTTTGGTGTCCAGACTGTCATTGTGATGGTGACAGTGAATGTCTAGAAAGTGCAGAAAACGAAGCAAGTTGTGTTGATTTTCAGACTAGCTAGGAATTAGTCATTCGAAAAAAGGAGATAGAGGGTAGAGAGGGAGAGAGTGAAGGGAGAGAGTGAAGGAGCAGGGAGGGCGGGAGAGAGAGAGAGAGATTGAGATCTTAATAATGGAACATTCCCCCTGCTCCCACTAAGTCCGAGATAAGGGAGGCTCCCAGGGCTTGGATTCAATATGAAACCACAGAGCCTAGAGCCATACAAGAGCCTGGGGGCTGTTGCTAAGGCCTGGGATGTGTTGCTAAGGCTTTCTTTCTTTGAAGCCATAAAGGAAGAAAGGGGGAATCTTAATACTTGAGGATTAGTGAGATGGGTACCAGATTCTGCCTTAGACCAGGGTGTCTCAGGTGGCCACACTTCTCTGGAGGGGTGGTGGGAAAGCCTCGGAGCCTACGGTTTTCAGGGAACTTATTGATCAGTCCTTCAGTGATATTTCTATTGTTTTACACGAACAGAGCAAACGTCAGGGCTGCCCAGGAGCCCCTTCTAATCTTCCTCGCTTCCTCTCCATTCTTCTCAAAAGGAATGATGGTCACTGTTGCTCTCCTGCTCACTGCCATCTCTTCCGGCCTCTGGGACTTTCAGGCTCTTCTTGGAGGGCCCCACACTCCCCACTTCCATCTCCGCCCCGGGAGATTTCTTTCTCCCTAATTACCTATTTTCTCTTCACTCACCACTTGTTACACCCTGTAATTATTCGGTTTATCCATTCATTTGTTGGATGTGAAGCTTTGTTTGTTTATTTGTCCTCACTGGAATATTTACCCATTTGAGTGGCTATTTTTTCGGGCAATATTTGTGGATCCTACTATGTGCCTAGAACTGAAGAACAGAGAAAGCTCTGAAGCCTCAAGATGTCACTTGGGAGAACAGAAGAGACCAATGAACAACTCAAGAGGAGGGTAACGCGCAAGTCGAGTGCCTGGTGCACCAGGCAGCTCTAGCTGCCGGAAATGGAAAGCAAGGAAGCTGAACACAGAGGTCAGGAGACAGGCTGTGACTTCATCAGGCTCTTTTTTTTTTTTTTTTTTTTTTTTTTTTTGTCATCCCGCCCAGATGCCCATCTGGTAGCTCTGCCCTTACCTTGTGTAGCTAATCAATGCATGTGACCGGGAAGGATGGAAAGGAGAAAGGCGTAGAAAAGGCAAACTGGCATGGAGTCTTGCGAGAGTTTACCCTGCCTGGAATCCCTGGCACACTCCAGTAGGGGGTGGGGGTGGGAGTGGGGGTGGGGGCTGGGGCTGGGTGCTAGGGTCGGGGTTTGGCGGGTAGTGGGGAAGGTAAAGAGTGTGGGAGTGGAGTTGATCTTTACTGTCTGCAACCTCGTCTTCTGAACTCTCACTTTCTGCACCCTCCGGCACTGCTCAACTCCTGGGTTAGGCTTCTCTGCTTTAGAATAACATTTCTTTTCCCTGTGACAGAGGTGACTGAAAGATTCCCCGGAGAAGGAGGCCATAAATACCCACATCAAATCTAAGACACGGAATTTGATCTATAGCCAGCCACGTGGGCAGGAAATGTTGCACTTATAATCAAGGCGCTATTTTCATTATCCCGACAGGTGATCAGGGGAGAAACACTGGTTTTCATTTGTGCTTCAGCCCAGTCACTCCTCATAATTCAGTCCACAAGAAACTTGCTGACTGCAGCAAGGACGGGAGCTTTTGGAGAGGGGGCGGGCCTCCTCTGAGTGAAAATCGTGCTGAGTTCAGAAGGTTAGATTTGCACAGAGCCTCAAAGTCCCCTTGTAGGGACAAATTTTGGATGATAAACCGTGGAAATGAATTTGTACAGGGAATGATGTTCATTATAAATGGGTGCCGGTGTATCTTGTACATAAAATGCCCTATTTGCATTTAAAATAAGTGCAATAATCGCTGAAACTGAGCTAGGAACTCCAACTCTCCCTCCCTGCCAAACATCACACTGATAACAACGCCATTAATTGGCTTTTGGGTCACACCCGTTGTCTACTTGGAAAAGCAACAAATAGCAAGAGGGCCCCTCTCCTGAAAGTTTTGAAAAAAATCTATATATTGTTTATTCTTCGGGGGCAGAACTTGTTATAACAAGACCCAAAAGAAAGGTCCATTAGGGACTGAATCTCCCACAACCTGATGCATCAAATACAGCTTTTAACGCACAGTTGGTATTGGCCTCTGAAACTTTTGTTGAAAATTCAGCCAGTATTTCCTTTAGATTTCTTAATTATTCATGCTAAGTGGAAAAAGCTTTTAATTATTCAATTAATCCCCCGGTGTGGTAAAATGTTTATTGGATTCTTATTACACATGTTAGCTTCCTGGTTAGACATAATTGGGCGAATGATAATTCTGGGTTTTAGGGGACCCATTCACACCCAGCGTCACTCTCGGGCATAGATTCTGAGTGAAATATTAATTGTAACAAAATTGCAGAAGTTATGCTCCAGTGGGGCACTGATCACAGCAAGCTAAAGCAGAATAACTTCGCCAAGCTGAAAGCCACGCCCACC
Organism: Apodemus sylvaticus; assembly: GCF_947179515.1. Taxonomy (NCBI): domain Eukaryota; kingdom Metazoa; phylum Chordata; class Mammalia; order Rodentia; family Muridae; genus Apodemus; species Apodemus sylvaticus. The sequence goes on along the minus strand of NC_067480.1, from coordinate 5,425,556 downwards.
CCCATTGCTCTTGGGTCCGGGGGAGCTTCTATAACGCCCACCCACCCAGCAGTTGATCAATCATGTAGTAATAACTCAGGAAATAGATATGACCCACTGATGCCATGTGCAAATGTTATATCCTGAGTAAATATATCAGATGGGAACATGCCAACTGGGGGAACATCTTGCCTATGACACACATCATGGTCGTCTAAGGCTGCCTGTTAGAGGCCTTCAGCTGCCTCTCCAAGGTGAGCTCCCACACCTGTACACACCACTGCAGACCCATGTGGCCTCTTCCTTCCTCTCTGGATGACCTCAGGTAGAGTGCTGGCAGAAGCCTGTTTTGTGTTTACCCGGTCTAGCACAGAGAGACCTGTGGAGTCAGCCTCCTGTTCTTCGGTGAAGACGCTGCTGAGAATTATGGCTGCCTCATTTTGGAACACCCAGGCTCCACCTATCACTCGCACACTGCACAGCACTGCTTTTATAGCCCCGCCTCTCCCCTGTGTTGTGTTTCTGCTTTACAATCCCCCCTCCCACAGCCCACCCTTTCTACAGCAAAGGACTCTGACACAACAATTCTTTGTGTCAGGACATGATTTTGCAGGAACCCAGCCAGCCGAACACTATTTGGTTTATGTCTTTTAAACCAGAACAAATATATATCATTTTCCCTTCAAAGCCAAAACAGATACAATCCAGGGAAGAAATCACTGAACTAACACACGATCTGGGACAGAACTAATAAACTATCCTATGAACCAGAAAATGGGCAAGAGCAGGTTTGGTCCTTTGATCCTACACTCTCCTGGCAAGTAAGATTGGGCTCCTGCCAAGTTATGGATACTGGGGACCACAGGGGATCTGATGTTTACTTCGCACCTAATCCTGGATGTCCCCACACAACAAATGACTGTAAAATGGGTCAGGTGTACCTCCTTCCACGTAATACACAAGGCAGTGTCATAAGGGACTGACAAGCTAGGGCAGCTGTGGGCTAAGCAGTGGTGATTAACCCTTTCAATTCTCTAAACCTGGAGGAAGATTTCTGCCCCTATCTCCTATTAGTGTTCCCCCAAAGACTGCATAACAGGATTGGACTGGGTGAGCATCCTGCAGCAGGTAGCCATGGCCCATTCTTCCTGGGAGCTGGAGGGCAGTGCCGGGGAAGCAGAGGATGGAATCCTGAAGACCTTGGCCTCCGCAGAGGAAGCTCTGTTGGTATGGTAAGGGTGAGTCATTGGGAGAATTGGCAACCCTCAGCACATAAAATTTCCAGGTAATCTGACTCGAACTCATTTCTCAATGATCTTTATTCATCTTAGAAGTTCACGACAGTTTCGGGTCTTAGGTAACTCATGAATCCAGAGACCTCATCCTAAACATGTCCCTGTACCAGGCACCAGGTCTGACACTCTGGATAAACTCTATGTGGATGAATGACTTCCAGATGGCCAAGCCAAGGCACACAGAGCGAGGTAGCTTCCTGTCCAAAGCCGCCTTCGGCAGGCTGGACACTTGAACTCAGGCTTCCCAAAGCTGATCCTGTCACTCTGCCTGTCTGGTTATGGATTCTACGAAGTGCTTGCCTGTCTGTCTGTCTGTCTGTCTGTCTATGTATCTATGTGTCTGTCTGTCTGTCTATCTATCTACCTATCCTGTTTGTTTGTTATAACAAGAACCCCCCCCCCCCCCAAAAAAAGTTCCATTAGGTCCCGAATATCCCACAACCTGATACATCAAATACAGCTTTTAACACACAGTTGGTATTGGCCTCTGAAACTTTTGTTGAAAAGTCAGTCTGTATTTCCTTTAGATTTCTTAATTTCATGCTAAGTGGAAAAAGCTTTTAATTATTCAATTAATTCCCCCATGTGGTAAAATGTTCATTGGATTCTTATTACATATTAGCTTCCTGGTTAGACATAATTGGGCAAATGATAATTCTGGGTTTTAGGGGACCCATTTGTACCCAGCATTACTCTCAGGCATAGATTTAGAACTTCAACTTTTGAAGTTTGCCTTTATCTTGTAACATCAAAGCAATTTGACAAAATAAGTGAGATTTTTGATTCTGAGTGCAAAGATAAACTATCCTGCAATAGGCATACTTAATTAAAAAGAGATCTTACGAGGTGTGGTTTCTAGGCAAGGTGCTTGCTTAACACGCACAAGGTGTAGGTGTTAATCCTCAGAACTCCTACTCACGAAAGAAAAGTTTCTTCACATCAGCACTCATACAGAGCAGGGAAATGCATGTCAGACATTACCCTTCCACCCCCATTTAGCCATCATCAATGGGCATACAACAAGATAAATCGAGATTGACCTTTAGAGGCCTTAAAGATCATTTTCTAAAATGGTAGCTGTTTTGAAGGGGTCGCTCTCCTGAACATGGTATGTTTTTCATGTTAGGAACATCATGTCCTAAGCGATTCTTTGTGGCCAATGATTGCTGCCAGGGCACTTAAATTTTGTCTTATTCACTGCGTGCTTGATTCTGGGTGGGTGGGCCATGGTGGATGGCGCCGTCTACTGTAGCAGTGAGCAGCATCAGCTGCCTTCCTGGGTTTGTTTCTCATTCCCAGTGGCTTGTGTTTTGCTGAACCACGGCCCCTGTTGTATCTGTGCCCTTCTCCATACTGTCTTCGTCTTGCTCACGTCTGTCTCTATGACCCATTTCCGCTTTACTCACAGTTACACGGAGCCATACCCACATTAACCATCGCTCTGCTCTGCGCTGTGCAGAGTAACGGCCTGTGACACTGAAGCAATAGGACCTGACACAGACCAGGTCCCTGGCCTGTGAGCAGTGGGTTCAACGACCAGTTCCTGGTCGGAAGCTGTTACTGCATTGTGGGGCTCTTGATAACCAACTTCCAAGTCTGTGAGCTTCTTCTTCTTTTGTTTCTTATGATTATTAAGTATAAGAATGCTACAATTTACATCACAATTTACTCTTCACTTAGTTTTCTAAAGTTTAATGTTAATCTTTTTCATTTGCTATTATTAATAAAAGCTTTGTGGTTGTATTTGTGTGTCTGTCACTGTGTGTCTCTGCATATATGTGTATCTCTGTGCCCCCTTCTATGTGTGTTCTCCCTCCCCACCCCCGAGTGTGTGTGTGTGTGTGTGTGTGTGTGTGTGTGTGTGTGTGTATGAATGAATGAATGCCTGTAGGTCAGAGGACACCTTTCAGGAGTTGGTCATCTCCTTCCACCATGTGGGTCCCTGGGATTGAACTCAGTTCCGTAGGCTTGGCTGCAAGCACTTTTGTCTGCTGAGACACATGGCTGACCTCCACTTATTATTTTAAAATACATTTCACTGTGTGTATTTGAGATTTATGACATATAATGGGATTCAAAAAGACAGTACATTGAATAACACAGTGAACAAATTAATATATCTATAATCGCACAGCTACTTGGTTATGACAAGAGCAGCTAGTATCTACACAAAGTATTTTGTACTTAATACATGTGTTCTCATGTTGTACATTGGATCCTAGATTTAATGCATGTGCTGGGTAGTTTTTTTTTTTTTTTGCCAGTTCAGCCTAAAGTCACCTGAAAGGAGGGAAACCTCACTTAAAAAAATGCCTCCATAAGATCTTACTTAATGCCAGCCTGTAAGGCATTCTCATAATCAGTGATTGGTGCTATCCTTATCCCAGTAGTCCTGGGTTCTGTACGGAAAGCAAGTTGAGCAAGCCATGAGGAGCAAGCCAGTAAGCAGCACCCCTCCATGGCCTCTGCATCAGCTCCTGCCTACGGGTTCCTGCTCTGCTTGAGTTCTGCCCTCACTGCTTTTGGTGATGAACTGTTCTATGGAACCGTGAGGGAAATAAACCTTTCCTCCCCAAGTTGCTTTTGGTCATGGTGTTTCATCCCTGCAGTATTAATTACTAGGACAGTGCACCTGCTGCTTTGCTGTACATCTCCCCATTTCTTCTCTTCTTCACCTTTGTGTGTCTAGTAGCCGTTATTCGCCCTCTCTGTAAAGGGTTATGCACTCCCTTTCTTTTGCATCTGGCTTATTGACTCAGCACAATGTCTTTCAAGCTCATTCATGTTGTGGCAAATGCCATAGCTTCTTCTCTGAGGCCAACTAATATTGTCTCATGTAATGCAATATGCCTGCAAACTTGCTATGTCTGCAGGCTACTGTAGGTAATACAGCCATTTTCATGATGTTGATCCTGCCTGCCCCTGAACACGGGAGATTTTCATCTTCTAGTGTCTTTAATTCCTGTCTTCATTGCTTTAACATTTGCCACCTGGTTAGTTAACTTTATTCCCAGGCATTTTTCCTTTTCCTTTTCCTTTCCTTTCCCTTTTTTCTTTTGCTTTTTCCTGTCCTTTTCGACTCTCTCCCCTCCCTTTCCCCCTTTCCCTTCTTCCCATTGGCGATACTTGCATCTGTAGTTCCTGTTCTCTTCCCTAGGTTTTTCCATTACTAGGGTTGTCTCTGTTTTGTTTTGTTTATTGTTTCTATATCCACTGTCAGGACTCAAACAGTTTTAATCATTTCCTTTATCTGTTTGATTGTATTTTCTTATAATTCTATATATTTATTCATTTCCTCTTTAGAGGCCTTTATCTGATTGATTGTATTTTCCTGTATTTCTTTGAGATATTTACTTATTTTCTCTTTGAAGGCCATTATCATCTTCATAAGATGAAATTTAAGGTCATCCTCTTGCTCTTTGGTTGTGTTAGGATATCCAGGGCTTCCTGTAGTAGAGAGCTGGGTTCTGATGGTGCCATATTGCCCTGGATGTTGTTGATTCTGGTCTTACACTGGCCTTTAGCCATGTGGTTGTCTGTGGTGTTGGCTGGCCTGGTAGTCCCTGGTGGTAGCAGGCCTCTGGGACTGCATGTAGAACTGACAATAATCCCTAATGCAAGCAGGCGCTGGTTGTCTTAGGTGGCAGCAGGCCTCCAGGGAGGCAGGCGGAGCTGTGGCCTGGAGTGGAGTGCAGATTGAGGATTGCAGGTAGAGGTTTGGACAGAAGATGTATCACAGAGAGGATGGTACAAATCTTATGGTTGGTGGGCTTGCTGGGTCCCCTGTAGGCAGGGGATCTGCATCTGGGAATTTCACGTGTTTGTCCTGGATGGCAGCAGGCCTCTCAGGAGGCAGACTGGACTGTGGCCCAGGGACTGGACTGTCACTGCCAATAATTTTATGAGTAAAAATTTGAGTTCTTCATCTAACATTTTAGCTATTTCCATGTCATTGACTTTTGTTACTGAGGAGTCATGATCTGTTGGAAGAACCATTTTGCTTTGCTTTTTATGCCCCTGTGTTTCAATTGTGTGATTGTACATCTGTGGAAATGGAGATATCTTCAGGTTTTATTTGATGTAGTTGGAATGGTGAGGCTACCTCTAAGTAAACACTGGGGCCTCACAGTCTCAAAAGCATCTCCTACAGGAGGACCTAAATGAGGACTGCCTGAGAGATCAAGGATTGCTGGCATAGTGTCAGCCAATCAGGAACTGTTGTTTAGAAGAGATGATTTCTTGGGACCAATGGGCGTGGGTAGAGGCTATTGAAGGCGCTTACAACAGCGTTCAGATGTGCTTGCTGCAACATTTCTCACCTGCTTCCAGAGTGCGTGCCATTGAATCTGCGCCACCTCACCTCCAGCCCCCAAGGGCAGCAAGTAGTCCAGGGCTCAAGCAACAATTTGGGACTCTTAAATAGCAAGTAGCCCTCAGTTAAAGGCTTAATCCCTTGTACCCCTTAGAGAGGACGAGAAACCAGCTACATTACCAAATTAAACCACAGGCAGAGAGACACTTTAAACCAATTAATGACATGAAAGACACCACCGATGACTATAGGGGTGATGACAATTTAGAGTTAAAAATTACTTATTGTCAAAGTAGAGACATTAACTGCATGAAATAAAAGAAAATTCAAGGAAAACAAAACAAAACAAAGAGTTATGGTAGAGGGCTGGAGAGATGGCTCAGTGGTTAAGAGCACTGACTGCCCTGCCAGCGGTCCAGAGTTCAATTCCCAGCACCCACATGGTGACTCACAACCATCTGCAATGGGATCCAATGCCCTCTTCTGGTGTGTCTGAAGACAGCGACAGTGTACCCACATACATGAAATAAATAAATCTAAAAAAAAAAATAGTTATGGTGGAATTTTAAAAATAAATAGGGAGAGGAAAGGAATGTTAGAAAGATGGAGAAAGGAAAGAAAAATCTTCATAATGAAGAAAAACACCCACACAAATTGCAAGACTGGGAGCAAAATGTGAAAACCAGGGAAGCACAGAGGACAAAATAATAAAATCCCAAGCCACAAAAGTCAATGGACTAGAGTGCCTTCGTCTGGGTTCTCCACTTTCCAAGCCCACTGGGTGTATAGGGAGCTCAACTGGAGATGGAGATGATTCTGTCTAATTCATTTATACCGATGTTGATCCTGCAGTCATGCAACATATTTCTTTAGCTGCCTTTTAATTTCTCTACGCATTTGTCTAAATTTTTTTTTTAACTAATTCATTTACCTTGTTACCCAGGGGATCAAGCCTGGGACACTCTGTCTGCTGGCAAACACTTTATCATTAAGCCACATCTGAAACCCTAACTTAGGTGTCTTTACAGTGCAGAATGTCAATGGCCAAGACAGTTTAAGAGTGATGAGTATATCAGCTGAATAACCTTAATGCAGTACAAAAGCTCCAATTTAAAAATTGGTTATCTATGTGCATATGTGTAGTGTTAGTGCATGTTTGTGTGTGCCTATGCACATGTACATATGCATGCACCTGTTCATTAGTACAGAGGCTAAAGGTCAATTTCGAGTGTCTTCCTCTACTAGTGTCCAACTTATTTTTTTGAGGCAGTATCTCTTCCTGTTCCCAGAGGTCACAAATTGGCTTGATTGGCTGACCAGTAAGTTCCTGGGATCTCTGTGTTCCTGTTTTACCAGCGCTGGGGTTATAGGTTTGAGCCCTCACTCCTGAGTTTTCACACGGACACTAAGATCCAAACTTGGATGCTCAACTATGCACAGTGCCTGACTGAATCATCTCTTGGTCCAGGGTCTCAATTTTAAAGAAAAGAAACCAAAACACAAAATATAAAAAACAGTCATGGAGAATAGCTAACATTTCAAGGATAGCTATCATAGAGACCTGTAATTTTAGAGGAGGGGGAGGAGGAGGAGGAGGAGGAGGTGAAAATCTAGGTTGCTGGCTGAGGACATGTTGTTCTAAAACATCCATACTTCAGGAATGAGGAGCCACGGGTGGCTGTGCTCCAGGTTCCTCATTGTGAGTAGGGTTTCTATTTGTCTGAAGGCCTATTTGGCTTTTCTATAATTACTGGCCTTTTTGTCTCAGTTTTGGAACCATGCTAGCCCTTCCTTTTATGGGACATGCCACAGCCTGGCTTATATGAAAAGATTTCCATTAGAAAAGGCTCTGTTTTTAGTATTATCTAAACATGCTAAATTGGATATTGGCCATAGTGCCCTTTGTTTCAGTTCTCCAGGGCTTATAAAGATCTCTGAAATAATATGATTTAGGGGTGATGCGCTTGGCTCCTCTGGTCTTTCATTCTCTGGCCCTTCTCCACCCTCTCCTTTGCCTCTTTGTTTTGTGCCAGCATCTTAGCCCTTCTTCCTCCTGTGCTTTGAAAGAACATGCTCCCTAAAGTATGGCGTCTGGCCTTCCGCTATCTCCAACCATTGGACTGAGTGCTGGGTCCCCAATGAAGGAGCTAGAGAAAGGATCCAAGGAGTTGAAGGAACTTGCGCTCCCATGGGAGGAACAACAATATGAACCCACCAGTTCCCCCAGAGCTCCCAGGGACTAAACCACCAACCAAAGAGTACACATGGAGTTACCCATGGCTCCAGCTGCATTTGTAGCAGAGGATGGCCTTGACGGACATCAAAGGGAGGAGAAGCCCTTGGCCCTGAGAAGGCGCAATGCCCCACTGTAGGGAACACCAGGACAGGGAAGCAGGAGTAGGTGGGTTGGTGAGCAGGGGGCGGGGGAATGGGACAGGCGTGTTTTTGTGCTCCACACTCTACTCAGTTCAAGATCAGAGCAGCTGAAGAGTGTCACCTGGTCCAAAATGGCTATTTTATTGTTGGTACCTGGGAAATGGCGCAGAAGACCACCTTGGCAGGTAAAATTATTTGGCAGAGTTCACTGGTTTCTGCTAAGTGGTTTTGTTGCCCTGTGGAGTGATCATGAGAGGACGAGCACCATTAGCAAGAGCAGGATGTGAGGCAGAAGTTCTCTTTGTAGTTTCCCAAAGAGCCATTTTCTCCTGCAACAGATTAGTGGGCACATCTGTGCTAGAGATATGGGCCTGATATTTAGAGTCATACCATCCCAAGACATTCACACGCCCAGCTAAAGACTTAGCTGGTGGTGTCCGGACATTCTTCTTCCTGGCTCATAAGAGCTAATTAACCATTAGTATCTCTTCAGTTTCACATTTAATGGCACCATCCTGGTACCTTGAAATCATCAATGGTAGACCACTATGCTGGGAATCAAGAGAGAATATGAATATTATGACCTGCTTATCAGGGAGTTTTTTGTTTTGTTTTGATTTTTTACACTTGGCAGATACTACTGCTCAGCACCCTTGTTGGGACGGCTTGGCATCCAAATATCAGATTGGGCACAAAATGCAAATTCTAAAGGTGCTGGCTCCGTGGACTCAAGCAGGCTCACAGAACTCCCAGAGTATTTCCACCTCCTGTAAGAAGATCTGGGTCCCCTCGTGTTCAGTGATGCCGTAGAAGTCTCTGTAGAGCAGTAGAAGCCACTTTCACCTTCCATGACTTTCAAACCAATAATGAGGCTTAAATCCCAGCACAGTTTGCCTGGAATTTTGTCTGGAGCTCGTAATGGAAGCAAGAGAAGTACACTGGGAAGGAGCTGAGGTCATTACTAGCAAGCTCAGGCATGCGATGGGAGATCCCCTGTGCAGTATTTTGAGGTTATTTAGAACCAAGAAAAGACTATAAAATGAGTAAATAAGAATAAAGTGAGTAGTAAATGCTTTCTGGGGTTAGAGAATTTCATATCCTGTTGAGGACTCCACAGAAGGCCGAGAGATAGAATAACAATATGTCTTATTTGCAGCATAATTAAGCTAAGAATAGTTGTTCATCTGAAACTCAAGTTTAACTGGATGGTGTGTGTGTGTGTGTGTGTGTGTGTGTGTGTGTGTATGTGTGTGTGTGTGTGTGTGTGTATGTGAGAGAGAGAGAGAGAGAGAGAGAGAGAGAGTGTAGTTTTGTTGATTCTCCAAAAGCTTGTTCTCCCACCCCAGCCCTTTCCTGTGCCCCTTTAACCCCCAATGGCCTCCTTTCCACGTTCATGTCAAATGCTTCTCTTGCCATCTTCTACACCCTTAACACCACTGTCATTCTCCCTGTGGTCTTTCTAATTTCATGACCCATGTTTGCACAGGTCATACAATCCCCATATATACACATATATGAACATAAAGACCAGAACCCACCTATGAGAGAGAACATGCAATATTAGTCTTTCTGAGTCACCTTAGTTAAGATAGGTCTTCCCAAATTCACTCATCTTCTTGTTAATTTTATTTTTCTTTTACAGTTGAATAAAGTTTTACTGTGTATATATACCACATTTTCGTTATGTATTACTCTGTTAATGAATATTGAGACTGCCCCATTTTTTCTTGCTACTGTGACTGATGCAGCAATAAACATGATGCACTAGTATCTCTGTGGTAGGATACAGAGCCATACAGTTACATGCCTAGGACTGGTATTAGGCCAGTCCTAGAACTGACTAGGACATATAATTGTATTTACTCAATCTGGTAACCCTAATCCCAAGGGGTGAGCAAGCTAGCCTCCAGGTATCTTCTTGGAAGCTCGGAGACCGTGAAGACCAACAATCATTTATCGGCACTGGGAATGACTGTGATGTTCAGCCAGGAGGGAGAAGAAGAAACCTAATGGCTGAGGGAAGTGGTATGAAGAATGCTTATAGTGCTTAAAGCCAGGAGACCTCCAGGGGACAGTATTCCACAGGAGGGACCCACTGATACACTGCCCACTAAAATTACCAGCTCTGCTTAAAGAGGCTGCACCAGCTTCCCACGGGGCTGCCCTGCAGACAGAATGACAAGGAGAGAGGAGGGTCCGAGCTGTGCGATTGGTATTAATAAGAACAGTAGGTCCCAAACCAGCAAGGCCATGAGACAGACTTACAGTCAGGAAGCTACAGTCTCCTAATGACTGCTGACAGACTGGAGAAGGACATATGGTGGTATCTTCATCAGATAGTAAAGAAACCCAGGGTTTCACAAATGTGGTCAGAGCTCAGCACAGGGCAGTGAACCCATAGATTTCTAACTGAATAATGAAATACACAGGAAGGTGCAGAACTAGTTCAATGCATTCATCCAGTCAGGCCTTTATCGAACCCATTGGATACACTGAGTCTGAAGTGAATTCTGTATTAACTCTGTAATAACTCACAAATCCGCTTTGTGAACTTTGCTCTATGTACAATTATATCAGAAGCTTTTATAAAGGAATATGAATAGTATATTGTTTTATAATAATAAAAATGCATGTGAACAAACCTATGCTTTCTACTTTTTTCTAATTTTGTACGCATATGTATGTATTTGTATGTGGTCATATAAGATGCTGCTAGGAGTCCATTTATGTGTATAAATGTGTGAACAGATACCTATGCAGGACACACACACACACACACACACACACACACACACATACACACACACAGAATGGCTGGATATTTCCAGATGTGTATTTGATTTGAGTTTTAAGCTAAATCCTTGTATGCCTTTTCTATTTAAAGATGAATTTTATGAACCTGGGATCGGATCAGGGAGGATGGAGATCATGGTCAGTGAATGACCTGAGAGGAGGAGAGGTTCTTCTGCCTCCCAGTTTTGATAAATGGATCTTGAAAGTGCACACAGTAGCCTGTGTTTGAAACAGCTGAAGTGGTTTGCTGCCTGCAGAGGTAAGAGATGTTTCAATTAAGGGAAAGTGGTAGGAGGAAGGCTTAGAGTGGGTGCAAGAATTTGCTGACCCATGAGTGGGACTTTAGAAGGCTAGGACAACCATGGGAGGTGGAGTGGGGTGGAGGTGTGCTCCCACAGCAGGAAGGAGAGATGAACAGGACATACAGGGGGAGAGGACTGGAGAAGGCAGACGACCTGAGGTATTCTGCTCTTTAAGTAATCTCAGTTCCAATAGCTAGAGGGGGAAGGGTCTTCAAGGGGGGCCCAAGCTGAGGGCAGAGTCATGCATACTACATCATCAACTGGAGTGCTCCAACAGGCATGCTTGTCAGCAACCATCAAACAAGGGTGAAGCCCGCCTTTCCTAGTGGTGTGCCGCAGGATGTGGTTGGTGCTGGGGATGTCGTGACTTATGAGTCCACCCAGTCTCCTTTGAGTAAATGCTGTGCTGAGTTTTAGGCTCAGTCTGGTCTGTGACCACATGATTGCTTTGTACTGAGGCATGGGCTCTTAGGCAAGGCATGGTGATAAAGAGGACCTCTAAAATTTCAGAGGGAGCTAGACTCAGTGTCGAGCAAGACACAGTAGGCCATGACTCACAGTAGGCTCTTACTCTGCAAGAGACTTGAACTGACAAATTTCTAAAATGTCCATCTGTCCATCTGAGTAGCTGCACCCAATCATTCTTCAATATGGGGGCGACAGAGAAAACAGGATCCCCTGCTGAACAAAAGAGCTCAAGAATGGACTTAAAGAGAAGATTAGGACCATTTCATTTGAATTTAAAAAGAAAACCAGAACAAGCAAACTGAATCTCAGAAGCTGACAGGAGGAGGAGGAAGATGGAAGAAGCCATGTTGCTTACTTTTGAGCATAGAAAGATGCCCGTCATCTGGCAGTAAGCAGTGGGGACGGGGTCTTTATGGAAAGGGTAGGAAAGCCCAAAGTGCCCCCCTTTCCCTCAACACAAGAGCAGCCCACATACACCTCCCTCCCCGCAGTGTGTCGTTTATTTATTTACTCATTTAAAACTTACTGATTCAAGCTGCGGCAGCGGTGGCGGCGGCAGTGCAGCAGTGGCTGGTCCAGCCGAAGGGCCATCAGTGGAACCAAGGCGACACAGGGTCCAGTTAGGCCCTGCGCCCACGACCACTGACCTTCGCTGGCCAGCCAGGATGCAAGCACCTGCGGATTTATGGTGCCTTTCACCGCACAGAAGCCACATCAGAACTCTGCTTCCCGCCAGTCAGGAGAGACTCGCCTCCATCTTGGTTTCGGACTCCAGAGAGATCGGACAGACTGAGGTACACAAACATAACCCGAGGCCAACATCGCGGGGGTCTAAGCCCGGCGGGCTTTGGCCTGCACCCAGGCCCTGGGCTGTTCGGGGTGCCAACCCAGCCAGGAGGTTTTTTTGCCCGCGCCTGCACACGCGCCACCATTTTGCCTACAGGACGCCAGAGAGCTCTAGCCCGCAAAGCCTGCTAACAGGCATAGCCTGAGGCTAACAAAGCGGGGGTCTAGGCCCCAACAGGACCTGGACTGACCTCAAGAACTGGGCGGCTTGGTGGGCCATCTGTGTGTCAACCCGCCCTGGAGGTTGTTAGCCCAGCAGACTCTCCCGGCACGTTCAGGGAGCACGAGCACACACGCCCGCCATCCTGGCCACCTGAAAGACCCAATTAACAGTCATAGCCCGAGGGGAACTTTGCTCGGACCTTGGCCTCCCAGGCTTTTACCTGGACCCAGGGCCTAAGCAGCCAGGCTAGCCTTGTGTGCACCAACCCAGTTGGGAGATCGACTGCCCAGCAGAGTGATCAGCAGGCTGAAAAGGTCCCGGCAGCATACACCATCAGCACTCCCTGAAGGTGCAAACAGGCTCCATCTGGTTCACAGACACAATCTGGGGCAAAGCACACTAGAGCTGCAAGGGCACCCAAGAGGAAGACAGCACATCAGCAATCAGCTACAGGGGAAACCCAGCCATATAGTGTTGCAGTAATAGCCCCAGAGCCCCTCAGGAGGCCCAAACACCAGCCAGGGGCAAGACCAACTAACTCCAGAGAACAAGATGGCAAAGGGCAAATGCAGGAACGCTACTAACAGAAATCTAGGCAATATGGCAGCATCTGAACCAAACTCTCCAACATCAGCAAGTCCTGGTTATGCCAACACACCAGAGAAACAAGATTTGGATTTAAAATCACTGATCATGATGCTGCTAGAAGAACACAAAAAGGACATAAATGAATCTCTTAAAGAAATACAGGGGAACATGAATAAGCTAGAAACCTGTATAATGGAAACAGAAAAATCACTTAAAGAAATGCAGGAGAATAAGGCTCAAGAGATAAAAGCCAATAAAGAAGAAAAGAAAAAAAAAACAAAAACAAAAAACCAAAAAAACCAAAAAAAAAAACAAAAACAAAAACAACAACAACAACAACAACAAAAAAAAAAACTTAAAGAAATGCAGGAGAACTTGAGTCAAGAGGCAGAAGTCATGAAAGAGAAAACACAAAAATCTCTTAAAGAATTACAGGAAAGCACAAACAAACAAATGATGGAACTGAGCAAAACCATCCTGGATCTAAAAACAGAAGTAAGAAAACACAAAGGGAGACAACTTTGGAGATAGAAAACCTTGAGAAGAAATCAGGGGCCATAGATGCAAATATAAACAACAGAATACAAGAGATGGAAGAAAGAATTTCAGATGCCGAAGATACCATAGAAACCATTGACTCAACAGTCAAAGAAAATGCAAAATGCAAAAAGCTTGTATCCCAGAACATCCAGGATACAATGAGAAGACCAAACCTAAGGATTATAGGTATAGATGAGAGTGAAGATTTACAACTGAAAGGGCCAGCAAATATCTTTAACAAAATTATGGAAGAAAACTTTCCCAACTTAAAGAGAGAGATGCCCATGAATATACAACAAGCCTACAGAACTCCAAAGAGACTGGATCTGAGCAGAAATACCTCTCGCCACATAATAATTAAAACCCCAAATGCACTAAACAAAGAAAGAATATTAAAGACAGAGAAAAAGACCAAGTAACAGATAAAGGAAGACCTATCAGAATCACACCAGACTTCTCCCGAGAGACCATGAAAGCTAGAAGATCCTGGGCAGATCTCATGCAGATTCTAAGAGAACACAAATGTCAGCCAAGACTACTATACCCAGCAAAATTCTCAATCACAATAGATGGAGAAACCAAGACATTCCATGACCAAACCAAATTTACACAATATCTTTCCACAAACCCAGCTCTACAAAGAATAATAGGAGGAAAACTCCAATACAAGGAGGGAAACTACACCCTGGAAAAAGTAAGATAGTAACCTTCCTTCATCAAACCCAAAAGAAGATAATCACTCAAATATAAAAATAACATAAAAAATGACAGGAAGTAATAATCTCTATTCCTTAATATCTGTTAACATCAATGGACTCAATTCCCCAATAAAAAGACATAGACTAACAGACTGGATAAGGAAACAGGACCCTACATTTTGCTGCATACAGGAAACACATCTAAATGTCAAAGACAAAAACTACCTTAGAGTAAAAGGCTGGAAGACAATTTTACAAGCCAATGGTCTCGGGAAACGAGCCGGAGTAGCCATTCTAATATCAGATAAAATTGACTTTCAACCTAAAGTCATCAAAAGAGACAATGAGGGACACTTCTTGCTAGTCAAAGGAAAAATCCACCAAGAAGAACTTTCAATTCTGAACATCTATGCTCCAAATACAAGGGCACCCTCATTTGTAAAAGAAATTTTACTAAAGCTCAAAGCACACATTGCACCTAACACAATAATTGTGGGGGACTTCAACACTCCACTCTCCTCAATGCACTGATCAGGAAAACAGAAACTAAACAGGGACACAGTAAAACTAATTGAAGCTTTGGACCAATTGGATTTGACTGATATTTATAGAACATTTCACCCTAAAGCAAAAGAATATACCTTTTTCTCAGCACCTCATGGTACCTTCTCCAAAATCGACCATATAATTGGTCACAAGAAAGACCTCAACAAATGCAAGAAGATGGAACTAATCCCATGCCTCCTATCAGATCACTATGGTGTAAGAGTGGTTTTCAATAGTAACAAAAACAACAGAAAGCCCACATACACATGGAGGCTGAACAATACTCAATGACACCTTGGCCATAGAAGACATAAAGAAAGAAATCAGAGACTTTCTATAATTTAATGAAAATGAAGGCACAACATACCCAAATCTTTGGGAAACAATGAAAGCAGTGCTAAGAGGAAAACTCATAGCCCTGAGTGCCTCCAAAAAGAAAATGGAGAGAGCATATACTAGCAGCTTAATGACACACCTGAAAGCCCTGGAACAAAAAGAAGCTATTTCACCCAGGAAGAGTAGAAGACAGGAAATAATCAAACTCAGGGCTGAAATCAATCAAGTGGAAACAAAGAGAACCATACAAAGAATCAATGAGTCCAGGAGCTGGTTCTTTGAGAAAATCAACAAGATAGATAAATCCTTAGCCAGACTGACCAAAGGGCACAGAGAAAGTATCCAAATTAACAAAATTAGAAATGAAAAGGGAGATATTACAACAGAAACTGAGGAAATCCAAAAAATCATCAGATCCTACTACAAAAGCCTATACTCAACACAACTGGAGAATCTGGAGGAAATGGACAATTTTCTAGACAGAAAACAAATACCAAAATTAAATCAGGACCAAATAGATCATCTAAACAGTCCCATAACCCCTAAAGAAATAGAAGGGGTCATAGAAAGTCTTCCAATGAAAAAAAGCACAGGATCAGATGGTTTCAGTGCAGAATTCTATCAGACCTTCAAAGAAGACCTATCACCAATACTCTTCAAACTATTCCACAAAATAGAAACAGAAGGAACCCTACCCAATTCCTTCTACGAAGCCACAATTATGCTGATACCAAAACCACACAAAGATCCAAGAAAGAAAGAAAACTTCAGACCAATCTCCCTTATGAACATCGATGCAAAAATACTCAATAAAATTCTTGCCAACGGAATCCAAGAACACATCAAAACGATAATTCACCATGATCAAGTAGGCTTTATCCCAGGGATGCAGGGTTGGTTCAATATACGGAAATCCATCAATGCAATCCACTGCATAAACAAACTCAAAGAAAACAAAACACATGGTCATTTCATTGGATGCTGAAAAAGCATTTGACAAAATTCAGCATCCTTTCATGCTTAAAGTCTTGGAAAGAACAGGAATTCAAGGCCCATACCTAAACATCATTAAAGCAATATACAGCAAACTGGTAGCCAGCATCAAACTAAATGGAGAGAAACTTGAAGCAATCCCACTAAAATCAGGGACTAGACAGGGCTGCCCCCTTTCTCCTTATCTTTTCAATATTGTGCTTGAGGTACTAGCTCGGGCAATTAGATAAAATAAGGAGGTCAAAGGGATACAAATTGGAAAGGAAGAAGTCAAACTATCATTATTTGCAGATGATATGATAGTCTACCTAAGTGACCCAAAAAACTCCACTAGAGAACTCCTACAGCTGATAAACAACTTCAGCAAAGTGGCAGGTTATAAAATCAACTCAAGCAAATCAGTGGCCTTCCTATACTCAAAGGATAAGCAGGCTGAGAAAGAAGTTAGGGAAATGACACTGTTCACAATAGCCACAAAAAGTATAAAGTATCTTGTGGTGACTCTTACCAAACATGTGAAAGATCTGTATGACAAGAACTTCAAGACCCTTAAGAAGGAAATGGAAGAAGACCTCAAAAAATGGGAAAACCTCCCATGCTCATGGATCGGCAGGATCAATATAGTTAAAATGGCCATTTTGCCAAAAGCAATATACAGATTCAATGCAATACCCATCAAAATCCCAACTCAATTCTTCACGGAGTTAGAAAGAGCAATTATCAAATTCATCTGGAATAACAAAATAACCAGGATAGCTAAAACTATTCTCAGCAACAAAAGAAATTCTGGGGGAATCAGTATCCCTGACCTCACGCAATACTACAGAGCAATAGTGTTAAAAACTGCATGGTATTGGTACAGTGACAGGCAGGCAGATCAATGGAACAGGATTGAAGATCCAGAAATGAACCCACACACCTATGGCCACTTGATCCTCGACAAAGGGGCTGAAAACATCCAATGGAAAAAAGATAGCCTTTTCAACAAATGGTGCTGGTTCAACTGGAGGTCAGCATGCAGAAGAATGCGAATTGATCCATCCTTATCTCCTTGTACTAAGCTCAAATCCAAATGGATCAAGGACCTCCACAAAAAGCCAGATACTCTGAAGCTAATAGAAAAGAAACTGGGGAAGACCCTTGAGGACATAGGTACATGGAGAAAGTTTCTGAACAGAACACCAATAGCATATGCTCTAAGATCAAGAATTGACAAATGGGACCTCATAAAATTACAAAGTTTCTGTAAGGCAAAGGACACCATCAAAAGGACAAATCGGCAACCAACAAATTGGGAAAAGATCTTCACCAATCCTACATCAGATAGAGGGCTAATATCCAATATATATAAAGAACTCAAGAAGTTAGACTCCAGAAAACCAAACAACCCTATTAAAAATGGGGTACAGAGTTAAACAAAGAATTCTCACCTGAAGAATATCGGATGGCGGAGAAACATCTTAAAAAATGCTCAACTTCATTAGTCATTAGGGAAATGCAAATCAAAACAACCCTGAGATTTCACCTTACACCAGTCAGAATGGCTAAGATTAAAAATTCTGGAGACAGCAGGTGTTGGTGAGGATGTGGAGAAAGAGGAACACTCCTCCACTGCTGGTGGGGTTGCAAATTGGTACAACCACTCTGGAAATCAGTCTGGCAGTTCCTCCAAAAACTGGGCACCTCACTTCTGGAAGATCCTGCTATACCACTCCTGGGCATATACCTAAAAGATTCCCGAGCATGTAATAAGGATACATGTTCTACTATGTTCATAGCAGCCCTATTTATAATTGCCAGAAGTTGGAAATAACCCAGGTATCCCTCAACAGAAGAGTGGATGCAAAAAATGTGGTATATCTACACAATGGAGTACTATTCAGCCATTAGAAACAATGAATTCATGAAATTCTTAGGCAAATGGATGGAGCTGGAGAACCTCATACTAAGTGAGGTAACCCAGACTCAAAAGATGAATCATGGTATGCACTCACTAATAAGTGGATATTAACCTAGAAAACTGGAATACCCAAAACATAATCCACACATCAAATGAGGTACAAGAAGAATGGAGGAGTGGCCCCTTGTTCTGGAAAGACTCAGTGAAGCAGTATAGAACAAAATCAGAACAGGGAAGTGGGAAGGGTTCGGTCGGGAAACAGGGGGAGGGAAGGGGCCTGATGGGACTTTCGGGGAGTGGGGGTCCAAAAAGGGGAAATCATTTGAAATATAAATAAATATATCAATAAATATAAAAAAATAAATAAAAAAAAGAAAAAGGAAAGGAAAAAAAAGAAGAAAGCAGGCTTTCTATAACCGCCTTCTGTAAATTCCTAGAAGTCTTAGATTTTACTTAAAGGGAGAAATATCAAATAGTGGCAAACACTATTGAAATACAATAGTGTTCATTCCTTTTTTATAAATTTTCAAATAAAATCATTCATTCATTCAAAAAAAAAAAGAACAAAATCAGAACAGGGAAGTGGGAAGGGTTGGGTCAGAAAACAGGGGGAGGGAAGGGGACTCATGGGACTTTTGGGGAGTGGGGGTCCAGAAAAGGGGAAATCATTTGAAAAGTAAATAAACATATCAATAAATTAAAAAAAAAACAAGAAAAAATAAAACTTACTGATTCAATTAGTTCTGCCTATTACTGGTCTGGAGCATGAGCAGGGTACTAGTAACCGCTCCCCGCCATCCCCACAGAGATATGAATCCCCTCCAGCAGCCAGCATCTGTCAAGGGATCCCCAGCTTTGGTCTGACTAGGTAGCCCCTCCTCCACTCATGCTGCAGCTGGTAACTGGCTCCATCTTCTCCAGGTGTTAAGCAGGTAGCCTCAGCTGCTGTGCCTGCCTGTGTGTAACAGGCCTGTCCAGAAGACAGCGGACACTTCACAGCACTCCTCCCTATCCTCCCTTGCTTACATCCCTTATCTTCTGCAACCGGCTGGTCTCTTAACTTTGACAAGGAAGGTGGATACTGATGTATCCCCCAAGGCTAAGCATTATTGTGACTAAGTGACCATTTCAGATATCTAAATGGAATCTTGGTCTGTTTATCTTTCTGACTTGCTCATGCCATTTGTAGTAGACATGCCTCCCATAGATTCATAGGTGAGATGGCCCATAGAGAGTGGCACTATTAGGAAGTGAGGCCTTGTTGGAGTAGGTATGGATTTGCTGGAGGGAGGGAGCGTATTGCTGTGAAGGAGGGCTTTGAGGTCTCAGGTATATGCTCAAGCTATGCTCATCGTGGAAGACAGTCCCCCTCTGCTTCCTGCAGATCAAGATGTAGAACTCCCAGCTCCTTCTACAGCACCATGTCTGCCTGGAAGCTGCCATGCTTCCCACTAATGGTCTAAACCTCTGAAACTGTAAGCCAGCCCCAAAGACTGTTTTCCTTTATAAGAATTGCTGTGGTCATGGTATCTCTTCACAGCAACGACACCCTAGGACACCATTTAACATAATGCCATAAGTAAGGCTAATATCACATATCACAGGAATTTCTTTAAGGGATTAATATTTCATGTGTAGATATACAAATATGTACACAGGTATCATATTTCCTTCTCTGTAAACCAGGTTGCTTCCATATCTTCGCACTGTAAGTAGTGGGGCAATGCATATTAGAATACTGTTAAATTTTTGAGGCGTTTCCCTCAATTCTTTTGGATAAATACCTGCATTTCCATTGTATTTTTATTCTACATAATGAACACATTTTTAATGTTTTTAGGAATCACAATTTTAGTTTTGTTGTGGTTATTATTCTGAGATAGGGTCTTCCTTTGTATATAAGAGGAGACTCAAACTCACTGTTTAGCCCAGTTATCTGACACCATGGCACCATTTTATGTTCCTACCAACAATTTCCTACATCCTTGTAAACAGAAGTCTGCTCTACAGTGATGTCTCTATGATGATTAATTCTCTCCAGTATACTTTAAGTATTCTTAAAAGGCAAATGTCATGGCAAGTGTTCTTACCACAATAAAATATGTTTTTAAAATGTCACTTTAGCTGTTCTACTGAGAAGAGACCAAGAAGATAAACTATTTAAGGTTTACTGTGGAATATTTAGGCATGACCCTGCATGCACAAATCCTAGCACTCAGGAG
Organism: Apodemus sylvaticus; assembly: GCF_947179515.1. Lineage (NCBI taxonomy): Eukaryota > Metazoa > Chordata > Mammalia > Rodentia > Muridae > Apodemus > Apodemus sylvaticus. Next base: position 5,405,199 of record NC_067480.1, on the reverse strand, counting down.
ACAGAGGCAGGAAGATTTGAGTTCAAGGGCAACCTTCTCTCTCACACTTGCATGCACACATTTACACACACGCATATGTTTATACACACATTCACATACATATATACACAGGCACTCACACATATGTACACATACACAGGCACACATGCATATAGGCATGCGTGTGAGCAAGCACACATATACACACACACCTACACACACACACACACACACACACACACACACACAGTGGTTTTGAGCAAGATGACTAACCTGAAGTTGGTGATCCTAGGATCCTGAGGACATCTTTCAGATTGTAATGTAGAATGCCTGAGAAAATGAGCTGGAGATTGTTGTAGAAAACATTTAAACTCAATAATGGGTTTCTACCCTGCCTTTGATCATTCAGTTCCTACACTCAACTTTTATTTTTATAGTAAGCCAAAATCAGCACTAGAGCTGGGCAGATAGCTACCCTCTATGCTGTTAGAATCTATTTGCCCACCAATAGCCCCATTTTATAATTTGCCGTGTTCTTTCTGGGCAGCTCTGAACTCCAGTTGGCCAGCCCTCATGGCCATGTTTTTACAATTCACTCCGCATGGCAGCCTCCTCCTCCCTCCACTTTCTTCTCCCCTCCGTGTGGTTCTCTTCCTACACCTAGAACTGCAAACCCTGCCTATGCCTCTTTTGTCCAACTATCGGCTATCAGATCTTTATTTAACCAGTGTTTTAAATTAAGGAGCAAGGTCACATTGTACTTGGGCTTCTCTCCTCCCTGGGGGCAGCCAGGCCTTGGAAGCCAATATTTATTTAGCATTACAACACACTGCAAAAGACCAAACCTAAACAGGAGGTAATTTGTCTTCATGACTAGAGAGGTGAGCTGCTCTTTAGAGACGAGGCTAGTCCTGGAGGTATAGTGAGAGAACAGGAGTTCCTTGCAGGACATGAGAAGTCTGAGAAGTCAAACTTACATTTCAGATATCAGGAAGATATCTTGTATTCACAGACGCCGTTGGTCATGGAGTGAGTAAGATTCTCACAGGAGTATGCCATCAGAGGGGGGAGTGCTAGGTAACAAGTCCTGAAGAGCAAGCTGCACTGCTCGCCCACGATGCAAGGTGTACTGGCTGGTTTTGTGTGTCAACTTGACACAGGCTGAAGTTATCACAGAGAAAGGAGTTTCAGTTGGGGAAGTGCGTCCATGAGATCCAAGTGTGAGGCATTTTCTCAATTAGTGATCAAGGGGAGAAGGCCCCTTGTGGGTGGTACCACCTTTGGACTGGTGTTCTAGGGTTCTATAAGAGAGCAGGCTGAGTAAGCCAAGGGAAGAAAGCCAGTAAGAAGCATCCCTCCATGGCCTCTGCATCAGCTCCTGCTTCCTGACCTGCTTGAGTTCCAGTCCTGACTTCCTTTTGTGATGAACAGCAATGCAGAAGTGTAAGCTGAATAAACCCTTTCCTCCCCAACTTGCTTCTTGGTCATGATGTTTGTGCAGGAATAGAAACCCTGTCAAAGACACAGGGGGTTCAGTGACATGGGATTTTGTTTTTCATACCAGTGGATCTGGCTTTCAGATGGGAGAAATGATATTTATTTCTTTGCTCAGGAGAATAATTTACCCCCAAGGAAGTTGGTGATATAGAACAGGGAGGGAAAAAGGTCTAGCAAGTGAGAAGGCAGCTTCTTACCAACATTTTTCCTTAACTATAGGTTACAGAGCATAGCCAAAATGAGACAGACAGCCTTGGGGGCTGTGGTGGTAGGGATTTGATGAGCTAACCTAAGATGGTGGCAAAAGAACAAACACTCTGAAAGGTACCAAAAGTGAAAGTATTACCAGCCTTAGCATTCACAACCTGTGAACTAGCCAGGTTCAGCTCCTGCCATTACTAAGCCAAGTAAAGGAGTCAAATTAACAGTGAAATCATGAGGCAGAGGTGTGTGTGTGTGGGGGGGATGTTTTATTAAATGTGGACTGTAGGTACCCAAGGCCTGAGGCCTGCAAAGCTTGTGACGCAATGCAAAGCAATGTATAGGTATGTTGCCTAGGCAACGGCTGCCATTTACCCAGAATTCCATAGCCCACCTTTACCTGTAATTACGTCACACACACACACACACACACACACACACACCGTATATAACTGAGTAGCGCTCCTTTCCTCTCTCTCTTTCTTTCTCTTCCCCCTTTCCTTCCCGCCGGCCACCCCTTCCCCTTCTTAAATAAAGCCCACGTGGAGCTATCTGGTCTAGTGTGTCTCATTGCTATTCACGGTTCCACCGCGGCCCGTGGCCCGGCGCCCGGGGTGCGCACATGTGAGCCCGGCAGAGGCAGCCACAACGCAGGGAGCAGACAGGACACCCGAGCGAGCGCAGAAATCAACGCAGAAACCAACATGGCCACCTTGGAAAGCTGGATAGATGGGTTACTTAATTCCAAGAAGTTCATCTTGGCTTGTCCTGACTTGAGAGCAGGGTTTAAAGAGGAAGCAAGAGATTTGCACAACTAAGCAGGGCTATAAGGTACCCCCTCCCCACTTCTGTCTCAGCTCCATATCTCCTGCAAGGCCAGCTGACAAGTTGTACATCTTTCTTCAGGAGACAAGTTCTTTCTTTGGATACCCTAAAACATCCAGCCATTTCATTTCACAACAGGAGATTGCTGGGGAAATTCTCATTGAGGTCTGTTCTTTCAGTGGTCTGGTAGCTAAAGAGTGTGGGTGTTTCTTCAGAATATATCCATTCCTGCCAACATCACCTGGTTATGTAAGCATAGCACTGTGGTACCAATAAGATGGATGTATGTTTTCAGGATAGAAAAGAAAGCTAGAAAGCTTATAGGCTGGGGTGGGGGTGGGCAAGCAGGCCTGGTATGGTCTTGTTTCTTGTCGGTTATCCTTGAGGAGTGTTGGGGGAAGAGCGTTGGTGGAAGATACAATTTTGTTTTACAAGATATTTAGGATTGCTGTATAATAATAAAAAGTTTACTTATCTAAGTCTCAGTTACTTTGCTACTGTAGTTGACATGCCTTCTGGGTCCCTCTGAGGCCAGAAACTGCAAGTCTCTGGCATTTAGCACCTCATCCTAAAACAGCAGGAGATTAAGTAAAGGATTAATTGCTAGAGCCTTTTTCCCTTTTGTCCAGATGCTGCCTGTCATACTAGGGGGAAGTTTGGAGCAATAAACTTCTATTGAACCAGAAGAAGAGAATAACACTCAAATAAAGAAAAACTTTTACATAATCAAATATGCATAAACTCACATACATTCATATACAGATTCATGTATGTGAATTTATACATTTCCATTCAAACCAACTGGGCCCAGTTTGCATACATTTTCACAATTACATAATTACACACACACACACACACACACACACACACACACACATCCGTACTTACATACACACATCCACATATATATGTATATGGAGCAAAAGGCCAAGCACCAGTGCAGAAAGAACTCATTCATTTTGGATAAAAAATGAGCTCAAATCTTTGTTACATAGAGAAAGAAAGAGTTTCTATTTTTTTTAATACTAAATGAATTAAACCCAAGTTTGTAAGAAGAAAGCTTTGTTCCTTTAATAAGACCAAGCCTGCCTTCAAAACGATCATCCACCATGATCAAGTAGGCTTCATCCTAGGGATGCAGGGATGGTTCAATATAAGAAAATCCATCAATGCGATCCACTACATAAACAAACTCAAAGAAAAAAACCATATGATCATCTCATTAGATGCAGAAAAAGCATTTGACAAAATTCAGCATCCTTTCATGCTAAAAGTCTTGGAAAGAACAGGAATTCAAGGCCCATACCTAAACATCGTTAAAGCAATATACGGCAAACCGGTAGCCAACATCAAACTAAATGGAGAGAAACTTGAAGCAATCCCACTAAAATCAGGGATTAGACAAGGCTGTCCTCTCTCTCCATATCTTTTCAATATAGTACTTGAAGTTCTAGCTAGAGCAATTAGACAACATAAGCAGGTCAAGGGGATAGAAGTTGGAACTGAAGAAGTCAAATTATCACTATTTGCAGATGACATGACAGTCTACTTAAGTGACCTGAAAACCTCCACCAGAGAACTCCTACAGCTGATAAACAACTTCAGCAAAGTGGCTTCAAGCAAATCAGTTGCCTTCCTATACTCAAAGGATAAGCAGGATAAGAAAGAAGTTAGGGAAATGACACCCTTCACAATAGCCACAAACAATATAAAGTATCTTGGTGTGACTCTAACCAAACAAGTGAAAGATCTATTCAACAAGAACTTCAGGTCTCTGAAGAAGGAAATCAAAGAAGACATCAGAAAATGGAAAAATCTGCCATGCTCGTGGATTGGCAGGATTAATATAGTTAAAATGGCCATCTTGCCAAAAGCAATCTACAGATTCAATGCAATCCCCATCAAAATCCCAACTCATTTCTTCACAGAGTTAGAAAAAGCAATTCTCAAATTCATCTGGAATAACAAAAAACCCACGGTAGCTAAAACTATTCTCAACAACAAAAGAAATTCTGGGGGAATCAGTATCCCTGACTTCAAGCAATACTACAGAGCAATAGTGTTAAAAACTGCATGGTATTGGCACAGTGACAGACAAGTGGACCAATGGAATAAAATTGAAGACCAAGAAATGAATCCACACACTTATGGTCACTTGATCAAACAAAGGAGCAGAAAACATCCAGTGGAAAAAAGATAGCCTTTTCAACAAATGGTGCTGGTTCAATTGGAGGTCAGCATGCAGAAGAATGCGAATTGATCCATTTTTATCTCCATGTACTAAACTCCACTCCAAGTGAATCAAGGACCTCCACGTAAAACCAGACACACTGAAACTAATAGAAAAGAAACTGGGGAAAACCCTTGAGGACATGGGCACAGGGGGAAAGTTCCTGAACAGATCACCAATAGCTTATGCTCTAAGATCAAGAATTGACAAATGGGACCTCATAAAATTACAAAGTTTCTGTAAGGCAAAGGACACTGTTAAAAGGACAAAACAGCAACCATCAAATTGGGAAAGGATATTCACCAACCCTACATCTGATAGAGGGCTAATATCCAATATATACAAAGAACTCAAGAAGTTAGACTCCAGGGAACCAAATAACCCTATTAAAAATGGGGTACAGATCTGAACAAAGAATTTTCACCTGAAGAAATTCAGATGGCCTAGAGGCACCTTAAGAAATGCTCAACATCATTAATCATTAGGGAAATGCAAATCAAAACAACCCTGAGATTTTACCTTACACCAGTCAGAATGGCTAAGGTCAAAAACTCAGGAGACAGCAGGTGTTGGCAAGGATGTGGAGAAATAGGAACAGTCCTCCACTGCTGGTGGGGCTGTAAGATGGTACAACTACTTTGGAAATCAGTCTGGTGGTTCCTCAGAAAACTGGACATGACACTTCCAGAGGACCCTGCTATACCTCTCCTGGGCATATATCCAAAGGATTCCCCGGCATGCAATAAAGACACATGCTCCATTATGTTCATAGCAGCCTTATTTATAATAGCCAGATGCTGGAAAGGACCCAGATGTCCCTCAAAGGAGGAATGGATACAGAAAATGTGGTATATTTACACAATGGAATACTACTCAGCAATTAGAAACAATGAATTCACAAAATTTTTAGGCAAATGGTTTGATCTGGAAAATATCATCCTAAGTGAGGTAACCCAGTCAGAAAAGAATACACATGGAATGCAATCTCTGATAAGTGGATATTAATTAGTCCAGAAGCCCCGAATACCCAAGGCACAAATTGCATAACAAATGACTCCCATGAAGAAGTATGGAGAAGGTCCTGATCCTGGAAAAGATTGATTAGGGTTGGAGGAGAATATAAGGACAGAGAAAAAGGAGGGAGGTGATTGGAGAATGGGTGGAGAGAAGAAGGTTTATGGGACATATGGGGAGGGGGGATCTGGGAAAGGGGAAATCATTTGGAATGTAAACAAAGAATATAGAAAATAAAAAAAAATATATATATAAAGAAAGGACCTGCCCTGTCCCACGGTAAGGAGAAGCCTGCCTGCTCCTCTGCTCTCTGTAGCGTCTTCTTATTCCTCTTTCTGTCTTCATTCTGCACGTTGCTCTCTTAGTTTTTTATGTTACTGATAGTTTCTAAGTTATTCCACTCTGCATTCTCCTTCTAATCGTGCTCTCTCCTCCTGCTTGTGGTCACAATAGTGCCTTTTCTCTCAATGCCTTTTTTTCCAATGCTATGCCTTTACTTCTAAGTTCTTGAGTTCTGTTCTGACCCAAAAGTCCTCTTGTGTCCTGACTAAAATTTATCCTCAGTTCTGTTCTAAAAATTTCTTCTTAGCTCAATTCTGTCTCTTTTCTTTGTCCTCAGCATAAATACATCTTTCAGAATACATGATCGCATGACAAAAAGTCCATCACAAGTTCACACATAAAATCAAATCATAAATTGAAATATAAGTTTATAACAGAGACTATTTACATGCATATCCATTAGGAGAATTATCTGGCTACGCATTCATCGCCTGTCACACCTCCAGAGGTTCATCAAGAGTTAAAAAAACATAACTAAGTTATTAGTGAAGTTTTATATAGGTAAATCTGGTCAATATTTTATCTTCTGTCCTAGCACCTATAATAAATCCTTAGTTCCCCTTTTATGACCTTTGATTAATAGTTTTATAACTTCTTGGGATTTGCTCTGAGTAGTAGAAAGTCTGGTTACTTTATCTAAGAGGCAATTAACTAGTGACACATGGGAGACTGGCAGAGTTCTCATTGAAGTTTTGACTATCAGAAAGACCTAATAGCAGTCCCACTATACTTCATAGAACTTCTCAAAAGGGTGGACTAATACCTAGTGATTGTCATATATGTTTAATAATGACAACAGGAAAGAATATTAATAGCAGGAATCTTTCCTAAAATGATTTTCTCCTGAGCCTTGACTATAGGAGCAGATCTGTCATGAATTAGTTTAATCTGAGGCAGACCATCTCAGGAAGATTACCTGCTATTATAAGCTTGTCCTATGATGGGTCCTGACTTATACAAGTTATAAATTTCTAAGTTTTTTTTAAAGATAAGTGAGAATGAGTTTAGAGATGATATGTATGGTATTATAGTTTCTAGGGTCAAAGATCAACAGTTACAAGAACTGGCTGAAATGTAGTTCTAACCATTTATTTAAAATTTTGGCTACTGAAGTGTTGAAATATAAAATATTGGTTATATGTAGTTGTTTAAAAGTAGCAGACTGGTGCAACTGCCTAACTGTGTGTTTAATAACTGTACTTGGAGGCTATTTGCATATAGTCAGAGAGAAATATATTTTTCATTAAAATGTTTCACTAAAAGTTAAAATACTTACCCCCTTACCATCCAAAAAACTGTGGGCTATTCTTAGAAATGCCCTGTAACAGGGGAAGTCACCTGTTCAAGGAGGAACCACCTGATGAATTCAAACCGGCATCCAGTCTATGTAGTGTCAGTGAAAGCCACACTCAGGCCAGGCAAGGACTTTGAACTATCCTCACACAGGCAAACAGCTAGTAAAGGAAGTTTCCAGGAGCCCCAGATTCCTCACAAGCCCCAAGGATTATGACCCCAAGGATCCTCAGTTGGCCTTAACTCCATAAAACAGAAATTCCTTTTGAGTATCTGCATGGCCTTTAACCCAAGCCAGCACGTATGCCAACATTAAAATGATCGGTGTGTTTCTGAAAATGTTCAGTGAACCACAGTCCTCGGATATTACACTTAACTGTATAAAATATTATTTAAAAATCTATTTCCCACTAATGATTCTTTTGTGTGTATACATTGCCCAGATGTAGGACCAGACCGTGGATCACATCAGCACTATAATATCTGTCTACACCTGAGAAAAATAGGCCATCTTCTTAAAAGATGAGGACAAATCTGGAAGCTGCCTTCACTCACTGTGGACCACTTCTCACTGATGCCCTGTGCCCTTCAGAACCCTGGGCATCCATGGTCCCTGGCTGAAGGAAGCTGCCAGGCACTCTGTCATCACACACACAGGCTTGAGAAATTATTCAGGCCATCTAAGTGTGTCCTTGGGATACTGCTAGACAGTCCTATAAAAGGGTCCAATGGGATTCTATTTCTCTTTTAAACTGCCAGTTAGTGCTAACTTTAACCGACTCCTCTAAGGAAGTTTCCCAGTGCTTGTTCCTTACCCTGGAGTCTGATATAGAAAAACGGACATTACACAGTTACCTTCTCCTCTTACAGTTACCCTACGCCCTACTAAACAAACAAACTTGTCAATCACCATGCCATTTTTTTTTCCTTATTAACTTTGTCTCTTAACCTTCCCCTATAGGTTGCAATAAGATCTAATGACTGATTCTGAATTTATTCTGGCCCATAAGACACTGTTTGAAGCTCTTCCACCAAACCAAGGCTGCATATCTTGTGTTTGATGACAGTGACAAACATCATTTGTCTTGTTAGCAAACATGACAAAGCCTGAAGGGTTCTTTAGATGGTTTTCTTCTTCTAATGAGTGCAAAAATTGCTCCAACTTAACTGCACTTTCATTAAAAATTGCAATAGCATGAGGAGTCTCAGTTTCTGTATATATCACAGATGTAACCTCATTTGTATTATACACTCTGAGGATGTATATTGTTGTTATATGGCTGGCTTACACTCTGGGCCTCTGGCATCTGTTAAGTTTTATCACGGCTCCTAGAGCAGCCAGCCTCTGAGGCATCTGCCTGTGACCCCTTTCTATGATGCTTCTTTGGCCATCTTGGAAGCAATTGGAGAGGTCTGTGTCCCCAAATTCGTAACAGTGCTAGTTCAGGTGGCCTGTGTGACCTCTGACAAACTCATCCAACTTGACTCTCTTCTTGTCACTCTGGGCATTTAAAAGGACTCAGAACCAAGGCAGCTGGGTGGAGGGCCTCTTAGCCACGCCCTTCATTGCTCAGGTTAAAGGACAGCTTGCTTCTGTAGAGATGTGTCTGTCGTTTATTTCCGTGTTGCCTCGATCGATTCAGATCTGACATGGAAGATTCCCCTGCCTTCTGTCTGTCCGATGGTCTCTCATAGCTCCTGCATTTCTAGTACACGTCTTGACTATGGAAATTAAACTTTAAATTCTCAATATTGTTTCTTGAAGTTTGTTGATTTTTGGCCATTCAGGAGGCTTTTATCCAATCCTAGACTCCCTGAAAAGTGTTACTTGGAATGCATATACTTTAATAGTGCATGAGTGTGTGTGTGTGTGTGTGTGTGTGAGAGAGAGAGAGAGAGAGAGAGAGAGAGAGAGAGAGAGAGAGAGAGAGAGAGAGAGAGAGAGAGAGAGAGAGAGAGAGAGAGAGAGAGAGAGAGAGAGAGAGAGAGAGAGAGAGAGAGAAACAAGCTATAAGCCTAGATTGGGCAGATCTCCCACTACACTACTCTATTCCCATCTATATTATCCCATAGAACTTGCCGTTTTTCCAGCCACGTGCTTCTCTCTCTGCAGCCTCTCCCTGGATCCTTCATAACTCCTCTTCCTTCCCCTCCATCCTCCGTAGCTCCTCCCCTCGACCCTCTGTAGCTCCTCCCTGTTTCCCCCTTCACCCCCAATCCTTTTCTCCTCCCACAAACTCTAAGCTCCTCCCCCTTCCTCCTGTCCAATCATTGGCTCAAGCCTTTATTTGAAAAGTTAAGGTGGGGAGAAGGTTCACAAGGCAACTCCTCATCTTCAGCTCCTCTGAGGATTGGAATTAGCATCAAAATACAAACCCAGGGCTATCTACAATGTGTGTGTGTGTGTGTGTGTGTGCACACACACACACACACGAGAGCGCGCGCGCGTGTGCAAGCCGCTAAGCATGGAGCCCTCCGATGTTTTTTTTTTTTTAATTTCTGTAATTTATGTTTTCTATGTTTTGTAATTTAAAGCTAAAATACGACATTACACATTTTAGTTTTTATTTTTATAACATATAAGACAAAAATTACATATGTGTGTCTAACATTACTACATTTTGGTGAGACAATGTAAGTAGGTTCCAGGTCTGGAGAGAGTAAAGCGCCTGCTATAGAAACTTCGAAGCCTAAGTGGTCCTCAAGGCCCACATAAAAAGCGGTAACCCCTGGGGCTGGAAGATCTCTGAACCTCACTGGCCAGCCAGTCTGAGTAAACTGATCCTGTAAAAACTAAACAAAACACAAATACAAAACAAAAACAAAACCTAATGTGGAGAGTAATCAAAGAAGGAACACATTACATCAACTTCTGGCATTTGCACCCCCCCCCCACACACACACTAACAAGCACACACACACACACACACACACACACTTCATATAAAAATTAAAGCTCTTTCTAGTTTCTAAAAGCTTACGGATCAGAAATAAGGGATTTTAATCAGAGATCAGTAAAACTATTTGAAACCAAAACAATGATCACACACATCACCTATATAACCATGGAACTAGAGTAGAAAGTTCTTTTAATAAAGAACAAACAAACAAAAACAAACAAACAATAGAAATCTTTTACACAGAGAAAAACTAAAACCACAGTACACACTTTTAATGATGCGATGTCAAGGTTTACTTCAGCCTTCTTATTTATAAGGAAGCTATTTCTAGATAATATCTTGGGTTTTAATAATAACAAAGGAGATCATATTCACTCAATTCTAACAGGAACGTCAATTTTTTTCTCTAATTTTGTCATTGACATTTTCCTTTGGATGCTAAAGTCTTCATTTATCTTCATGTGGGTCACAAAAATACCCCTCAGGATTCTCAGAGCAAAGCTCTGGAGGCACTCTGGACATCCCAGTGAAAGATTCAATCCCTAAACTAATTATCTTTCTAAAGATAACTTAAAAAAATAACTATTGACATAAAAACAGATTAACATAGCTCTTGACTGCTATTGTAACTGTTCCTTAGAATTCCCTAATCATTGATTATATGTTCTGATCTGATTGTAGAAAAAAAAGCACAGAATTTGAATGTTTGTTTAGTATTGTAAGAAGTACACTATTGTAAGTAGTGAACTAATGTAAGTAGTTCACTATTGTAGGTAGTGCATTATTATAGGTAGTTCACTATTAGTAATTCACTCTTGTAAGTAGTTCACTATTATAAGTAGTGCAATATTGTAAGTAGTGCAATATTGTAAACTAGTTTACTATTATAAGTAGTACACTACTGTAATTAGATCATTATCATAAAGTAGTTGACTATCGTAAGAAGTACACTACTACTATAAGTAGTACACTATTATACGTAGTACACTACCATAAGTAGTACACTATTATAAGTAGTTCACTATAATAAGACTATATTGTCTGTAGGACATGTGAAATTGAGAATCAATATTCTAGACTCAAAGTCATCCTCACTTCTTCTCGTAACAGTAACCAGTTGTTTTATAACTGAACTGCCTGGCACACAGCAACTTCCATGTTCACAAAATCATCTCAGAAATTTTCATTTTATCCTCATCCTCTGCTACCTTTTCTATTACACTTTTAAAACTTTTTACTGTTTTATTGTTTTTTTGTGAACTTATATCATGAATCCTAATCCCATACCTTTCCCCTTCCCTTCTACCTATCCTTACAACCTCTCCTCCAACAGAGAAACAAATCTCATTGTGGAAGCTGTAATGTGTCACAGTGTGTCTCACTGTTTACCCTTTGTCCACATTTCTTTGCTTGAAATGTTTATTGCAATGCCTTGTTGGTCTGGTATGAGGCCTCTGGCTTTGGCCACTCCACCAATACTGAACCTTCACTGGGACTCTTTTCAGATAGTCTGTTGATGCCCTGTGTTATGAATATCCTGGAGTTTAGATCTGTAGGACCGACTCCTTCATGCACTCCAGCAGTTCATTGATAAGGTGGGCCAACTCAAATCCCTGGGTCTGGGCCTGAGAGGTATCTGAGCTGGTCAGCCCACCAGATCTTCCACTCACATGCCCACTGGCCTGGCAATCCCCACCAGTAACACCCACAACCAGAGCCAGCTCTTCCCTGCTGCCCACAGAAGTGCGGGGCCCACTGTTCTGAGTATTGCAGCTGGTGAGAGACATGGCCAATTCTCTAAGTGTCATGACCCCAGGGCCAGTTCTTCTGCCCATCAAAGATAGCATGGGATGAGGGAGGTAAGGATGGCATCTCTCCCTCATCCATGCTGCTGCCCAGGAGACAAGAGGCAGGACCAGCTCTTCTATTCTTATGCCCCAGGGGCCAGCCTATGCTCAACCCCTATATCCAGAGACAGCTCTCTGTGCTGCCTAGGTGAGGAGCAGGCTCTGCTCTCCTAAGTGCTGTAGCAGGTGAGTCTCAGGGCTACTGTAGGCCTTCTGTAGGTGACAAGGGGCAAGAAGGGAGGTCATCTCTCCCTTGCCCATGTCACAGCATGGCAGACAAGTGGTGGAGCCAGTTTTCCCCATGCTCATGGCCTTGAGTTAGCTTGTACCTGTCCCTACAGCCAGGGTCAGCTCTACTGTGCTGCCAAGGTGAGGTGCAGGGCTGCTCTCCCTAGTACTGTAGCCAGTGAGGGGCAGACACAGCTCTCTTGCTCTCATTTCAGGGCCAGGTCTCCTGCCTGCCACAGTTGGGGAGTGGGTAGGGGGTAGGAAGGTGTCTCTTCCTCATCCATGCCATCCTACAGGAGACAAGTGGCATGGCCAGGTCTCAGGGTCAACTCTCCTGCTCTCATGTCCCAGAGCCAGCTCTCCCATGGTGGCCAGGTTAGGGGTGAGGCCAATTCTGCACAGCCCTGAGACAACATGCCATCAGGCAGCAACCCAGACCAGGTACCTCTGCCTGGCCTTTGGTGGTAATGGATCCTATTACCTGCTACTGCAGATCCATAGATCCAAATGTGGCCACAGTGAAAGCACAGGCTAGGATCCCACCATGGTCCCAGGTGGCATCACCAACTCCTAACACCAGACTGTTCCTCACTGCTCTGAGTCTTTAGTCCTGCCTCTCTTTAGTGTGTCCTCATCCTTCCGTTTCTCTTCCATTTCTCCACCACTTACTTGCTCTTCTGGTGGTGTTTGGGGGTGTCTGAATGTTTGGGGTCAACTAGGGAATGGTCTCAGGAGTGCTATGACCCTGGGGCAAGGGTCATCTCAGACATGGTCTACCCCCAGCCTGCATAGTGCCTGACTGTTGGTCATCTCAGGATCTTGGGTTTTTGCTTTTTTGTTTTTTTTTCCAGGGAATGTTAGGTTACTAATCATTCGGATTTTTACAGGTCAGAACACTGATCATAAACATAGTCTCTCTCCTCTCTGCTGTCTACTGATGTACATGTGACACAGCAGCCACACCTGCCATGTTTCTAGGGGTATGCAATTACTATTTTTTAACCTTAATTTATGTTAAGTTCTCTTGTTTATAACTAAAACCATCTGATAAAACCAAGCTGTGGGTTGATGTCTCATAGAAAAGTGGTGGTGAAAATATGTTGTCATTGAAAGAGCCTAACAAGGTGATTCCTTATGGAGCCTATTAGGGGTTGAGGCTTCTCTTCTTGGGAACAGATTAATGGCATTTTCAGCAATATAAGTAATTGTCTCAGGATACAAAGAATTTATTCGCCTCAGTGCTCTTTTCTTGACTATAAGCTTGTGCAGCTACCATAGTATGATTCAACATGAAGGCACTTACTGGATACTACCATCATGAGCTTGAATTTCTCCATCTCTAGAACCACACATTAAGCAAATGTCTATTGTTTATGAATTACCCAGTTGGTGATACTCATTATAACAGCAGGAAACAGACTAAGACATTCATCCTTTGGAGTCTCAGCCTTTGATTTGTTTTAACTGTAGTATTAAGCCTAACAGAAATAACAAGGAGGAAATTCCAGTGGCTCTAATGACTTTATCTTACACAACAATGTAAACAGAAGATTATGCCTTACATAACAGTGTGACCACAGAAGACTGTGCCTTCTATGGCAGTGTAGGTGCAACCGAGGCAGAGATAACTTGGAAATGTTGGGTAGCTGGGTCCTTAGCTTGTTATTTCTGCTCTCCTAACAGCATGGCGCCTAGACCACAGCATGGCATCTAGCTTATGATCTATGACACTACTGTTTCTGACTACTCTCTAGCTAATGTGGGAAGAAAAACTTAAAGTGAAATACTTCTGTCTTTCCTTTAGAGACAGAAGGTTCTTATATCACTTTTAGTTCAGATACAAGTCTACATAAAGTTAGAAGTAAGCTGGGACATTTACTCTCACTTGAGTTGCTGTCATAGTGTTTTGTTTTGTTTTCTTATTGCTATGGTAAAATATTCTAACAAGAGCAACATAAAAGAGAAAAGATTCATTCTGGCTCATAGTTCTTGAATTCAGTCAACCATATCTAGGAATTCAAGGCAGCAGGGGCTTCTGGAAGCTGGAATCATATCTACAGTCAAGAAACAGAGAGGCTAATGCTTCTTAATGCATGCCTCTTTGCCTCCCTTTTATACAGTCTAGGATCCTCGACCTTGGGAACAGCCCTGCCCAGAGTCAAGATGTTTCTTCTCATATCAGTTAAGGTTACCAAGACAACCCATTACAGGCAACCCCAAAGACCTATATCCCAGATGAGTCTAGATTATGTTGAGTTGACAATCACAGTAGCCATAAGCTTAACTTAAATTTCAAGGAACATATTGGAATCAGCAAAGTAGGAGTTTCCAATACAGATTCCACTTCTGCAAAGGTTTACACTTAAGTACTTTCCCCCCAAAGATCCATATGTTGAATATTTGGTCCCCTAAGTGGCACTTTCTGGAAGTTGTGTGAACTTTCAGGACTTGGAAGCCCACCCGTAAGTCCTTAGGTTGTTTAAAGTGTGCTACCGAGCACCCCAGTATGTCTGTTTTCCTTCTGGCTCGTGATGAGCAGTAGAGTCTAACACTAGTTTGCACCAGTGTGCTTGGTTTCCAGAGGCCCAGAGCAATCGAACTGTATGATCTTGGACAGGAATGTCTAGAGCAATGAGCCAAAAGAGTCCTTTGTTTTCATGAGCTAATGGTCTGAGATATTTGATTATAATAAGAGGAAGCTGGCTAACATACGTGAGTTGAGTGGGTTCTCCATGGATGATGCTTCGGCCATAAGCCTCACTTGGCTCTGGGGTTCCCTTCATTTGTGTTGTCTTCATCTATGCGACCTAGGACAGGTAGACCCAAGAGATACAGTCTGGTCATAGAATTTAGTAATGGATTTCTGTTTTAAAGGTACAGTCCATTTATACAGAACACCTTAATTCATTAAGTGATATTTCTATCTTGGGTGTTTGATGATGCTTCAATGAGTGATCACTTTGCTGTTGGCAATGTAGCCAACAAACTGCTTTTGGCAAGTATGTTTTGCTAGATTGTTTCATCATGGCCTTATAGGATCCATGAGAACAGAGAAAGGAATGGGAATGTCACAGAGCGGCCCAGATAGAGCTTTTCTAGGTCACTGAATAGAATATATGAACAGTTGTCAAGGAAATGATTGCTTCAGGGGTTTTCTGTGACTTGAACTATGCAAAGAGCAGGCAGAAGGCTGCCAGTTTCATTTTTGCTTGAGTGGGAACATTTGGTGCTTCTGAAAGGTGACAGAGCTCTTTTGAGAAGGCTGAAGGATTACCTAGTGCTGCGGCCCAACTGGGTATGTGTTGTAAACAACACCTGAACTGTAGCAAGAATGTGCTGTAGACCCATCAAGAAAATCAAGAGCAGTTATCATAGGAACGTTTATTTGCATTCTATAATCGGCAGGCTCTAATGAAAATCTTAATCTGGCTCTCCAGGTATTTCTTGGGAACTACAGTGTAAATAATATTTTCCCTCTTGGGGGATGTCTTAGTATATGCTGCAGAAAGAGGACAACTGGGAATGCCCTCCATACCCCTTTCATGGGACTAGTCCGTGTTAAAAAGAAGGGTGCTAGAGTCACAGCCATGCAAGACACCTCCAGGCAGCTGGGGGACACAGTTCTGAACCCCTCCCCAACACAGACTGAGTGAGGCACTTCTTTTCCAAGAGTCTTGAGTAACCACCTTCTCCCATCCTATCCAGTCGAGTTCCCCGAAGAAGCTCCTTGGAGTAAAGGCCTAATGAACACAGCATTTAATTTTATTATTATTATTTTTGTGTGTGTGTATGAGCATTTTCCTGCACATGTGTATGTGTACCACAGGCATGTTTGGTATTCACAGAGGTCAGAGAGGGCATCAGAGCCTCTGACTGGAGATGGAGAAGTTTCTTAGCTGCCACATGGGTGGTGGGAACTAAACCTGCGTTCTCTGTATGACCAGGAAGTGCTCTTAACCATCGAGCCATCTCTCCAGTTCAGAATATAAGTATTTTAAGTCGTTTATTTAAAATGGTCCAAACATGCATGCCAACTTCTTAAATCAAATAGATCAGGCACTGTGACAAAACCAAAAACAGAAAATTCATAAGCATTAATGTAATTAGGGATGGAATGAGTTTGAAATAAAGGGTAATACACGTGAGAGCATTTGTACTAAATGTAATTAATCTCACTCAGTGTGAGAATAGCTGAGAGTATTTGATTGGGGGATCGGAAATGTTTGCCCCATCTAGTTGGGGGAAAAAAAGAGCAGGTAATTAACAGGTGAAGATCAAATGGGTTAAGAACATTCAACTTGATTTTACTCAGTGAAGCCAAAGCAAGCGGGAAATGAAAATGGATGGTTAGCGTGTTTGTGTTGTCAATCTGAATAATAATGAGCCTGTCTGTTCCCATCATTACACCTTTTTATGCCTAACAAACAATTAGGTAAGCAAAGTGGCTCAGCACGAGAATACAATTCTTTTAAAATCTGTATGCATTTTAATAAATAAAAGTAATAATGCAAGGTATAAAAAGTTTGGGAAAGGAAAACTGGTCATCCTGACATTACCATCCCACAAATATGATTTGATTTCCCTGTGGGCGGTTCACTACACTTTCAATTAATGGATGTTTTCTTGCGTTCCTGAATAAGAAGTGCAAACATTCACTCCTGGGGAGACTACAGTAGCAAGAGGGGAAGATAGCCAGTGTGTGGTAACTTTTGGTGGTGTGCTCCAGGCTGATAAGACCAAGGAGAGGAAATGTGTGGGGCAGGAGCTGCGCAGCCATTCTAAGGCATGCAAGGTGAGGCTCTAGAAACTAAACAGAGTGGGACAATGTATGGGGCGGGAGCCATGCCCTTCTAACGCACACAGGTTGGGGCTCAGTGAGGCAGCAGGTTGGTGTGGAATAAATTGGGAAGATACTCAGGAAAAGGATTGGCAGAGAAACCAAACACCACCAAGGCTCTAGAGAGAGAGAGAGAGAGAGAGAGAGAGAGAGAGAGAGAGAGAGAGAGAGAGAGAGAGAGTTGACACCAGACAGTCAAGCACACAGAGTATTTCCTGTAATCTTGAGTGGTTCAGCCCCACTGATGGGGGATGCCAGTTGGTCCCCTCATCCTCCATGCTCTTGTGACTGCTTCAGGCAACCAGAGGCAGTGTATCTGTTTGTATCATCCCACCCATTCTTTTCTAATGCTCAATGGCTTGTCTTTCAAAAAAAGTGTGTGTGTGTGTGTGTGTGTGTGTGTGTGTGTGTGTGTGCTTTTCACTGTGGAAAAGCACCCTTATGTTCCCATCTTATTCATTATTTTATGAGGAACAGTGGGCAGCTCACACTCATCAATGTATTTTCTGACAGTGATCAATGTATTTTCTAAAAAAATCTATTTAAAAAGTCAATCAATTGGGAAGCCCCAAGATACTAATTTTGAAGTATCAGTACCATCTTCTGTGTTAGTCAGTTTTCTGCTGCTGCTGTTATAATAGACTAGTATACACTGAGTGATTTAAAAACAACAGGAGTTTCTTTGGTTCATGGACCTCAAGACTTAGAAGTTCAGGGATAAACACATCTAAGGGGGACTTTCTTTCAGAATCATAGCATGGCAGAAGGGGTGACTTGGAGAGAGGGTGCACATTCATGTTCATTATTTATAATAACAACATACTATGACAATATTGATTGGTTGGTTGATTGATTGATCAGAACCCCCATGACATGGAGTTTCTAAGATGAGCATTAGGGAGCATTCAGGCCATAGTCCTGCCTTAACACTGAGCAGAAACTGATAATATAGCTCTCGGGGCATAGGCTCAGGTGTTTACGTCTATACTAATGCTGTAGGATTTTTGCCTATTTGTTTGAAAAAGCATGATTTTGAACAGCAAACCAACAGTCAATATCAAACTAAATGGAAAGATACTTGAAGCAATCCCATTAAAATCAGAGGCAATATAAGGATGCCCACTCTCCTGGTATCTATTCAATATAGTACTGGAAGTTCTAGCTAAAGAAATTAAACAGCTTATTAATTAAGTAGAATTCTCTGTAGAACTTTAATCTGGTAGGCCAAGCACAAAATTTCAAAAATGAAGGACACGTTCATAGTGCAGTAGCTCTCAACCTGTGGGTCACAACCAAAAGGAAACACATATTTCTGATGGCCTTAGGAACCCTCAACCATAAATATATATTAGTTGCTACTTCATAACTATAATTTTTCCATGTATTGGAGTCTCAGTTTCTAAGACCATTGGAAATATGTCCAGTGGTTTAACCCACAGGTTGAAAGCCACTGTGCTAAGGCAAGGACCCTTTGATGTAAGGAGCTCCAAGGGACCTCTGACTCATTCAAGATGTCCTATCTCAGCCACCTGTCATACTCCTCTGAAGCCACACTAGAAGACAGCAAAGCAAAGCGACAGTCTTGACATCTTGCTTGTGAAGCTGAAGTTTCAAAGGTACTCAATGATCAACTTCAGGTCTGTGATAAACAATCAGCGTTCAGTCTTTAGTTCTTGCTGTCTGCAGCCATCTCTGTTCCGATCGATGGTCATGTGGCATGTTCACAAGCTTCTTGTGAACAGTGAGTCTGGGAAGGCTGTGCCCTGAGCATCTGTGGAAATACTTGTCATTTACAGAAGGTGTTAGTGCCTTTGACCCTGGTGGATGCAGGCTGGGATGTTTGCTTTCACTATTGTAGACTTCCCCCAAACTTCTTGGAAAGTGCTGTCCCAAGGAGAAAGCTCTGTCTCAGGAAGTTTTTCAGGAAGACACTTAGTCATTTAAGAAGTTTAATAAAAGTTGCTTGATGACAGAGAGGATGTGTGAGCAGTGAGAGGTCACCTTGGATCCATCTGCCTGAAGAAAAAATTCTAGCCAGAACTAGGTGCCAGACTTGATAACAAAAGTCTCGACTTAGTTAACGAAACACAGAAGAATCTTTAAGTCCCCTACACACGTTTTTATATCTACATTTTTCTGTTTCTCTCCCCAGCAGAGCTTGGTACTCTAGTAGCTTACTATATTTTAAGCTTATTTTGATTACATCATGCTTGATAAGTAATAGAAGGAATGGTAACAGCAATATCAATGGGGGAAAAGTAGGATTTCTGATGAATAGTTCGGGTAAGCCACTATTCTGCATGTCCCTCCCGCATTAACTCACACACCCTCCCCATCACTCCCCACTGTGCAGTGATTATGACACAGCATGGAGCCACTTGCTCAAATCTGCCAGGATGGGAAAGAACAGAGGGGTGATTTAAACTTGGCTTCTGTCTCTCTAGTAGCCACTCCATCAGCCAAGCCCCGGCAATCAATGATCCAGGGAGAAGTGGGCAGAATGGTCATTCGAGTGTTTTCAAGTATACAAAGAATCTTGACTAGTGGCCAGCCTCCTCACAGAAAGTGCCTAAGAACAAAGAAACATCTTCAAGTGGAAGTGTTGGCGGAGGCAGAGGGTTGTATATAGTCTCCTGGGATAGGTGTGATGCGGACATGTGGGCATTTAGGACATCCAGAGAAAGAAGTATAAGTTCTATATGGTTGAAGTATCATACCACCAAAGACTTGAATATGGTGGCTCTTACGGTATATTCTGTGTTCCCTGTGAGTCCATTAAACAGTTGAAGTATTCCCTCATATTTCTATTCTCCTCCTTTCTCTGTCTGTCTGTCTGTCTGTCTGTCTGTCTGTCTGTCTGTCTCACGGACACACACACACACACACACACACAGAGACACATGCACACTCTCTCATACACAGACACACATTCTCTCTCACACACATCCGTGTGTGTGTGTGTGTGTGTGTGTGTGTGTGTGTGTGTGTGTGTATCCCTCTTAGTCCCTCTTCCTCTCTTCTTCCACTTCCTGGATACATGTTTGGGGAACTGCCTAGTTAGAATGATAGCAGCATAATAGGAAAATAGAAATAAATCAAGATATCTTTTAACATGTACAAAAGACAGAGATGATTTCTCAACTAAAGAGCTTGAGCGTTTCTCCATTCCATCCTGTTCTATTCCATCCCCACTCACTCGAGTGAGCAGCGAGTGCCTTTGAGCTCAGCAGAGGCGGGGCAGGGCACTGGGGAAGGTCCCATGTCTGTCTGCTGTAAGCTGAGCTAAAAGAACTAGTGAGAAGAGATAGTCCGGATTAGCAGTAGTAGTAGGAAGCAGTAGTAGAAGGAAGAGGAAGAAGAAGAGGAGGAGAACAAGAGAGAGGGACAGAACACCATGCTCATTAGCTCCTGGAGATCCTGTTAGAAACAAGAATAAGAACATGAGCCTTTGAAGGCACATGGATGCCAAGTGCAGAGAGGTTTTTTTTTTTCCCCTACAACATTCATTTCTAGGCACAGTGGATGAAGGACAGTGAGACCACAAGGAGAGAAATAGCTTCAGGCAGAACAGCTCTGCCCTTTATCTGGTTTATAGACTTCTCATATATGACTTTCACATGAAGACAGGTTCTGTGGTTAAGTTTGAAAACCTCATAGGAAATTATGTCCTAGGTGCATTATTCTGAACAGTGTACCCTTCAGCCACAGGAGAAAGTGACCATAGGACCTTAATTTTCACCTCACACAGGTACTTACCCATCATCCTCTGAGCTCCACATGTTCCTGTGAGTTTGCCCACATAGATCCCTCGACTCTAAGCTTTAGACGACTGCAGTCATAGTTACATGGTACACACATCCCCATGAATCCTTCCTCCCAGCATTAGTGCTCTTGTGGCTTTACAATGCTCCTTTCTCTTTGCCTGCATTGCCTTGATAACATTGTTTGGGCAGAAAAAAATTATAAAAATATTAATTTTGTTGCATTTGTCACAGAAAAATTAACATGTTAAGAATGGTGCTTTTTCTGAGACAATTATTATAGGAACAATAGCAAATATTTCCTGAGTGAATTTTTTTCTAAAATGAGGTGTCAGGTTGAGTTGATAATGTGTATTTGTCAGCATCTCATTATCATATCAGGATCCAGAAAAAGTAGGAAGCAGAGAGAAGTTTGCTTTGGGAGATGCTTCTAGACCATTGAGTTCAAAGTCAGGCAGCCTGTTGATTTGGGCCTGACCAACCCCACTCTGTCAGCCAACAGGTTTACCAGCATAGGAGTGAGGATTGAAAAGAAAGAGACAATTAGACAAAACTGCAGCATGACCCCAGTCGGTTCTGAGACTGCACATAAGAAGTAAAAACAATAGAACAGAGTGGGTGAGTTAGGTTATGGTTTAATAATTCTCAATCCATTTTTATACCGATTTAATTACATGCAGGAAAGAAGGTCAATAGTAGTACAATAAGGAACAAGCCAGACAGTAAACACAAAATTGTCAGGGCCATAAACAAAGTCACCTGAGCCTACTTCCTTGTCCAAGCCCAGAATCTTGCCTGCAGCTTGTTTCTCTCTTTCCACCAAAAATTCCTGCCTTAACCTATTGTGCCCTAATGTCAGATTCCTGCTTGAACCCTCGTCCTTGGTCAATGTCAGGCTATTGCCCGGCAGCATGGCACCCCAATGAGGCTCTCCACATGGGCCTCTTGTAAGAGCAGTTCACCCTGGACAATCACATATCAGAGTGAACGATCATATGTCAAGGAGGGAGGCAAAAAGAGAGAAGGGATGACCAGCTGGGAATCTGCCCTTTCCCTGTGAGTGATCGGGGAATACCCATAAACCACAGTTTAGAAGGTTCCTGCCACCGGTGGCAGAAACACAATGGGGAATCAAGTCTTTGCCCATGGGTCACTGAACACTTTTCTTGCCCAGAACTTGGAGGCTGAACTCAGCTAGGCATGCTCGTGCCCCCAAGCTGTAATTCCAGGCCACAAGGAGACCTTCAGGTGACACTCGTTATTACTCCTTATCCCAAGCTACACAAACAAGCAACATTTCTAGCCCCCACCAAGAGAAGAAAATAAATCAAGGAGATATGAGATGGTGTTTCTACATTCAGGTGGTACATACCCTGTGGAGGCAGAGCTTCAACCCAAACAGGTTCACTCCATAGTCTTAACACTTAACCATTGTGCTTCTTGCCCCCAGAAATATAAACCTAACTCACCCATTCTGTTCTATTGATTTTACTTCTTATGTGCATATTGTACTATGTCAAACATAGCCATATCCACACAGCCATGTCAACACAGCCATGTCCATATAGTCATGTCAACACAGCATGTCCATACAACCATGTCCACACAGCCATGTCAATGCACACATGTAAACACACCCATGTCCACATAGCCATATCCACGTGGCCATATCCACACGGCCATATCCTGGTGATGTCAACACAGCCAAATCAGCACAGCCATATCAACACAGCTATGCCAATATTGTACTCATTATTCTTTTGGGTGATGAGTCCTCTAAGGATCCTTGTCACCTGTTCATTGCAGAGTGTTTGGTAAAGTTTTTAGTATTTTTATTTGTACGTGTGCATGTGTGCATGCATGTGTGTGCACCATGTGAGTTCAAGTGTCCACGGAGACTAGGGGTGTCTGCTTCCTCTGACATTGGAACTACAGGAAGCTATGATCTATCCAGTGTGGGTGCTGGAAACTGAGTTCAGATCCTCTCAAGGTCATGTTTCCAAAGCAATGAAATATCTCTCCAGCTTCAAGTACTTATTTACTTTTATTTTATGTGCTATGTATGTGTGCCTGCTTATCTGTATATGCGCCATTTGCATGCAGGAACCTGTCGGAGCTAGAGACGGTCTTGGATTACCTGGAACTGGGGTTACAGGAGGTTGTGAGTTGTCCTATTCCCTGAGGGGTTTTGGGAAATGAACCCAAATTCTGTGCCTTAGCAGCAAGTGTTTATAACACTGAGCAGTCTATTTATCCCATAGTTATAAATCTTCTAATAATCAGTAATAATTTGTTTATTTGTGTAAATTTATAATGAATAGTAGAATAATCTGTGTGTGATAGGCTAAAAGCAGACCATGAATATATATTATTTAGCATGATAAATTATAACCAGACATAAACTAAATGAATAACTCAATGTTTGTGAAGATAGTTGTTTATCTTTACTTGACACACACACACACACCTAATTAAAAATAAAATAACTCCTAAAAACTGTCAACAGGAAGTGATACAAACAGTAGTCCTGTATATTTCTCTTCCCCTCAGTCCATACTGATATGCTACAGTTATTTTTTTGTTTCAAATGAATTATTTCATTTTGCAGATTCATTTTGTTGTTGTTAAAGATATTCTTTTATAAACTGAACTCCATGGATAGGTGTTCTTGCTATAGGGTTCTTGGCATTACAGGAGACAGGTGCAGCAGAGTTTGGATGTTGTAGTCCTTTGAATGCCAAACTCAAATGTTCTATTCACATGCAGCACACATTACAGGAACTAGTTAGTGGTTTGTAAAATAACCTTAAAGAAATCTAAGGACTTTTGCTCTGTAGAGGGCAGATACATTGAGATGTATATCTCGACGTGTTGACCATATTTTCAATTATATAATGTACCTCACAGGTAGGGGCTCTGGATGACATGTTATGAGAATTAAACCTTAAAAGCCATTTGGCTTAATAATGGCTGCATTTGCTGTGTCCTCTGTTGCCCTGGACATTGTGTTTTGCTCAACATATGGACAAAGACAATGTCTTTCATCTATCTTGAAGTTCAATTATTGTTTTTCAAAATACAAATTTGGAAGATTTTTCTCTTCATGGCTGGAATGTAGTTGAATGGTAGAGAGCTTGCCTCGCCTGTTTTTGTCTCTGGGTTTGATCTCTGGGAAAGCCATGATTAACAATTGGAGTTAAGACAGAGCTTAGGTTCCAGTCCTGAGGCCTCTGGCAGGAGCCCTCAGATCTCTCCGCTTCCGGATCCAGATCAGCCTGGGCGGCAACACCACATCTCCAGGTCCTGCAAGAGGCAAGAGGGGCTTCTGGGTGGCCAGCAGGGAGAAGTCAATGTGCTCTGGTGAATCCATCGAGCCCCAGCGGGAGCCTTCAGGTGCCTGCTTTGGCATCTGAACAGCCTGGGCCACAGCACTCGGTCTCCAGGAAGTGCGGGAGACCTGGTGTGCACCCAGAGGCAGTCCGGGAGCTCACAGCACAGCTTGCTCCTGTGGCATGGAACTTAGGTTCCAGTCCTGAGGCCTCTGGCGGGAGCCCTCAGATCTCTCACTTCCGGATCTAGATCTGAACAGCCTGGGCAACATCACCCTGTCTCCAGGCAGTGCAGGAGGTAAGCTGTGCACCAGAGGCTACCTGGGAAGGGGCAGCTTGCACTGGTGAGTCCAGCATTGACAAGACCAACTAACACCAGTGAGAACTAGATGGCAAAAGGCAAACGCAGGAACGTCACTAACAGAAATCAAGGCAATACGGCAACATCTGAACCCAATTCTCCTTTACCAGCATGTCCTGGATACCCCATCACACCAGTAGAACAAGTTTGGATTTAAAATCACTGGTCATGATGCTGGTACAGGAACACATGAAGGACATACTTAAAGAAATTCAGGAGAAAATGGATCAAAAGTTAGAAGCCCTTGCAAGGGAAACACAAAAATCATTGAAAGAAATCCAGGAGCATACAAAAGCCAATAATGAGGAAACACAAAAAACACTTAAAGAAATATAGGAGAACTTTGGTCAACAGGCTGAGGTCATGAAAGAGGAAACGCAAAAATCTCTTAAGGAATTACAGGAAAGCACAAACAAGCAAGTGAAGGAGCTAAGCAAAACCATCCAGGATCTAAAATCAGAAGTAGAAACAACTAAGAAAACTCAAAGGGAGACAACTTTGGAGATAGAAAGCCTTGGGAAGAAATCAGGGGACATAGATGCAAATATCAACAACAGAATACAAGAGATAGAAGAAAGAATCTCAGATGCTGAAGATACCATAGAAACCATGGACTCAACAGTTAAAGAAAATGCAAAATGCAAAAAGCTTGTAACCCAAAATATCCAGGAAATCCTGGACACAATGAGAAGACCAAACCTAAGGATTATAGGCATAGATGAGAGTGAAGATTTACAACTTAAAGGGCCAGCAAATATCTTCAATAAAATTATGGAAGAAAACTTCCCTAACCCAAAGAGAGAGATGCCCATGAATATACAAGAAGCCTACAGAACTCCAAACAGACTGGACCAGAACAGAAATACTTCCCGTCACATAAAAATCAAAACCCCAAATGTACTAAACAAAGAAAGAATATTAAAGGCAGTAAGAGAAAAAGGCCAAGTAACATATAAAGGAAGACCTATCAGAATCACAGCAGACTTTTCACCTGAGACTATGAAGGCTAGAAGGTCCTGGGCAGATCTCATGCAGACTCTAAGAGAACACAAATGCCAACCAAAACTTTATCCAGCAAAACTCTCAATCACCATAGATGGAGAAACTAAGATATTTCATGACAAAACCAAGTTTACCCAATATCTATCCACAAACCCAGCCCTAAAAAGGATAATAGGAGGAAAACACCAATACAAGGAGGGAAACTTCACCTTGGAAAAAGCAAGATAGTAACCTTTCATCAAACTCAAAAGAAGTTAACCAATCAAATTTAAAAAATAACATCAAAAATGACAGGAAGTAACAATCACTATTCCTTAATATCTCTTAACATCAATGGACTCAATGCCCCAATAAAAAGACATAGACTAACTGACTGGATACGTAAACAGGACCCTACATTTTGCTGCTTACAGGAAGCACACCTAAATGTGAAAGACAAACACTACCTTAGAGTAAAAGGCTGGAAGACAATTTTACAAGCAAATGGTCTCAGGAAACAAGCTGGAGTAGCCATTTTAATATCAGATAAAATTGACTTTCAACCCAAAGTCATCAAAAGAGACTCTGAGGGACACTTCTTGCTGGTCAAAGGAAAAATACAACAAGAAGAACTCTCAATCCTGAACATCTATGCTCCAAATGCAAGGGCACCCTCTTTCTTAAAAGAATCTTTATTAAAGCTCAAAGCACACATTGCACCTAACACAATAATTGTGGGTGACTTCAACACTGCACTTTCCTCAATGGACCGATCAGGAAAACAGAAACTAAACAGGGACACAATGAAACTAATTGAAGCTTTGGACCAATTAGATTTAACAGATATATATAGAACATTCTATCCTAAAGCAAAAGAATATACCTTTTTCTCAGCACCTCATGGTACCTTCTCCAAAATCGACCATATAATTGGTCACAAGACAGACCTCAACAAATATAAGAAGATCGAACTAATCCCATGCCTCCTATCAGATCACTATGGAGTAAAAGTGGTCTTCAATAGCAACAAAAACAACAGAAAACCCACATACACGTGGAAACTGAAAAATATTCTACTCAATGATACCTTGGTCAAGGAAGAAATAAAGAAAGAAATTAAAGACTTTTTAGAACACAATGAAAATGAAGACACAACATACCCAAATCTATGGGACACAATAAAAGCAGTGCTAAGAGGAAAACTCATAGCCCTGAGTGCCTCCAAAAAGAAAATGGAGAGAGCATACATTACCAGCTTAATGACACACCTGAAAGCCCTGGAACAAAAAGAAGCTATTTCACCCAGGAGGAGTAGAAGGCAGGAAATCATCAAACTCAGGGCCAAAATCAATCAAGTAGAAACAAAGAGAACCATACAAAGAATCAACTAAACCAGGAGCTGGTTCTTTGAGAAAATCAACAAGATAGATAAACCCTTAGCCAGACTGACCAAAGGGCACAGAGAAAGTATCCAAATTAACAAACTTGGAAATGAAAAGGGAGATATAACAACGGAAACTGAGGAAATCCAAAAAATCATCAGATCCTACTACAAGAGCCTGTACTCAACACAATTGGAGAATCTGGAGGAAATGGACAATTTCCTTGACAGATACCAAATACCAAAATTAAATCAGGACCAAATAGATCATCTAAACAGTCCCATAACACCTAAAGAAATAGAAGGGGTCATAGAAAGTCTTCTAGCCAAAAAAAAGCACAGGACCAGATGGTTTCAGTGCAGAATTCTATCAGACCTTCAAAGAAGAGTTAACACCAATAATCTTCAAACTATTCCACAAAATAGAAGCAGAAGGAACCCTACCCAATTCCTTCTATGAAGCCACAATTACACTGATACCAAAACCACACAAAGATCCAACAAAGAAAGAGAACTTCAGACCAATTTCCCTTATGAACATCGATGCAAAAATACTCAATAAAATTCTTGCCAACCGAATCCAAGAACACATCAAAATGATCATCCACCATGATCAAGTAGGCTTTATCCCGGGAATGCAGGGTTGGTTCAATATACGGAAATCCATCAATGCAATCCACTACATAAACAAACTCAAAGAAAAAAACCACATGGTCATTTCATTGGATGCTGAAAAAGCATTTGACAAAATTCAGCATCCTTTCATGCTTAAAGTCTTGGAAAGAACAGGAATTCAAGGCCCATACCTAAACATAGTAAAAGCAATATACAGCAAACTGGTAGCCAGCATCAAACTAAATGGAGAGAAACTTGAAGCAATCCCACTAAAATCAGGGACTAGACAGGGTTGCCCACTTTCTCCTTATCTTTTCAATATTGTACTTGAGGTGATAGCTCGGGCAATTCGACAATATAAGGAGGTCAAAGGGATACAAATTGGAAAGGAAGAAGTCAAACTATCATTATTTGCAGATGACATGATAGTCTACCTATGTGACCCAAAAAACTCCACTAGAGAACTCCTACAGCTGATAAACAACTTCAGCAAAGTGGCAGGTTATAAAATCAACTCAAGCAAATCAGTGGCCTTCCTATACTAAAAGGATAAGCAGGCTGAGAAAGAAATTAGGGAAATGACCCCCTTCCCAATAGCCACAAACAGTATAAAGTATCTTGGGGTGACTCTTACCAAACATGTGAAAGATCTGTATGACAAGAACTTCAAGACTGTGAAGAAGGAAATGGAAGAATACCTCAAAAAATGGGAAAACCTCCCATGCTCATGGATCGGTAGAATCAATATAGTTAAAATGGCCATTTTGCCAAAAGCAATATACATATTCAATGCAATACCCATCAAAATCCCAACTCAATTCTTCACAGAGTTAGAAAGAGCAATTATCAAATTCATCTGGAATAACAAAAAACCCAGGATAGCTAAAACTGTTCTCAGCAACAAAAGAAATTCTGGGGGAATCAGTATCCCTGACCTCAAGCAATACTACAGAGCAATAGTGTTTAAAACTGCATGGTATTGGTACAGTGACAGGCAGGAGGATCAATGGAACAGGACTGAAGGTCCAGAAATGAACCCACACACCTATGGCCACTTGATCCTCAACAAAGAGGCTAAAAACATCCAATGGAAAAAAGATAGGCTTTTCAACAAATGGTGCTGGTTCAACTGGAGGTCAGCATGCAGAAGAATTCGAATTGATCCATCCTTGTCTCCCTGTACCAGTCTCAAATCTAAATGAATCAAGGACCTCCACATAAAGCCAGACACTCTGAAGCTAATAGAAAAGAAACTGGGGAAGACCCTTGAGAACATTGGTACAGGGAGAAAGTTTCTGAACAGAACACCAATAGCTTATGCTCTAAGATCAAGAATTGACAAATGGGACCTCATAAAATTACAGAGTTTCTGTAAGGCAAAGGACACCATCAAGAGGACAAATCGGCAACCAAAAATCTTCACCAATCCTACATCAGATAGAGGGCTAATATGCAATATATATAAAGAACTCAAGAAGTTCGACTCCAGAAAACCAAACAACCCTATTAAAAAATGTGGTACAGAATTAAAGAATTCTCACCTGAAGAACTTCGGATGGCAGAGAAGCATCTTAAAAAATGCTCAACTTCATTAGTCATTAGGGAAATGCAAATCAAAACAACCCTGATATTTCACCTTACACCAGTCAGAATGGCTAAGATTAAAAATTCAGGAGACAGCAGGTGTTGGAGAGGGTGCGGAGAAAGAGGAACACTCCTCCACTGCTGGTGGGGTTGCAAATTGGTACAACCACTCTGGAAATCAGTCTGGCAGTTCCTCAGAAAACTGGGCACCTCACTTCCAGAAGATCCTGCTATACCACTCCTGGGCATATACCCAGAGGATTCCCCACCATGTAATAAGGATACATGCTCCACTATGTTCATAGCAGCCCTATTTATAATTGCCAGATGCTGGAAAGAACCCAGGTATCCCTCAACAGAAGAGTGGATGCAAAAAATGTGGTATATCTACACAATGGAGTACTATTCAGCCATTAGAAACAATGAATTCATGAAATTCTTAGGCAAATGGATGGAGCTAGAGAACATCATACTAAGTGAGGTAACCCAGACTCAAAAGGCGAATCATGGTATGCACTCACTAATAAGTGGATATTAACCTAGAAAACTGGAATACCCAAAACATAATCCACACATCAAATGAGGTACAAGAAGAAAGGAGGAGTGGCCCCTTGTTCTGGAAAGACTCAGTGAAGCAGTGTAGGGCAAAACCAGAATGGGGAAGTGGGAAGGGGTGGTGGGAGGACAGGGGGAAAGAAGGGGGCTTACGGGACTTTCGGGGAGTGGGGGGCTAGAAAAGGGAAATCATTTGAAATGTAAATAAAAAATATATCGAATAAAAAAACAAAAAATAAAAACAAAAGAAAAGAAAAAAAACATTTGGAGTTAATATTTTCATGATCTCAGTCAAATTACAGCCTGAAAACGGAACATGTTACTTAGCATCCCCATGCCTACATGGCCTTTGAAATGATGTTACCTTTCAGAATCAGTTCACAGAGATATTAGCTTCCAAAGCACTTTAAAGTTCACCACAGACTCACTCACTTTATGTCAGGTAAAGAGATGTGATTCAGCAATTAAGGGCACTTGCTGATTTTCCAGAAGACCTGGTTTTGTTTCCTAGCACTCACCAGACAGCTCACTACCATTTCCAACTCCAGTTCCAGAGGATCCAGCAGCAACTTCTGGCTTGTGGGGGCTCTGGGCACGTGCGTGCGTACACGTGTGTACACACACACACACACACACACACACACACACACACACTCACAGTGCACTTATAGACATG
Organism: Apodemus sylvaticus; assembly: GCF_947179515.1. Taxonomy (NCBI): domain Eukaryota; kingdom Metazoa; phylum Chordata; class Mammalia; order Rodentia; family Muridae; genus Apodemus; species Apodemus sylvaticus. Next base: position 5,374,763 of record NC_067480.1, on the reverse strand, counting down.
CAGAAAAAAAGACTCATGCACATGAAATAATGTAGATAGTTTAAAAGGATACTTATTTTCTTATGGTTCTGAAGCACAGGTCAGTAATTAGAAAAAGATCCTTAAGTTCAGAAAAATACAGTCTACTCTATTTTTATGTAAAAGAAACACAAAACAAAATTACAGTAATGACAGATATCTGGAGGGATGGAGGCTCTCAGTTCTGCTCTTCTTGAAGGAGAAATTCAATCAAGAGACAGTCTGATCAGAATTTTATCCAGCAAAGCTAAACCTAACAACACTCAAGAGAGAATGGAATGGGATTTCTCAAAGCACAGTGAGTTCTTCCTCGAAGACATTACAGAAGTATTTATGAATATTTAGGGAGTGAGAGGAAAGAGTTTAATTGGCTTATACTTTCACATTGTAGTCCTGGAGGAATTCAGGATAGAAACTCAGACAGGACAGGAAGTTGGAGGCAGGAGCTGCCCTAGGGAATGAAATAAGTTTTCCCAGGGTTATTCAAGTCAAAACCCTCTGTGCACTTAGGTCAGCCCTCTTGTTACTGTCATATGCTCTCTCTAATACCAACTTATGTCAAGGGCACACTGGTTCAGGTATGTATGAATATCAGGATCAAATAGCAGTGTAGACAAAGAAACATATAACATACAGAGTCATATCTATGACTACTCTCTCTCTACCTATTGTTCTACTGTCATCTACTGACCCGGTTTGTAGCCACTTTCAGGCTCTTCCAGGACTAGGTAAGGTATAAGAGGGATCATCATCATTTAATGCTCTTTCTTTTTAACAGTCTAAAGTAAAATAAAATGGAGTCTTTTTTCTCACACATAAAAATAAATCAGATTGAGCTATTTGGTGTTTTTATCTCCTATCAATAATAGTCAATGATGCAGTGCTGCAACAGGGGAATGGACATTACTGTATTTCTGTATTTCTGTGCATTCTGAAGAACTGTTGGCATGTCAGATAATGCAGCCCAGGGAGCGCAAGGTGACAAGAGAAAAGACAAGAGAAAGCAAAGGAGGAAAAGAATGAGGGAAGGGAGGAATGGAGGCAGGCTAGCTGTTCATCCTGCTTTGAAAAGAATCTACTTAGTTCTTCAACCCCCTGTATCTATACCCTCCAATTCACCCTCTCTCTCTCTCTCTCTCTCTCTCTCTCTCTCTCTCTCTCCTGTGTGTGTTTGTGTGTGTGTAGGTATACATGCATGTGGAGGCCAGAGGGAAACCTCAGGCATCAGTCCTCAGGATCCCTCCATCTTGGTTTGGGGGACAGCATTTACCATTGGCTTGGTTGGATGTAGCCACATCTGCCACATTTGCTGCGTTTGGTTCTATTTCCTGTGCTAGTTCCCGTCACTCAGAGTCATGGCAGGAGTTTTTCCCTTTAAGTAAATGTGATCTCAGGCCATTGCTTAACTTTACCCCTTACCTCTTGTTTCTAAGAGAATCTTTTCTCCACCTTGGACTTTGAGAGTATGACTGGGTCTTGAACTCTTGAAGTAGACTTTTAACATGCATGTGAGTTTTTGTATCCATTTCAGTATTTGGAAGCTTTTACATTATTAGTCCCTTGAGTAAGCTGGCTTCCTAAATGGTATTTATAGGTTACTCTTGAATTCTAATAACATGAGATTTCCTGTTTTATTGGTGCCCCAACATTCCCATGGGCCATTTTCATTTTCTTTTGTGTCTTTTAAATATCCTGCCTTTGAGCATATTAATTCTCTCCCATTTGATTTATTCTCTTATCCAGACCTGATTTATTCTCTTATCCACTTTTTATCTGTTCTGTTATCCATGCCTGATCTATTGTTAGCTACACCTTATTTGTTCTTTTGTCTAGATTTGATCTATTCTGTTATTTATGCCTTCTGTCTGATTCTAACTTTGGTTAGTACATTATTCAGCTCAAAGCTCTGTTTGATTGGTTTTTAAATGCTTCAATTTGTAAAAGAAGCTTTTATTTGCCTGGCATAATTCTCACCTTGGAGACTTACTGCTGAATAAGTCTCTTTCCTGTTCTTTCTGGACTCTGGCTGGCAGGTTCAACTCAGCTGTTCTGGCTCAAACTCCTCTGTAAGCTGACTGATTCAATCTGGCTTCTTTCTGCTTCTCACTGAATTCTCTGCTTCATTCTAACCTAACTCTAGTGATTTCTTCTAATCTTCTGGCTCCTTATTCTCTGGTTTCATCTATCTCTGCTGACCTGCACTGAACTGCATGAATTCAAGAACAAATTCAACTCCACTGTGCTGTACTCATTGCACTGATTCTCAACTGACTCAACTCAACTTTACCCACTCAACTGCCCTCCAATTAGACATTACTTTCAAACATCTTTGCTTCCTTCTATGAACCCACCTTTGTTTGGGATTAAAGATGTGCACTAAGGGCATGTCTGCATTCCAGCTAGATCATATTGTAATTCAGGGACATATTTGCATTCCAGCAGGTTCATATCTTTGAATTCAATCCCTTGGCAGAGAAGCCATGTTGCTAGATTAAAATTCCTCTACAAAGTTCCTCTGTTAGAGAATCATTCCTCTGTGTCACCTTGCAGCTGATTGAATTGTCCTAAGGCAGCTGTTTTAGATCCTTCATCCAAGACTTTGCCCACCCTGGTTGCTATTTTGGTTTCTGGCACCTGCAATTTTGATTAATGGGTGAGGTCACCATTATCTGAAAGTTTGTGACATTGTGACATGCTGTGTGATGATGTATTGGAGGATTGGCATTTATTCCAGTCTTCGTAATTTGTAATTTGGCTCTGTTTGACCTTATCTTCCAAGAAAGTTTTCTGAATCTTCATTCACTTCTATTGCTAAATCTCCCTGATTGAAGATTTCCAGTTATGTCCAGGTCTACTAAGTCTGCTTGAATTAGTCAGGCTATGTAGATAAACAGAATAGCGTGAGTATCTATTAAAAGGGAACTCACTACACTGGCATTCAAGGTGTGTTTAGAATACTTCAACAATATCAATCTCATTCTGGAGAAGCTGAGAACTCAGCAGCTGCTTAGACTGTGAGGCTAGGCACCTTAGCAGTCCCAAGATGAAGCTGAAAGCCTGGATTTCCTGGAGATACACATTCAGACAGCATTAGACATCTAAAAACCTGTGTTCTGATAACACTGAAGTAACGGCTACAGCAGCAACATAGTAAATGTATTTATCAGCATATTGCAAGGGCAAAGAAGCAAAAAGCAAAGTTTTTTCTTTTCTTAGACTTACTTTTTGTCAGGACTATCACCAGAAGTTACCAGCCAAATTTAGCATGAGTCTTGGCACTTTAAATAACTTAATTGAGAAAAACTTTCACAATATGCCCAATTTGCTTACCCTCTAGTTGATTTCAGATCTAGTCAAGTAAACAACCAAGATTAAGTGTCACAAGATTACCCCTTGCCAATCTACAAACAATCACATCTCCTTATGTCATGTTTAATTAATGAAAACAATAATAAGGTAGTAAGTTTGCCTAACATGATATAACCATCCTATGCACAACCACAGACATATTCTATTTCCCCAAACTCCTTAGAAGCATGCTTAGTCTTTTAATACCTTATATGATAGTATAGATTTATAATTCTTAACTAATTTTACAGTTGTGTTTCTTCCCAATCAATTAAAGCACTGGCTGAAGCTTTTTGCAAATCTGCCCATTTCTCCTTTCAAACAACCACAAACATTACCCAATGTGCTCCCCACTGTGAATATTTCTCTCCACTAGTATCCTGCATGGTTTTCTCAGGATGGGGCTGCCCCTCTTCTACAGTGTTTCTGCATAGCATGCAGGATCAGCAGCAAACTGGCTCTAGGTTTCTCTTCCTCAGTCTACTGGTCTCAGGACACACACCCCATGAGGTCACATGACCACGCTTGGGAACAGAGAGCTTTCTCATAGGCATACAAACTATAGCATTTGGACAGATTCTTTATGTAACTTGCTTGAACCCACAGGACCTGCTCTGGACCAATCACATATGTACTGGCTGCTTCTATGTGCTGATGTATTACTGTTGTAGATTTCCAATGTTGTGGTTCGATGGGCTAGATAACCCCCCAGCTTATGATGAGTTCCTACCCTGAGGTGAGGGCAGAGGAACTCATGTCACATAGTAATTTGGCTCCTTGTCAAATGTTCAGTTTTCTCTAAGGCTTGATGACAGATCAAGACTTATCTCTCAAAGGGAGAATAGTTGACTTAAGATAATGGTAGAAGTATGTTTCAGATTTGCAAGGTGTTCCATGTGATTCACCTCTTTGGGAACCTGCCAAAGATTCCAAACAGCATCCCCATCTGTCACTGACATCTTGCTACCATCAGAGTCATGTGGCCTAAATGATAGAATAGCCTGCAAAGCAGTCTGGACCCATCAAAGAGCCTTGGTGTGCCTGCTTTGGTGTTAGAATTTGACCCAAGCCAGGTGTATTCTACATCTTCAGGTGGTTTATTTTTCAATATGTCCTAGGGGATATACCTAGAAAAGATGGTCCATCTTTTTAAGTCTCTTCCTGACTAGGGAAATACATCATCACTCATTGAAAGTATGTGGCTACAAATTTCAGATTCATATTTCATTTTGGGTGAATAATCATGAGAAGAACAACCCCTATTTTTTAATACTGCCTGAATCTATAAATACTACCACAGTGTCTCGTGTCTAGAGCTACAGAATAATGCAGCACTGGAAGATCAAGTCATACTCTCATGGGTCATTTACTCCCCATGATTGTCTTGTGACTGAAGTTCACTGTCACTGGTGGTACACCTTGAATAGACACCTGTACAATCCTACCTGGAGCTTTCCCAGAGATTCAGTCTGTGAACACTGGTCTGGTGATCTCTTTCATATCAAACCATTGCTAGTTTTTGCCAACTTGATATGTGTTCTAAGGCAAAATCCTGGGCTTACTACACTGACCATCTGCCAGGAGATGGAATTCCATATACGTTCTGCTAATTGATGTTGTCCTAGTAATGATAAAGGTAGTTCATTGGCTTCAGGCTAATGGTAAGCTGTTTATTCCCAAGTCTCCCATTTGCAAAGACCTTTATTGTCCCAGAGCTCTGTCCAAGTCTACACTGTAGCTGTCAGGCTGTCAACTGTCATATCAAATTGATCCACTAGTAGAGATTTTGGATTAGTGTGAGGATGGTGCAGAACTCTGTAAGCACTTGTCTGGGAAGAGTTACTACCCTACTTGACACTGAGAAAGGGAGGTATGGGAAGACCCTGAACCATCAAGAATGATGTTAGGCTATTCTGAGAAACTGAGTCAGGAGTGAGGGGTATGTTAATCCAAGACTGTCTGGGATATAGGCCAAGACTCAGTTCTGATACACAGGTGGCTCTGCTTGGGCAGGTAGAGCGCTCTATCTGCACCTGATGGTCTAAGCAGTAGAGACCTTATCATAGTATCCCTGCACTGAACTCCAAGGCAAAAGCTAAAAACACATATTTTGTGGTCTCCTATCCAGTGGTTGGGTGCTCTCTACTATCCTAGACAGGAACAAAGTTTTGAGTGCTTAGGAGTGCTGATGGGAAATATGGAGGTCACTTAGGGATGCCAATGAAAATATTGATGTAGCATAAAATTCAACCAGAGAGTGGGTAGCAAGAGAAAGGCTGGATTTATTATGAGGGAAGTGAGATTAGAAGGAAGGAAGGAAGAAAGGAAGGAAGGAAGGAAGGAAGGAAGGAAGGAAGGAAGGAAGGAAGGAAGGAGCAAATATTATACAGAATTATACGAGCAAAGACAGACAAGTCCCACATATCTGACTGAAATGATGATATTTAAATGGTACTAACTTACAGTTTCAGGCTTAGTCCATTATCATCATGGTAGGGAACATGGTGTCAGGCACTTGGGAGTCGGGTAGGGTGGGGTGGAGGTGGAGTGGCTAAAGAAGTAGCTGAGAGCTATATCCTGATCCATAAGCAGAAAGAGATAAGTTTGGCATGGACTTTAGAAACCTCAAAGTCACCCGGACGGTGGTGGCACATGCCTGTAATCCTAGCACTTGGGAGGCAGAGGCAAGTGGATTTCTGAGTTCGAGGCCAGTCTGGTCTACAGAGTGAGTTCCAGGACAGCTAGGGCTGCACACACACACACACACACACACACACACACATACACACACACACACACATACACACACACATACACACACACACACACACACACACACACACACACACACACACACAAAGAAACTTCAAACTCTACCCCTATTGGCAGACAAGGCCATACTTCCTAATCCTTCTAAATCTTTCAAACAGTTCCATTCCCTGGTGAGCACATTCAAGCATGTGAACCTTGGGGGCCCATTCTCATTGAAACCACCGCTGTAAGCTCAGGTGACAGCATTATTGTGTATGCATTACAGAAAAGAAGACTGTCCTGTGGAGCTAGTCACTTCTTAAGGTCTCATACCCTACAAATTCCTCTAATAAAGAACATTTACACAAAAATACAAGTGCCCCAACAAAACAGTTAAAATTTTAATTATTCATTAATTCTGGCCCAGAAATGCATATAAACATGTGGCTATTGAAAAAAAAATACAGCTGGCTAGTAGTGGCACAGACCTTTAATCCCAGCACTTGGGAGGCAGAGGCAGGCCTCTGCCTTGGTTCTGAGTCCAGCCTGGTCTACAGAGTGAGTTCTAGGACAGCCAGGGCTAGAGAGAGAAACCCTGTCTTGAAAAACCAAAAATAAAATAATATAAAATAAAAATAAAAAATAGAGCAAGTAGTCTTATTTTAACTTGTTATCCATGTTTGCTTGATATCTCTGGGAGGCCTGCTGTTTTCTGAAAGGAAACAGGAATAGTGTGGATCTGGGGGATAGTGAAAGTTGGGTGAAGGTACTGAGAGGAGGGAAGATAGGAGGGAGACTGTGGTTGGGAAGTAATATATGTGATAACAATAATTATAAAAAGAAAACAGAGTAGATTTAGGGGACCGGGAAGGTGGGGAAGGGACAGGGAGGGATGGAGGGAGGGAAAACTGTGGTAGAAATGTAATGTATGAGAGACAGAAAAGAAAAAGTAAACAGTAAAAAAATACTAGTTACCTAATATGATCTTCATATATTAAATTATGCTATATTCCAAAAGTATGTAAAATTATTTTATTAATAAGATATTTAAAATAAAAGAGAGCACAAAATCAATGATGAGTAAACCTTTTGAGTAAATTAAATTATAGAATAGAATGCATCAAAAAGGATAGAACTTGACATTTTTGTAACAACGATTATAAACAATTTTGTCTTTCATTTCCCATCATGTGGGAACACTGAGTTATTCTTCAGAATAGTCTCTGGGCTTCAACATTTGATAACAAATGGTTGAAGAAAAAATGTGAAGAATAAAAAGGAAAGAAAATAAGATCTTAAGCCTATAAAACCTTTCGATCAAAACTTAAGAACTAAGAGCAGCAACTACAGATGAAGTTTACCGTGAGCTTCACTGCAGGGCTGTGGTTAGGAAGCAATGGTCAGGAAATTCCATCTCTGAGAGGAAAGGATGCTGAAAGGCTCACACAGGGCAGGGGTCATTACACCCAAGGAAGGGACTCCCACACTTCTGAAAAGGTTTGAAGAAAAGGTATCTGCCTACCACCTGAGCCTGTAAATTTTAATGGGCTTTGGGTTTAATGAGGCCAGGGATCCATGGACAGTCATGTCCATACATACAGCTTCAGAACCGGATGTTCTGTGTCCTGTTCTGATATGCCTAAGAAACTCATATCGTAAAGTCAGTTATTCTCAAATTAACCCCTAAAATAAAGTGTGTTTTCTCTGGAAACTATTAACAGTGTTCTAAAATACACAGTCAAATGATTTCTGATACTGTTTGGTTCAACATAGACTACACATATAACAGTGGTATAGAATGATTGTTAATGGAGCTAAATTCCTCATACTTAGTAGCAGTTGTCATGATGACATTGTTGCGATGTGATCACATGTTTGTAAGTATTAAAGTGCATATAACAAGGCAGTTTTATAGAGTTACACTGGCTAGTTTTATGTCAACTTGACACAACCTAAAGACTTCTAAAAGACAGGGAACATCTATTGATGTAGTTGGTTTTTTTTTTTTTTTTTTTTTTTTTTTGGTTTTTTTTTGAGACAGGGTTTCTCTGTAGCCCTGGCTGTCCTGGAACTCACTCTGTAGACCAGGCTGACCTGGAACTCAGAAATACTCCTGCCTCTGCCTTCCGAGGGCTGGGATTAAAGGCATGCACCACCACTGCCCGGAAGGAACCTCTATTGAAAAAAATGTCATCATAATATCCAATATTTTCTTAATTAGCAATTGATGTAATTACTGGCCCATTGTGCATGGTGCCATCACTGGATTGGTGGCCCTGGGTTCTACAAGAAAACAAGCTGAACAAACCAGGAAGAGAAAGTCAATAAGCAGCACCCTTTCATGGCCTTTGTATCAGTTCTTGCCTCCAGGTTCCTGCTTTGAGTGCCTGTCCTGACTTCCTCTGACAATGAACAGTATGGGGATATAAGCCCTTTCTCCCCAGGTTCCTTTTGTGCATCATGTTTCATAACAGCCATAGAAATCCTGACACCATGTACACCATGATTGCCAATAAAAATCTAGGTTGCCCTAGGAGTGGCATCATAAGCCTGGAGTGTGAGGTGGAGGACTATGAGTTCAAGGCCAACTTAGATGCATTGTTTCTAACAAAGGAAACAAAAGAAAACAAAACAAACAAGGGAAATGCCTTTTAAAAATCAAAACAAGTGACAAACCAGAGCTATATTACTGGCTGATACAGTTACTTACATTTTTTAGCCTTATTTTAGAGTATAACTGTTCGACTTATTTAAGAAAAAAACAGCACAAAACAAACCCAAAGCAAAAACTGTGAGAAAAATGTGCCATGTCTCAGCTCTTGCCAGAGCCTGCTTTTTATGCCATGTTTATGTGATTCCTAACTATATCAAGAAGGAAAGATTGAGTTAAAGCATCCCTGAGCGTGTATGCACATGTTATGAAGTTCACACAATGGAGCTGACCAGTGATCATATTCTCAGTGTACATGCCTAAGTTGGGCAATGCCCACTTCATGAAGAACAAGGGTTGAACAAATATTCCTAAAGAGAAACAATTGCAGTATTTATACCAGACATTGAACTTGCAATGAGTGAGTTTGGTGAAAGAGTAAATAATAATTAGAAAGAAATGCAAAGTACAACTAAGTCTATGTAAAACTTAGACATAGGACAGGAAAACTTAGTGTAGAAATAGAGGAATCACAAATGCTTTGAGCACAACTGATTATCTGTGATGGGAAAACATGTATCTCTATCTCATGGGGCATGAACAAAAGTTGTTCCTCAGGTACAATCCTTAGGTCTTAACACATGGGGAAGTGCATTTATGACATTATTTTTTGAGGAAGGTGTAAATAGAAAGAAAAATTATTTCATAATTTAAAGTGTATGAAAGAGAAGGGATGCATCTATGTAGACTGAAAAAAATCTGAAAGCTAATAATTTTCCATTAGAAAATGACAAATAACTTGGAATAGTATGTAGCTACTAAAATAAACATAATAGACCTACATATTTCAAATTGAGTAAAATTTAAACAACATAATTTTTAACATATAAATAAAAATTACAGAATGGAATGGATAGAAAATGTCATTTTCATAGTATTTGAAATGTATACTAATCTTGTGATATACTTAAAAATTTACATACATATTTAGAAATATCAACAGTGCGCTGTCATAACAAACAGTGCATTGTGAGTAGGTTATAGGCTTTGAGGCAGCAGGAAATGGAACTAGAAGTTTCATATTCACTAAATGCTCTCTTATCCTGTCCTATCCACACACAGAGAATCAGAACAAAAGGAAACCAAAACAGAAATACCACTGAGTGCTAACCTTAGAGATCTATCTACAGCTGCCTCTCTTAGATGTATTTTGTATTATCGCTTATATTTTCCTGTTTCTGCAGTGGCAGTTTCCTGTATGGTTTCCTATCATTCTTGTTAAACAGTTTGTTTTCTGAAATTTGCATAGAAATTATAAAAGTTTACAAAAGCCAACCCTCCTACCTATTGGATAATTCATTAAAGGAATGAATAGATAATTGGGAACTACAAATGTATGTCACTGCAGATTAATTCATCTCCCAATGCTTTATTTAATGAATCTAAATTTTTACTAACACTCAGATGTCAGTATATAATATAGTAAATATGAATTACAAAATGCCGTTGGATCTGAGGATGACCAAAATATATCCAATCATATTACCAAGTGTTTTAGCTTTTCTTGGAACTGTATGTGACAAGCCGTGAAAATACTGGCTATGATTTAGCACGGTAATTCTCTTTGGAACATTCTGGAGGAAATAGGCAGTTTAGAAAATTATTTACTTAAAAATATTTATAGTAATGCTATTTGCTATGTCAAAAACAAAAACACAGCAGGGAAGGCCAAATGTGTTAAAATAGGAGACGGCTGAGTAAAATATGGCCTAACACAAACTTACCACAGAGCTATAAAAATGTCACCTGCGGGGTTCATGCTGCCGCATGAAAATGCCCAGTAAAATTAATTTCATAAAGTAGAGCTATAAAATGGCAGCTTTGAAAACTGCGCAGACACACATGGAATCATAAACTAAAATTAATTTGGAAAAGCAGAGCATTCCACTATGTGAAAATAATAGTAACTGGGGAAACGAGGAGAGTGTCTGAGAGGAAACAAGGAGATCAAATTAGTTGTGTTAAGCTTGCATTCTCCCCTATCAGTCTAAGCTGATAGAGGTTTTCCAGTACCACAGAAGAGCGTGATTGCATCGGCAGGCAGCATCATGGCTTTATGGGTAAGCAGATACATCAGAGTCCCGGTAGCATGATCAGTAAGCGTTTCCCTTCTTCCCAAACACTGTTCCTCCTGCAAGTAGCTGAACCCAGGGCGACCTGAGGAAGAATGTTTTCCTTCAAAACGTGTTCCAGCAATGTGTGAACCTTGTTAGTTTTTCCCCCAATGGTAGATGGTAAGGATGATCTGGATTCAGAAAGAATATCGCTATGGGAGACTAAACTATTAAACCAATACGTATCGTAAAACAGGCAGAGGGCCATTATCTAGAAAGGAATATTCTGTGAACAAACAACTCCACAGATCATTCCATACCACGGCAGATGTCAGTTTTCCACCTGGATCACAATGTATGAGGCAAAGGAATCAATAAGCCACGGGCAACAACCAGGCTCATTCTGTCAGCGACGAAGCTTCTGTTGCATATGAATACAACTATAAGTGAGGTAGAAGTATAGCAAAAGAAATATTAGAAAAACAGAATAGGCCTCTGAGGCATAGAGGAGATGTAGATACTAAAAAAACAAAACAAACAAACAAAAAAACCCCGAAACACAATTATTTTCAAAGCCTCTTGCCTTATCTTAAAACCCTGGCAAATTGTACCTGTATTCCATAACATATCTGGAGCTATTTTTATATAAAATGTTGTTAATCATCGGTTAAATAGTTGTTTGTTCTGCATGCCAAAGCTGGAGAATGAGGAGCTGAGAGGAGGATGATGTTCGCCAGACACTGGAGGGAGTAATAGGAAAGTTTGACCAGGGAGATAGGGGTAAATTCTGGGAAGCTGTTTCATGGTCACGTGACCACAAAGAAGTGGAATACATGCCACTAGAAGAATTAAAGAAAAGATTTTTACTTGTTTTAACTTCTAAAAGTCAAGGACTTCAAGAGATAGACATGTTTACTCTTGTTGGACTACTATACAAATACATGTACTGAAACATCTCACACAATCCTATCCTATGACTTGTGTTAATTTAATAAGGGAATCATAAAGAACCAAGAGTTAAACAGATGTTCTAGAACAATGCCCACGAGTTTCTATTATTTTAGGTCACTGACACCCACTCCTGGGACAAAATGATGTCATCTCCTTGGGGAGTTTTCTGTAGTGAAAATTTGACTAGTACCTCTGAGGTCATGAGAGATGAAGAGAGAACTGATAACTGATTTGCCTCAAAGATTGCTTTTAAACATAGTTTTTGTTTGTTTGTTTGTTTTTTGCAAAAGAAAGCAAAATTAGTAGACTTCTTCAAAGTTAACAGAGATCTATATTAATGATCAGATGTTGTTTATAAATTAATTTCCAGATGTTGAGTTGGGCTGTACTAGTCAGGGTTCTTTAGAGTCACAGAACTTATGGAATATCTATATATATTAAGGAAAATTACTGGAATGACTTACTATCTGCAGTCCAACTAACCCAACAATGGGCAGCTGTGAATGGGAAGTCCAAGAACCTAGTAGTTCCTCAGTCCTACCAGGCTAGTTGTTTCAGCTGGTCTTCTGTGAAAGTAGCCTCCAACAGATGTGCTGGTAAGGAAGTTGCAAAAAAGTGGATCTTTTTTCTTCCAATGTCCTATGTAGGCCTCCAACAGAAGGCTAATCTGAGGTGGCTAAGATTAAAGGTGTCTCCCCCCTCATGCCTGGATCTGGAATTTGCTTTGTCCCAGGCTGACCCTGAACTCAGAGATCTGCTTGCCTTAGTCTCCTAGGATTAAATGCATGCACTACTTTGCCCAGGCCTAAGCTTTTCATCGACATTTTGCTTCAATATCTCCACATCAAGATCTGGGTCACAGGTGTGGCCTCCATTTCAGAACTGTAGTTTATTCCAGGGTAGTCAAGTTGATAAGCAGGAATAGAGCTCATATGGGCTCACACATTATGAAAAGCAATAAATGATATGAACTCATGAGAAATAAAGATGCTGCTGCTCTCCTTTGAATTTGAAACATGACTGTCCTGCTTCCATTTTGGTGGGAGAAGAAACATTCCTGACAGACAGCCTGATAGAGATGAAAGTGCTTATTTAGCTTATGACTCCAGGTCACAGTCTGTCACACGAGGGAAGTCGCAGTCACAATCACAGTTCAGAGCAGAGGGAACGAACACAAACGTGCTTGTCACACAGCTCACCTTTCCCTCCGCTGTTGAGGACTCGGCCATGACATGGCGCCGGGCATCCTTGCTTACCTCTCAGCCTATCTCCTCCACTGTTCAGGACCCAACTCATGACATGGTGCCACCCACATTCAGGATGAGTCTTCCCACATCAACCAAGAGAAGCATCCACAGATATGCCTGCAGGCCAACCTGAGCTAAATAATCACCAAGACTCTACCCATGTGACTTTGGGTTGTATCAAGATGGGAGTTAAAATTAATCCTCATACACTTCAAAACACACCTATCGATTCCAGGCCACTGAATGACTGGAGAGTGCGGAAAGTTGAAGAATGGGGCTAGTAGAAGGTTTAGGTCATTGGAGATGTGTCTTCTTACTTTTCTCTCTTTTGCTTTCCAACCAGACCTGAATAGTTTTGTTCATCCATTGTAGTACCACGACTATGACCTGCTCATGATACATCCAGAGCAATGATAACACATCTTTGCTTTAAAACTATGAGCTAAAGGTGACTTTTCTCTTCTTTAAAAGATGTATTCATCTATTGTGTGTGTATGTATGTATGCATACCATACATATACATATATGCATATATACAAAATGCATCCACATGTATGTTGCATGTATGTTGTATGTATGTAAGTATGTATGTATGTACATGTGTGCATATGTATACCTGTGAGTTCAGAGGTTGATGTCAAGTATCTTTATTGCTCTCCACTTTAAGTATTTTTCATTTTCCTTTTTTATTGAAAAATTTCATACAATATATTTTGGTCATTTTTTTCCTCTCCCTCAGTTCCTCCCTCATTTTCCCTATCTCCCCACCCATTCAACTTTATGTTCTCTTTCAAACAAAGAAACAAAACCAGAGAACAAGAAAGAAAGCCCACAAAACCAAAAAACTCCAAAAACAAAAACAAAACAAACAAGTGAATGATCAATTAAACAAAAGCAAACAAACAAACCACAAAATTACCAATGAGTTCATTCTGTATTGGCAGCCATTTCTGGGCATGGTGCCTACCCTAGAGTATGGTTAGTAGACCCAGTGAGATTTCATTGGAGAAAACTGATTTTTTTCTTGACTACCAGGTGTCAATTACAGATAGCTTCTTGGTTAGGGGTGGGACCCTGTGCTCACTCCCCCTCTCAGTGATAAAATTCCATCTCATTTGAACCTATGAAGCCCTTGTTTAGGGGGCCACACTTTCTATGACTACTTATATATATTAATTTTGTTATGTCTGTAACACACCATTTCTTGGAGTCATCCATCAGCTAGGGCTCTTACAATCTTCCTAATTCCTCTTCTATATAGATGCCTGAGACTTGAGGCAAGGATTTGATGAAAACCTCCCAAGGAAGACTGAGGGCTCCAAAGTCTCTCACTTTCTGTACATTGTCCAGTTGTGGTTCATTGTGTTAAACCCCATCTGCTGCAAGAAGTTTCTCTATCGAGGGTTGAACAAGGCACAGATCAATGGATATAGCAGTATGTCATCAGGAGTCATTTTATGGCTATGTTTCTTTAACAGAAATAATAGTAGTGACTTTTTCACTAGGCCCATGACATATCTAGTCTCATGGGCTTGACCACTTTATCAGTGACTGGCTTGGGCTCTACCTCACAGAGTGGTCTTTAAATCCAACCAGAATGTAGTTGGTTATTCCCATAATGTGTGTGCCACTACTATACCAGGGTATCTTGCTGGAAGCTCACTGTTGTGGATTGCAGAGTTAGTAGCTGAATGATACTGGTGTTTACCTTTCTCCTCTAGGAGTGACTTCTGGTACCATAAACAGGATGGGTGAAGCTTCTATTCAGGCACCAGGTTGGCTTCTCTATGTCCAGTGACATAAGTAATAGTTATCTTCAGTTTTACCATAAGGATGACTCCACCTTATTTTTAAAGATGGTGTTTCTCATGTAACTTGAAGAGGGTAGGAGCCTCCGAGATCCTCTGGTCTCTTCCTCCCAGCACTGGGACTGTAGGCACGCATTGCCGTGCCCAGCTCTTTATGTGGGTGCTAAGGATCCAGACTTACGTATTTATGTTTGCACAGCAAATACTTCATCCACAGAGCCATTCTTCTAGTCCCCCTTTTCTCTTTTGGAATTGATGTAATCTTGGCTATTTGTTATAGTTAGCGGAAAGCTTTCTATCTTAAATGACCAGATATTTGATGCTACTAAGTGCTTTAGTTTCACGTGTATGGTTACTTAAGATAATCTTGTAAACGTTGTCCTAAATTAGTGAAACATTATTATAGACAATATAAAATATTTTCTACTTAGAAACTAAAAAGTAATGCTGTCCTGTGGTGTGAGTTGGTATGAAATAGAAAAAATAAAATGTAATTAAAGGCTCATTGGTTCACTTGTGTTGGTTAAAATGTATCTCAGAGCTTGAAGTAGAACATAAACATGATAAGGAATAGTTACTGGTTGTGGCTCTATGAAGATGGTTATTTCAGGAAAAAATTCAAAGTCTTGTTCAAATTCACTCTAAGCCTAGCAAAATACAATTAGAGTCTGAATCTTTATCTGTACACTGAGGTCGATAGAAGAGTTCAAGAAAGACAGATGAGTGTATGACAATCCAGCATTTTATAACAAGTACACGTAAGTTATCCAGATAGTTAAGAATGTTAGTGACTAAGTAGGAAGTTCGCCTTTGGATTCCTTTCCACTTGTATTGGCAGTAGCTCATTTTCAGCTTTAATTCAGATGCCGTGGAAGAAGCATGAGTTCTGGGTCATCTGTGACTACGGAGTTAATAATAGTGATGCCAGAATCAGTATTTAAGTGTTGAGGTGGAGCCTATGGAACGATGGTTAGTCCCACTGTTGACTGGATTTGGAATACCTAGGAGGTACCCTAACTTTGAGAGGTGTAGGAGAAACAGCAGTGGACACCTCTATATAACTGCTGGGTGCTGCGCAGTCGCAAAGGCATCTCTTGCAGGAGGACAGAATTGAGGACTGACTGCCTGAGAGACCAAGGATTCCTGACATAGATGATGCCACCCAATTGGGAGCTGCTGTTTAGAACAGATGCTTTCTTGGGACCAGTGGGGGCTCAGATGGGGGTTATTAAAGAAGCTTGCAGCCCTGGCTCACAGGAGCTTGCTGGAGCGTTTCGCACCTGCTCCTGGACCCGGATTCTGTATCACTGACTCGGAGCCACCTCACTTCCAATCTCCAAGGACAGGTTAGGTTGTGTGGGAGAGTAGTCCAGGGCACAGGCAGCAGAGTGGTGCTCTCCCATGGACTGAGGTTCCAGACTGAACAGTGATAAGGGGAAAAGCAAAATGCCACTTGGGCTCTAGCAATCAGCTCTGTCTCCTGCTGACATGGCCACGTGCAAGCTAACCTCACCACGCAGCTACTGGTGCCTCCTGACACTGAGCCCTCCCTCATTGAATGGACTACACCCTAATTAGCCAATGAGTTTTGAGACAACACTCCCAATCCCCATTTACTTTAATTTGTTTCTTGTTGGGTATATATGGTTAAAGAAGCAGGAAACATAATTAATACAGAAACCTTGGCACCGAGATGTAGTAACCCCCGACCATTTGTGGGAGAATTGTGGAACAACTTGTGGCTATAAAAACCCTCAAAGGTTACAAGTGGAGCCTAACTAGCCATTCTGGTGGGACCGAATGGGAGCAGAAGGCTGAGATAAAGGTAGACGGTAAGATGCTCACGGGACCTCAGAGGGCAAAGAACGCTATCGGTTATCGGACTAAAGGGCTTCAGTGTTATTGACTGCTTTCTCCTTGAGTCCTGAGAACTTGAATAATCCCAAATTAAAAAAAAAATCATCTCATTTGTTTGACAGAGGCAGTATCAAGAGACTACAACACTCCAGCCTGGGTGGCACCGCATCTGCTCTCTGTGTTTACTGAAATCTAAAGGGAAGATGATATAGAACTGTATAACTTGGCAAGGAAAACAACATAATGTGACTGATGTTTCAGACATGAAGGATGGAGCAAACAGGGCGGCTGGGACTGTGAAACTGTTTGGCAGTCAGAATCTTCCATGTTTGCATTCTGACAGGAAAGATAATCTGTATCCAAAGGGAGATTCCCCAGCCATTTAAGGCTCCAGTTTAGAGAAATCCTAAGGGGTGAATGTTTGATGCTTCTCTGACTTTGGAACCATTTCCAGACAGTTTTAACTGAACGTACACAGTACCACCCCATGCCCTGGGGTCCTAGACAGTTTTTAAAGGGGAAAGATAGAGAAAAGCTGACCTACAGTGGCATGTATCTCCCTTTGCTCCCTGAACCACTCAGATGTGAGTGAGCTAGCTCAAACTATCATACCTACACTGGTCTGCCTTCCTCACTGGGGTGGATTGTATTTCCTTCACCAGGAGCCAAAATAACCTCTCCTCCATCATATTGCTTCTTGCTAGGTATGTGGTCACAGAGAGAAAATGTAACTGATACACGATTACATTTAAGATTCTAAAAGATCAATCATGTTTCAGAATACAGAAGTTATTTAGTATAACTAGAACTCTATTTAGTTGCTTCTGGGACACTAACTACCTGGAGACCAAAGATCTGGTACTCAGTGTGTATAAAATCTAAAATTAAATCAAAGGTGGGAAGGCTGTGAACTTAATTTACCTACCTGAGATCCATGAGTCCTAGCCTCTGGCAGAACTGTTGGAAAAGGGACTATGAATAATCCAGGGTGGATAGATTAGTCATTTGCAAACATTTCACCATCACAATAGCTAGTGAAAGCAGATGGTGAAGAGAAAAGCTTAGGCTACAAGAATGAACATACACAAAAGGAGTATTAAATAGATTTGAGTTTGAATTGTATGCTATCCTTATTACTACCAATTAATTCTTGAGTAGTTGGTCATTGTCCTGGGAACAATTTGAACATATCACTTTCCTTCAGAAATACCCTATACACATTGAGAGGAATGGAGTCTTGGGATCCTCCATAAAGGAAGAATTACAGTTCACCCAGGTATAAGGTTACGTCAACAGGAACTGGTTTCCTCTTACAAGGTATGTGTGTATAATATTATTATATAAAATAATAATATGGTATTATAATAAATATAAGTTATATAAATGTAATATAATGAATATTATTACAATATATATTTATTATTATATAACAAAATATGGTATTATAACAATATGTTATACATTATATGTTACAGTAACATATATTATAGATGATATGTTTCAGTAATATATTGTATATTATATGTTAGAGTAATGTATATACATATACATAATATACATTTATGTCATATATGTACATTTTATACATATATATCATATATGTACATCATATACATTTTTATCATATACATCATATTATGTACACATCATATACATATACATCATATACAAATATCTCACATATATACATCATATACATATACATCATATATATCATATACATGTATATCATATATGTATGTCATATACATGCACATCATATACATATACAGCATATATGTACATCACATACATATAAATCATATGTACATATCATATACATATATATCATATACATATACATCATATTATATACACATCATATACATATACCTCACATATATACATCATATACATATACATCATATACATCATATGTACATCATATACATACACATCATATATATACATCACATACATACATATCATATACACGTACATCATATATGTACATATCATATATGTACACATCATATACTTATACATTACATACATATATATCACATACATATACATATACATATACATATACATATACATATACATATACATATACATATACATATACATACATTCTTCTTTAATTTGTTTCTTGTTGGGGATATCGTTAAAGAAACAGGAAGCAACAATGCGAAACCTTGGTATGGAGAAGTAGGACTGTGACTCTGGTAACCCTGACCATTTGTGTGGGGAACATGGAGTACTAGGAGTAAAACCCGTGGCCTTCCCTGTGCTAAGCAAGTATTTTACCACTGAGCCACACCCCTACCCCTTCTCTATATTGCACTTCTGCTAAGTCCTTACTCAGTTTCTCCTTTGAGATAATGAAATCATTTTGACTCCAGAAACTTCTTAGAGCACCTGTCATACATATATAAAAAAACACACAAAGTTCTGAGAGAATACAAAAGTCAAATAAAAAACCAGACCTTAGAAAAGTGCTGGCATGTAAACAAAGCTTCTAGAACACATCAAAATGAAAGGCCAACCTTTATATTTTACAAATAAATGCATAGTTTTGGGAGCTGAAACTATGCTCCTAGGAGTTTCGGGCCTTGAAATGCCAGAGTTGAGTGACTGTTCAGGTCCTGCCAGATTGCTGTGGGTGTTCCTCACAACATTCTGTAAGGAATCTGCAAATAGCTGCTCTCTGCCAGGCCTACAGCTTCTGCAAGGCTCTGTTCTTGCAGGACAGAAAGATTTGAGACCATGCCAAGTCCTCACTGTCCTAGTGATTATGTCCCATATCATCAGGGTGGAAGACCAGGGCACCAGGAGAGGCCTGAATCTAAATAAGAAGATGAGGGTTGTGAGTAAGACAAGTGGGAGGGAGTGTAGCAGTGGAGGAGAGGAGGGCAGAGGAGAGGAAGCAGATTCCTACTTAAAAGCTGCCCACCCTCAGTCATTAGCATTGGGGACAAACAGTCAACACACCAAAATTGGAAGGAGAATTTACTGGCAGTAAAACAAAAAAGTGCAAGTTAGTGTGTTTACAGATTTAGAAATAAGGGAATGGAGTCTATGAAGCAAATCATTATAAAAAGAAAAGGAAAAAAAAACCCCAAGCAAACAAAATCCCTAGTTGAATAAAAGTTGAGAGAACAACTGCTATGTCCCATGTTTATTTATGTGTAAAAAAAGAAACATGAAAGACTAAAAAAGGTTATGAGATTCCTTTAACCTGAAAAAGACCATTTCCAAAAGCCCACAGTAAACATGGTGACTTCAGAAAAATCCACACTCACGTCACAGGAGGAGTAAATGGCCTGGAACATTCTCCCATTCAATATGTGCAAAAATGCCACATAACACAGTAAGATTAAATGACATTTAAGGGCCACCATGATCTTGTGTGAGCTTCCCTAAGAGACACAAGACCCAGAGACCATAAAGACAAAAGATTAAAGTAAAACTCTGCACACGATTCCTGTTGGAGTCTGCCTCTTGGAAAGGAGGAAAACCAGTGTCCTGACTCACTGAAAAAATGGCCAACTTGCAGGAGTATTAATAAGTACTCCAGCTCAGTGGTTGTAGGGCTGAATGTACTACTTTCTGCATTTTAAGAGGATAGTTTAAAAAGGAGCAAAACCACAGGAAAAGCCCACAGATTATCTAAAAATGTAAATAACATGAAAGGTATTGATCCTCTTAAGAAAAACCATAGACTCATGACAGATTCATGTAACCAAATATGTTGTCATAACAAGATCAAAGTAACGAGGATGCAGTTGTATGAGCAGAGATGTACTGGGATCATGAAGGACGAAACCGAAAGCACGGAGACAAGATGGCAGACTCCAGTAGCTGTGACTGCTCAAAACTGTCACATTTTAATATTCAGAAAAGGCCTTGAGAAGGAGTGCTCCCAGGAGGAGGAACACTCTCTGATAAGGCTGCTTGGGAAACTGGATCAAACTTGCAACTGTGCTGAGCCCAGTAAGTATCTTGTCAAGTAGTGATACAGTGGGAATGAGTTGGGGTGGCCTTGAAGGGTTAGAAGCCAGCACTGTGAATAGGGATAGCCAGGGTCACTTTTCTGAGAATAAGATTTGGACTGAGAGCTAAGAGGATCCACCCAGTACACAGAGCTGAGACCTGAGACAGCAAGAACACAGGCAGAAGTTGGAGATGCAGGGAACTTTGACTTGGCAGACAGTGGCTTATACTTGATGTCTACGTCTAAGCATCATGGTTAAAGCTGTCTTTTTGATCACTGTCCTAATTTGTAGAAAAAGGGAGGTGTTTCTGAATTATGTCTATCTTATAGAGGCCTGAGGAAAGACTTCACTCAAAACATGCTTTGAAAACACCCCTGATTTGTCTGGTGAAGTCACCTTTTCTCTGAATGACATCTTAAGCTCAAAGCCAGTGACAGAATTTGAAGGTTGGACTCAGTATTGATTGTCAGAGGTTTTGAAGGGGCCAGGAATGTAGATATTGGCACAAAGTGATGAATTTAGAGGCCTGAAGGCACCGATGAGGCCCAGAAGGATGAATTCCAGAGTGCAGAGGGCAGTTACCAGGCTTCCGGGAATTAAACTGTAGATATGAAACTACAGGGCCACTTTGAAGGATCCAGGTAGGCACATTCTAAATTGCTAAAGACGGATCACAGTCAACAGACCCTGGAAAGGAAGTTTTTCCATTGTCAGCTAGGTTATGAAAAAGGCTTGTGTCTGTATATATGTGAATGGAGCATTCACAGAGTATGGTGTCTGTGCAGGGGCACTACTAGATCACATGGACACTGGGACTGTATTAGTAACAATACTATAAGCTGCCCTACATTTAGGGGCAAGGCAGGCTTTAAAAATCCTTGCTTGTATGCACATTTGTGTGTGTTTGTACACATGTGGCGTCAGTGGTCAATGTCATGTCTTCTTTAATGACCCTGCAAACTAAGTTTCAAGACAGGATCTCTTACTGCAGTTGGCACTCATTGATTCAGCTAGCTTAGCTGGCTAGTAGGTCCCAGAGATCCTACCCTCTCTGTCTCAGTGCTGGGTTAGAGGTATGAAACACTGTGCTTTGTTCTTTACATGGTACAAGGATCTGAACTCAGTCTTTCTTGCTCACACAGAAAGCACTATACATACTCCTCAGGACAATTAAATTCATTTTAAAAGATTGTCTGTTGCAATTGAAATTAAACCCAGGCCTTTCTAGATGCCAGGCAAGGACTACCACTAAGCCACACCCTCTGCTCTTGTTTTGTTTTTGAGACAGGATCTTGATACATAGCCCAGGCTGGCTACAAACTCATGGCAATGGTCCTGCTTCAACGACCCAAGTAGATAGATCACAGGCCTATACCACCATGGTTGGTTGTAGCCCTGTTCCCTGCAATTTATTTCTGGCATCAAGAGAAAATTGTACAAAGTTATAAAAAAAGGAAACAATGTTACTTTAGTGTACCAATAAATAAACTTTGTGGCCAGTTTGCTATTGCTGAATTAAAAACTCACCTTGGCAAGAAACCTGCCTGTTAGTAGTAGCAAAGTTCCTTAAAGCCTGTGGTCATTTTATAAAACCCTTTGCCATTTTACCCTATAGAGGGTAGTGCTGAGAGTTTCCACTATCTGACCTTTGGGCTCCTCTGTTGACCAGCTCCACTCTGATCCTACCACAAAGCACTATCTTGAGTCACCTTATTAGCATAAATGTGGGGATGATGTGAAAGGGCTCATGGGAAATAATAAGAGACACTGTATTGCTTGGAATATTCTAGCTTTATGAAACCTATGTCAGGAGCCAAAGACTAAAAGCATTTCTTATTATAAACAAATAGACACACAAATAAATGAATACATTTTATTTTCTGGGTAGTATCAATGGTTTGATAATTAATAGCACTCATTCCAGAATTAGGGAGCTATTCAATATTTCAATATTTAGGTTCAAGGTATTTACTGCGTACCTTGATCTAGGGTCTAAACAAAGGTGCAGGTTTTGTCCCCTTAAGAAGAAGGCATTGCACTTTTTCATGGAGATGCTGAAACAGCTTTAGACCAACACATGTTCTAAAATTAGAAATTAATCTTGTGAGAATTTTACAATTTCAGCATCAAAATGGAAAAGAACAGATGCATGCATATTCTATGCAGCAAAAAAATGAATTCTGGTTTTAATGGAATAATAGAAACGTATTAAGGTAAAAACATGTTTTTTTTTAACTTTGGTTAATATTTTAATAGATAGAGAAAATTAAGTCTAAAACAGATCTAATTCAAACAAATTTAGCTGCAGGCTGATAGTACATAGGGATGCCACTAAGTTATTTTTGGATACTTGGGAAGTTAAAAAAACATTCACTAAGAAGGAAAATAAATGGCCTATTATTCTATGGCATAGCTTCTCTAAGAGATGATTGGGTGTTGCTGCTGGTGGAATTTCTTAAACACCTGGGCTCCATCAAGGTGGTGACCAGGGAGTGTCCGAGGATAAGAATGTGAGAGAAAACTGGGACTCCTTCACAGCTCCTGCAGCTGATGTTGATGGGTCTTCCCACTACCAACTCCCTTTCATTCTCCTCACTATACACTTTCCTTTATAAGGATGCCCAGACCCTTTGTGAGGATGCTGAGTCCCCCATGAGGACATTAGGTCCTTCTATAAGGACACTGGGACCGTCTATGAGGATGCTGGTGCCCTCTATGAGGACACTGGGTCTCTCTATGAGGACACTGGGTCCCCCTACGAGGATGCTGGGTACCCTCTATGAGGACACTGGGTCCTTCTATGAGGACACTGGGTCCCTCTATGAGGATGCTGGATTCCTCTATGAGGATGCTGGGTCCTCTCTCTATGAGGATTCCGGGCCCTCTCTCTATGAGGATGCTGGGTCCTCTATGAGAATGCTGGGTCTTCTCTCAATGAGGATGCTGGGTGCCCTCTATGAGGATTCTGGGTCCTTCTATGAGGATTCTGAGTCCTTCTATGCGATTCTGGGTACCCCTATGAGGATGCTGGGTCCTTCTATGAGGATTCTGAGTCCTTCTATGCGATTCTGGGTACCCCTATGAGGATGTTGGGTGCCCCCATGAGGATACTGTGTCCCTCCATGAGGATGCAGTGTCAGCCAGTCGACACTTGTTAGCACTATCCACTAAGAGCAGCCAGCTTTGCTTGTTCTGATTTCATGGCCACCAGTCAATCTTTGAACACCATTTGCCTTGTTATGTAGATAGTAGTATTGAGAATGAGTTGACTAAGGAACATTGATCTCTGGGGCATTTATGTCTGTCAGACTAATTGTTAGCCTTGTTCCAGCTGCTTCTTTTAGCCTTACCACCCATTAGAGAATTAACAGAGTCAGTTGCTGTAGATGTTCCTGCTCTCCACTAGATCTTGATATTGAATGTAGTGATCTCTAAGGTAAATTCTGTATGAAGACACATGTCCACTAGAACCAGCTGATTTCTATCATGTTGGTCAACAGCAGAGGCAGAAGCAGAAACCACTGTCCCAGCTCCTAGCATGTGTTCGGTTCTATACAGCGCCCTTCTGCAAGTGACCAGCTGTAGTTTCAGGGAGGCATATAGCTAAAGTAAGAAAATATGACTTCCTTACGATTTAATCTTCCTTTTTTTTTATTTTCTCGACCTTTTATTTAGGATTTAGCATGGCTAAGCTCAATCAGGTATGAGAACCGACACATTTCCATCTGGAATTTCCTTTCCTTTCCACAACCCCCACTTAGTTTCTTCCGTTCCACATGCATTGGAAAGTGAAGTTTGTATGCTGATTGGAGCATCCTTGTCCTGTTCAGCTGATACAGATTGACCTTTATCAGCAATATTGCGCTTAAATTGGGGTTTAAATTCCAGAATATAAGGGGGTGAAGTGACACCCCATTGACCCTAAAGTTTCATATACATCAGACAAGCATTTCACAGAAGCGTTATAGCACAGCCCCCTTTATATTATATTTTGAGACAGGGCCTTACTAAATTGCCCAGGTTAGCCTTAAACTTGCCAAGGTTAGCCTCAACTTGGGGTTATTCTGTTTTCCTCTGTTGGGTAGAAGGATTACAGGTCTGTGTCATGAAGCCACCAGGGACTTTACTGTAGCTTTGTTCTACTAAAAAGGATGAAAACTAGAAATATAGAAGCCAAACAGATTTTTACATAGGTTTAAAATCATTTATTCAAAATTCATAATATGCACATTATCTTGGTCATAAAGCTCTGTGATATCATTTCAAAAAGTTGTTTAAATTATTCAATATAATTGACACGTCTCTCTGAACCAATATTTACATTTAAATAGAACTCTAAATTATTTACACTACATCCCATTAAGTAAAATTTACTATTAGCTAATCTGCTTGGAAACACGTTGTTCTGAGAGAATTCATAATAGAGAAATGATTAACAATGGAGCTAATGTGGAAATACACTTGGTTGAAGACTGAAGACAAAAGTGAGCAAGAAGCTGGTGTGTGTGCCGCTGGGGCTCAGCTTGGGTCTGAAGTCAGTCGTGCCAGAGCAGGGAAGGTACTCACTCCAAGCTCACTCTCAAAACAAAGGCAAGAACAACTGTGGCTCTTTCAAAACACCTCTATCACCCCCCAATGCTACTACAGATCCATCAGTAAAGAATGCAACTTAATCCAGTTTAGAAAAGAAATATAACCGCCCAGACAGAAACTCAGTGAAAATCTAAGAACACCATGAGTTACTGTGGCTACCATCTCAGCAAGCAGGAAGGGGTGGATTTCACCAACCATAAACAGATACCAGTGGTCATGATTCAGTTCCAGTTCGATGAGTTCTGCTGTCTTATCGCAATCATGCCGTGTTTAGAGAACACTGGAGTTAACCTAACAAAAGAAGGAAAATATCTAACAACCCCATGTTATTAAAATCACTTTGCTCACAGGGTCCGTTGGTTAGGTTACAATACTCAACAGTGTGGTATTTTAATCTCATTTTAATCTGCAGTTATCCAAAAAAAAAAAAAAAGACTGAACTATAACAGTCTAAAAGTTCTGTAAGAAGTGTGCTAATTCCTTTCTGCTTGGGTTTCCATAAAATTTAAGTAGCAGTGTGTTTTGAGAAACAGACACCAGCATCTTTGAGTCTACTCCTTGTTTGTCAGTTCTCTACAGGAAAACACACACCTGTAAGCAGCCACGGGACAGCATTCCATATTGTTCACTGACTTATTTGTGTGCCCTTTGGGGGAAGGAATCTAGTCCATGAAAATGGAGTATCTGGGCTTTCGTAATTTTCGCCCAAATGTCATTAATAAACATGTTATTATTTCTGTTTAAAAATTAGTGAAGGTAGTTTATAAAGGCAACATAAATTCTGCCTATTTGGATTCAACTCAGCTTTCTTTGTGTATAACATTGATCAAGGTTTTCTGAGGAGCAGGTGGAACTAGAAACACTCTTGACTCTGTTGAAATGGTTCTGATGTTTATATGACAGGGATTTAGAATCTTTAATGGTAAACACTACTGGGAAGGACCAGGACTACATTGCAGCTATTGAAGCTCTAGACCTTCGTCAGGCGGAGGTGATGGTGGCCAGCTCCTCAGCCACTTGCTGTCTGTGTTGGTCTGTGTCCCTGTGAGTGGCAGGGCAGGAGGACTCTGATCACCCCTTCCTCCATGGGTTCCCATCTGATTTCATGTGGTCAGGTGCACAAGGATCCAGCCAATTTTTCATGTTTCCTAAGACAGTAACCAGGTTAACTCAGGCGCTCTTAACTTTTGAAGATTTCTGAGCTTGTTTGCCTTTTGCTGTCGGTAGTTCTATTTCTTTACTCGTGTTAAGGAAATGCATCACCACCTCCATAGGTCTTAGCACAGGTGTACTTAAACAAGATAGAAACGAGCGCGCCACTTCAGTAGGATTTGTTTTAGCTGTGTTTCCTATCTTTACTGATGTTGGCTTGTCTTTGTCATTTTTTTTCCCTCTTTGTCTTAACTAAATATGAGGGACCGGTTGAATGTACACTGATACAAGTTCCTATGATCATCATTTCTAATTAAAAACTGCAATAGTGGTAAGGGGGACAGCAATATAAATGTAAATAAAATAATTAATAAAAGTGCATTAGCAAACAGTTTGGTATTTTTCTCAACATTCACACTTTATGATTTAACAAAGGACCAGCCTTGCCTACACATTTCCAATCCTCAGTGTATGGTAATCAACAGCAAACCAAAAGGCATATTCTGGATGTTGATCATGTTAATGTCCTTTTTTGCTTAAAGCAAAAACCTAGTACTTAATTTCTACCCACTGGATAGCTTTTGTCTGCGTATTTGAACGTACACACCTCCAAGAAAGGTCACTCCAAAGAAATTTCACTCCAAAGTCATGAAACAGCCTTCTATCAAACACAAAGGGATTTAAATAAAGTCCTCATCAAATCAGTGACTTTGGCAAGCAAAGGGCTAAAGTTAGTGAGCAGGACTCTTAAGTTCCCAGAGAGCAAAAGCTAGGCAGTTCCTGTTTCTCAGCCCACATAGCTAGGACCGGGTTGGTAGCCTCCCCTCATCCACCCCCTTCCCGTGTGTGCAGAGCATCCCTTTATCTCTGTCGGGTAGGTTTTCTTATACATGTGTGTGGTGAAGTCAAAAGCCAGCAGCGGCAAGAGGTTTCAGCATCTGCCAGGGTGAAGGAGGTGTAGTCAGGAGAGCGCCTGGGACTGGCTGCAGGGAAAGACTGGCAGGGGAGTGGCGCGGGGAGTGCAGGCTCGCATCATCCCAGGAGTCCATGAGGAGACAGTGAGGGGGTTGGGGTTGGGGGATGGCGGCATCACGGGGGAAGCCCGGACTGCATGCCACGCGGTGGGGCGCAGAGCCAGGCAGGTGCGGCAGGAGCATGCGCTTACGCGGCGGGGGCGTTTCCCGCGCCCCGGGCCAGTGCACCTCACCGGTGTCAGCTGCTGCGGGGCACTAGGGTAAGCAGGGTGCGCGCTGGAGTGGGTGGGGGCAGCAGCGCTGCGGGGCAAGGGGCGGCGGCTTGGGCTCCTTGCTTCTCTCTTGTTGTGGGAACGAGGTGTACCCCACTTGTCGCCCACTTCGCGTGTCTTTGCTCCTCAACTGTTGGGGTGTGGCCGGACCAAGGGTGGCCCCATACCCCCAGCCTTCCCCAGCATTTGCACTTGGGGGGAGTGTTTAGCTTTTGTGTTCCTCTCTTCTGGGATGGAAGTCCTGTCTCCTCCACCTTGACCAGCCACCAGGGGTCCTGGCTTCTCCCTGCCTCATTGCCCTGGGAGCTCAGAGCCAGGAAGGGGTGCAGTGCAGTGCAGTGCGGACACTTTGCAGTGTCAGATTCCGTAACTACCATGCCTGGTGTGTGGGTAGATTATGGTGGCCTCTGTTGCCCGGTCTTCCCCACTCTGTCTGCTCCCCAGGCCTTGCTGGGTTAGTTTGTCAGGGGCTGAAGACACATGTGGATTGGTGGCAGCACAGGCGCAGTTAAATGCCAGGTTGGTGAGAGTTCTCAGGAAGTGGGGAGGCAGCTACCTGAGTATTTCTTCCATAGCCTTTGATCTGCCAGTGGTTAACATCTTCACACTGTTCTTGTTATGTGTACCTCTGTTCACTTCCGTTGTTTTTATTCATTCATTTATTCACTCATTCATTTATTCTCCGGAGACAGTGTCTCATGAAACCCAGTTATCCCCAAACTTGTCAGTAGCAGAGGATAGCCTTGCAGTCCTGACAGTTTGCCTCCACATCCCAAGTGCATGGTCCAAGAATGTCCTTCTGCACCGATGCCCGAAGATGCTTCAGGTGGTCGGTGTGACCTCTGAGACTGCTGGGTATGGTGGCTAGAGGAAGTCGGTGAGATCCGGAACATCCCCCTCTACTTCAGGCCGGTTTGGTCTCCACCCAGACTTGCCAGATGCGTCTCCTGTGTTCACTGTTCTTTCTAGAAGACGCCTATATGAGGTCTGGGCTTCAGGTTTTGGCTGAAGGATGTAGTGGGATATCCTGGTGTCGTGGATATCCTGGGATTTTCTAATCCTCTTGACCCTGAAAGGAGGGTGAATTGGCACGGGTGGGGTGGGGTTGATGCGATGACTGCTCTTGCTGCTCAGTCTTGTAAGATGCCGACACTTCCGGCTTCATTTATTAATCCTCACGGTAACCACTGGATTTTGATAAAGGTTCAAAGAGGAGAGATAGTTTTGAACTGCCAGATGGGCTGAGGAAAACTATACTGATTAATGTGTGGTGTGAGGCTGAGGGGAGTTTGCATTTCATGTAGGGCTAGACTATGGAATCACTGAATTCATACTTTGCTAGATGATATTAACCTCAATTCGACGCTTAAATAAACTCTCAATTGTTTCCCGTGAGTACTGCTGGGTAGGTGATCTGAAGGCAGAACTAAGTTGAGAAACTGACTAAACTTCCACAACAAAGGGCAACCGGGTTGCAGGGAAGGAGCACTACCATCGGCCATTGCGGCACCCAGTGAAACATCTCACTCATTTTCATCTTCAGCAGCAGGGGAGCAGCCTGCAGTGTCTGCTGTGGCACTGTGTGTGACTAAGAACCTACTCACTCAAAAAAAAAAAAAAAAAAAAAAAAGATTGAAACTGAGTGTGGCCAGGCAGGCAGCAGAGACGTGGGCATGCAAAGTACACGTGATTGTGCAGAGCGCTTCACAGGGAGGAAGTTCTTACCAGGAAGAGCTGTGCTGAGCAAGGCGGCTTAGGATCCCACCAGCAGCTCATCTCTAGTCAGACGGACCCCAGTTCTCACCTCCCACTCTCTCTTTTATTGTGTCTCCCCTTCTGCAGAGCTAAGGAGAGGAGGGACAAACCCTGGCACCACTGTCCACTCTTAAGTCAGTTAACCAGGAAAGAATGTTGCTGTTGGTGAACTGGGAGCATCAGGAGAGCCAGAGCCAGTGAGCCTGGGACTATGGCGACCGCAGTCAGTTCAGTTAGTAAGACATCAGAAGATTCACCGAAGTCACCTTCATCAGAAAGGGAACTGACATCAACAAGGAGAGGTAGGGAAAACTCAGACATTGTGTGTCAGGGCAGCAAAACCCAAATAATAAAACAGCAAAATAAAAATGCAGACAGCTGGATGAGGAGAGAGCGCCTGCTGGCGGCGCGCAAGGATGGACTCTGTGAGAGAAAGCAACATTCTGGTTAGTCACAGAGGCCAAGCAGATGTCCCTAAAGCAGGAAAGCCAGTGGCCAACCAGCAGAGTGAAGCACAGTCCCCCTCAGTCGTTAAACTCGAGCCGGCACAGTGAGCTTGGCGCATCTTAGCGTTCCCAGTGCTTCAGTGTGAAACGTGGGACTATTCTGCTCCCTGCTTTAAGAATATGGACATCTCTCTGACTTACTCAGTATTTCATAGCTGGCAAAGCAAAATGTCCATCTTCGTATTCGGGCAACAGTATTTTGAGTATAGTATATTGTGGGAACATAATTCCAATAAAGACAATCACTGAGGCCCAGTGTGACTAACAAGTTCTCCAAAAGGTGAAGTCTTCATCAGCAAGGTAGTGAATTAGAAGATTTTGGGGGAGAAAAGAAAATCTTTAGTTCATTCACCCACAAAAAATGATCTTTTATGTATGCATTTGCATCGTTGTGATTTTTAGAATGGTGTATGAGCACAATTTATCCTTTTTTTCATTTTGCAAGTCTGAGTGATTGCGTGTGTGTGTGTGTGTGTGTGTGTGTGTGTGTGTGTGTGAACGCTGGAAAATGCAAGGCCTTGACTCCCAAACCCCCAAGGGCTGTCAGTGCCTGGCTCACAGCATCTTGGATGTCTCTCATCCCCACAGGGGACTGCTGCTCATTGACACCCACACAGGCTTTCCTCCCCTTTATGTTGGTCTGAGCTCCCATGTGAATGGTTCACTCAGTGAAGCCAGGCATCGCAGAGGATGAAGCTGGCCCTCAACAAGACAGATGTTGAAATGTTAGGACTGGGCTGGCCAGCCACTGGGCGCCAGGAGTCTGCCCGTCCTCCATCCCATCCCGACCTCTTCTCTGTCCCATTTTAACACCGTTGAGGGGATTACAGTGTCATGTGTGTGTGTGTGTGTGTGTGTGTGCTCAGCTTCCGCACGGGTGCTGGAGATCCGAACTCTGGTCCTCATGCTTGCATGCCAAGCACTTTTACCCACTGAACAATCGCCCCACTTTCTTGAGGACGATGACCTGAGACAATTTATCTGGAACACACAATGTATCGGTTGTTCGTTATGTTCCAAGAGCACTCGCATGAACAGGAACCTGGCTTCCATGGCATTTGTAGTATAGTTCAGGGAGAGATAACAACTGGCAGTGTGTGTGCGCATGCACACACACACACACACACACACACACACACACACACACAAAAGGGCACGTGCAAGTCAGACTTGAAGCTGATGGTGAGAAAGTCCAGCAGGCAGACCTACTTTGCTCTGTGGTGCAGTAAAGGTCTCTGAGGATAGTCACAAGCTAGTCAGGCAGACAAATCAGACAAAGAGGCCTTGGGGAGTCTGCAGGAGTGTGGCATGGCCGGTTTTACACCATTTGAAGCACCCCTGGCCACCACTGCAGGACTTAGGTAGGTGTAAGTAAGACCCCATGGTGTAGGTTCAGGTGGGAGCCAGTGTTCCTTGGAGCAGGAAGGTGGGAGTGGAGGTGATTAGAAACGGGGGCACTCCAGGGTATTCCTGAGGTAGGGTGGGACAGCATTGCCTCTGCATTAGTGAGCAAGGAAAAGCAAAGGAACCAGGGCTCCTCTCCCCAGATCTCCAGCCTGAGAAGCTGAGTGGTCGCTAAAGAAGACAGGGACAGGCCACCTGGCCACTGGCTCCCTGGCCTTGGCCATTTTCCAGCCAGAGGGATGGGATGGTTTCAGTAGATGCTTGGCTTGTTGTGACACTTGTCCCTCAGAGCCATGGAGACATCAGAGAGACTAG
The DNA here is from genome assembly GCF_947179515.1 of Apodemus sylvaticus. Taxonomy (NCBI): domain Eukaryota; kingdom Metazoa; phylum Chordata; class Mammalia; order Rodentia; family Muridae; genus Apodemus; species Apodemus sylvaticus. Next base: position 5,343,071 of record NC_067480.1, on the reverse strand, counting down.
AGGCTCGGGTAAAATGGGTTTTACCTGATCTGAAAGATCAGTCTCTCATATAAAAAGTTAGATAGAAACCTGCACTTCAGGAAAATGTGAAATCACTGTACTTAAAACATTAGTCACGTATTTAGGATGCTGCTAAGATAAACAGCAGATTCTACTGACCGGATGCCTTCTGTTGTTTGTGGTCTGCTGTTTATAGCTTCTTGCTGGTATGCTCAGCTGAATAATTAGCTGGATGTATGTTTTCTTCCTTTGACTTTTGTTTTTCTTTTTCTTTCTTTCTTTTTTTTTTTTTTTTAAACTTCAAGGTGTCTCTGTATAGCTCAGGCTGGACTTGAACTAAATACATAGGCGGGACTAGGTTTGTGTTTTCAATCCTTCTGCCTCATCTTTTCAAGGTCTGCACCATAACTCCAAGGTCTACTTACTTAGTTTATTTACTTATTTATGGTATATGTATAGGTGTGTGTATGTGTGCATATATGTCTATGTATATATGTGTGTGTATAGATATGTAAATGAGCACATATGTGCTCCTGTGTACACAGATGTCCACCCTGGAAGTTTTCTTCAATTGTTCTTTATTTTATTTTTAGAGACAGGGTCTCCAAACTATCTTCCTCATTTACTTAGGCTCTCTGGCCACCAAGCCCTTCTCTTCAGGTCAAAGATTGAAGGCATGCACACCTGTACCTGGCATCCCATATTTGTAAGAGGCAAGCAGTTAACAATCTGAGGCATCTTGCAGATCTCTACTTTCAATTGACTTTTCTTTTCTTTTTAGCTTACCATAGTGCTCTTCTTATTCATCATGATATATATTATAATTATATATAATTATATATGTAGTATATATATAATTAAAAAACAGAAAAACCACAAAACTCTCAAAACCAAAAAACTAAAACACAAAAAGAAGTCAACCCCCCAAAACCAAAAAATAAACAAACAAAAACCAAAACAACCTACCACCACCAATTAAAAAAAACCAAACAACCCTTCCCTATCCCACTGATTCCTGCCCTTTGAAGTGGCCATACTAAATCTGAGAGTTATAATCTGGAAGCGGAGCCCAGTCCTTCCACTCTCTAAGCACATGTATGTGAAGCAGTGGCCTTCACAAGGTGCTTTGGGGTGATTGCGGGGTGCAGCATCCTATGCCTGGTGAGCTTCTGAGTATTGGGAACTGCCTGTCTCGCGACACCTCCCTTAGTTGTTTCTGCACTCACCAGCACAGAGACAAGACCTTTCCGCAGCATCCCTGTGGTGACTGATGTGAGTGAGGCTCAGAGCTCCGCTTTGCTGCTTCCTCCAGGAAACATTTTGGGTAAATCAAGGGTTAACTGTTACTACATACTTCCAAAGGTTAACAACTTCCTGAGACATTAGACACCCTGTTAATAAGGCGGCAGTGACTTTGAGTCAGTATAGTGACACCACACAGGTCCACAAGGATCCTCACAGCTAGGAATTTTGCGCGTGACTGGCAGATTGGGTTGATTGAAAACGTAAGAAGTGACCTTTAGCCCTACGTCTTGTTACTATTATAGTCAGATATCAAAGAAGAATTCAAGGGCCTTTTTTCTTTTGCTTTTTGGCAGAGAATATTCTTTAATTCCATGTCATTATACCCTGTTAGCCTGGTCGTTACCACCATAAAGGTGAATTATTAGAGACGCCAGCTCGATGCCCAAAGTCTGCAGTTCATTCACTGAGTTTCTGTTGATGGTCAGAACCAAGAGTCTATTTCCTTTCTTCTGTCCAGCAGTGAATTCCTGGTGTTTTACTCCCAGAAGTCACTTGAATGTTTCCAGGGCATCTTTATATAATGCCTTAGCTTAGAAGGAGTTAAGGTTAACAGACTATGGGTTTGAGGGCACTTATTCACTTCTCGGGGTTGTCGAGGTCTTGTCTGTGTGAATAGTGATATCTACTCTATCATGGGAGATCATCAATAGTGCATTTGTCCTCTGAGGCAATTATCATAGTCAGTCTACCAAAACTGGGTTACATCCATGTTCAAGACAGAGCCCATTGCTATGTGTGTGTGGTAAAAGAACAAAGAAACTATTTATAGTCGGATATTTCTCAACAGCATGCTGCACAGAAAGAAAGTTACAGACATGACTGTAAACTGCACTTGTCTCTGAGCATTTTCTTTCCTATTTCTAGAGCTTTCAACTGAGTAGCTAAAGTTCTGTTCACATACCGTGGTTAGCTGATGGAGACGCTTCTGCTGTCCCACATTACCAGAAGCCATGGAGGAGACTGCTCAGGCTCTTACTATCTGGAGCCTAGGGATGGTGCCACTCATAGTGGGCTGGGTTCACCTGTACTAATTAACAAGATAATTTATTATCAGTATCACCCCTGCTGACATGTCCACAGCCTAATGGGATATAAGTTATTATCATGGAATATAAGTTATTATACAATGAAGCTTCTCTGGGCTGGTTCATAATGACAATTAAGGGGAACCAGGATGCTGTCTTAGTTGTGACTTACTGTTTTAATGTGGTGTGGTGTGGTGGGGTGGGGCAGGGTATGGTTTGGTATGATTGATACATGATCTTGCTGCATATTCCTGGCTGGCCTGTTACTCATTTTATATTCCATGTCAGTAGAGCCCCAGAAAACCAGTTACCTGAGTTAAAAGAACTTATTAATATGCCAAAGCTCACAGTCTCTCATTACAAAAAGTCTATGTGGTAGTAGATGTGTTGTTGATGAGTTGTCAGATAGGAAGTGTCACACCATGGGAAAGACCTGCATAATTTATACCAGCTTAAAGAACTATTTACCCAAATTTATACAACTGAGTAAAGGCTAATTCAGCTCTCAGATTTAGGCTTTGGTCCATGGAACTTTCTCTATGTACAGATGCATGTGTATGTGTGTATACATATCATCTGTCTCCTATTTAGCTGTCTTTTAGTGGCAGGGATCACATTCATGAAGTTTTGTTTTTGGTTTGTATAATATTGACACTCATTTTCACAGCCAAGTTTTATAGCAAAGTTATATTCAATAATAGCTTTGTGGACTCTGTTACAGAGTGACATTTCCGTATGTGTTTGTCTAGTTAAATCACAATACTTATACTGTATTTGCCAAGTGAGAGTATGTTTCATTCATGCCATAAATGTTTATTATTAACTTTGGCAAAGGCTGTGCTAGGCCTTGGGAATGTAGGGATCGGAGGAGCTGAAGACATACCTAGATTCTGATCTTTCTTTGAGCAACTCACAGGAACACAGGCTGACTCCCCTAAGGCATCTTCCTGTTGTGGGGCAAGATGTTCTTGTGACTGACTCAGTGACCTGACTCATGCATCCCTTGGGTCAGTAGTGTTTCTGAGTGCGGGTGGGCGGTGTGCTGGTTCTCAGTATGAGGCTCCCCTTTCTGCTCAGGAGACACCCCTGGCATTTGGAGTCCCTTTGGGAGGGTCCGCTGCTGCATCTGGAACCCTCTACCTCTAGGAGAGGAGTCAAGAACTTACTTTTGCAAGGGATAGGGTAGAGAGTGCAAGTGAGATTTAGGACATGCTTGCAGGTCCCTAATTGAGAGACTCCTTCTGATCCACAGATGGTCCCTCAAGGGCGACCCAGGGAAGGTGGCATAGCGGCTGAGCCTGTCACTGTCATACCAGCTCTGCTCTTGGCCAGCTGGATCCTGCAGTGCTGCCTCCGGGGACCCTACATATGGAGAGAAGAAGTGTGAGGTTTAATCAACCCTATGTAGAAACAAGGGACACCTTCCCTGCTTGTGACATTTCTGTATTGTTCTGGGGCCCCTCCCTGTTGGCCTATAGCCCAAAAGAAGGAAGATCTGCCTTGCTCTATGGAAATTGCAAACACTGTGCTTTCAAAGGTTCTCACTGAGTTTTGAAGAAATTCAACAATAGTAGTGACTTTGAATTCCAGCAATAAACATTTCTTCAGATTTTCTTCCCCTACGTATTTAAAAATGTTACTTGAGACCAGAAGTAAAAAGTAGCAGCTTAAATTATTCGAAGAGGTAATTTTATCCATTCACATGTTCACATTCTCTCTCTCTCTTTCACCCCCTGTCTCTATTGGTCCCATCGGCCCCTACCTCTCTCTAACCCACGCCTTTGAAATTTCTCTCATGGAGGCTGTCACAGTCAAACGATGCACATGTGCCCAGCATATTTCTTCTGGAACTGAAAAAGTAAAAATGTCTTTAAAAGAAGTTACTGGAAATTGAGCCTGCAGTCTTGGGGCCCTGGGATTTGCACCTTACCTTTCCTGTCAGGTACATGGTGGCGGCTTGAGGTAACCACTCCTGTCAGGCACACCGTGGCAGCGGCCTGAGGTGCACAGGGCACCTGTGCTTCTTTTTCACTTGGTACATCATGACAGGGTCTCACCATGTAGCTCAGGCTGATCTAGAACTTGTCACCCTCCTGCATCAGCCCCCCCCACCAAGTGCTGGGATTACAGACACCATGCCCAGCTTCCCTTGAAATGTTTAAGCTAATGTGGACAGCTATTCCTGGATCTTTGCTTATGTGAGATTTTAACTCTATCAGACTCTGACAAAATCTTTGTGACATCTTCCTTGGAATCCTAAAGTGTAATTAGTAGAAAAATAACTTCTCTCATGTAGGTGACTTCTCAAAGGAGGTAACACATGTACACATACAGTAAAGTGGAGACATTAATAGGTTGTGAATATCTGTGAACTGGCTGGTTTTGTGTATCAACTTGACACAGGCTGGAGTTATCACAGAGAAAGGAGCTTCAATTGGGGAACTGCCTCCATGAGATCCAATTAGTGATCAAGGGGGAGGGCCCCTTGTGGGTGGTACCATCTCTGGACTGGTATTCTTGGGTTCTATAAGAAAGCTGGCTGAGCAAGCCAGGGCAAGAAATCCAATAAAGAACATCTCTCCATGGCCTCTGCATCAGCTCCTGCTTCCTAACCTGCTTAAGTTTCAGTCCTGACTTCCTTTTGTGATGAACAGCAATGCAGAAGTATAAGCTGAATAAACCCTTTCCTCCCCAACTTGCTTCTTGGTCCTGATGTTTGTGCAGGAATAGAAACCCCCGACTAAGACAATCTGCTTGTTTTTGTGTCTGAGACGAGCTCTCACTACTTGGCCTGAGCTTCACTTGAACCTGAGAGCTGTTTTGCCTCAGCCCTAAGTGCTAAGATTACAGGGATGTGCTGCCTTACCTGGTCAGCTTATTAACCTAGAGAGTAAAAGTTGGTACTGGTTCCTATCTCTAGATTCACACTGGAAGGGGCCAGTGAAAACGCTTGTTGAGGTGGGTCATATCTGGGAAGGAGAATCTTTTTTTTTTTTAAAGATTTATTTACTTTATTAATGTGAGTACACTGTCACTATCTTCAGGCATACCAGAAGAGTGCATCAGATCCCATTACAAATGCTTGTGAGCCATCATGTGGTTGCTGGGAATTGAACTCAGGACCTTTGGAAGAACAGTCAGAATTCTTAACCACTGAGCCATCTCTCCAACCCTTGGGGAGGAGAATCTTTGAGCAGTGACATTATTTCCCAAAGTATAAAAAATATTTGGGACATTTTATATACAAAGTACGCATTTTTCAGTTTAGCTGGAGCTGCGTTTGTGTGAGAAAGGCATAGGACCCTGGCACAATGCTAAACAATTTCTGGACTCAAGCAGAATGGAGTGAAGCTCAAAATTCAGAGGAGTTATAAATGAGGATTTTAGCTGACGCGGACAGCAAGTGTGATGGTCCGTCTCTGTGAAGGCATGGGGATTGTGTTGCAATGGGCGGTCCCAGGCTGTAGGCCCTCCCCTTGCCACTCCTGAGGTGCCATGCAAAATTAAATAATTAAGTAAGCCAATGCACTTCATTCTCAATTGTTGCCCAGTGCTTTGGGTCATTTTAAAGAAATTTATTCAGCTACTTGCAATGATAAAGACAAGAAATCATTTATTAAAAGGCAAAGTACTCTTGCTTAGAGTTTAGGAATATCAGCTGTTGTTTTCTTTCAGGACTATTCTTTTATATAAATGAACTCATTTCATGTGAATTTTGATATTTTCAGAGTCATCTTCATCTTTTCAAAATTTAAAGGTGATAATGAAAATATGACTGTTGATGTTAGTCCTCGGTCAGTCACTGTGTGTTAACTTGTGGGCCAGGCATTGTATTTATGATCGATTACATTTCTGGTTGTCTGTTTTATGATCAAGTCTTGGTTTGGATAGCACCAGAGGTTAGACTGTGCATACCTTGATTACATGTATTAGCTTAAAATGACCGAATGGTCTGTAGTTGGAGTGAGCGAGCAGGCTGTCTACTAACTGCATTCTCACCAACCAGCTATCAGCAAATTTGCACCTAGAGTCATGTTGTATTTGGTTATATGTGTGTGCACAGCTGTAAATTCATGCAGATGTGTGTGGAGGAAGCTGAATGCATCACTTGATTACACCATTTTATCATTCTATCACATATTCTTGCTGTTCTTAGAAAGTGAGAAAACATCAAAACTGGAAGTGTCCTGTTCTAACATTAGAGATGATATAGGCCTATTTTACAGGATCCCTGGCAGATGGTCATGTAGACTGTGCTTGTGATTTAAAAAAATGAGTAACAGAAAAAATAACATTTGAATAAATAGATAGTAACAGCATTTGAGGAGATGAAAGTAATTTAAATATGTAAACCTTAGAATTTTGTTTAAAGAAGATATTGTTTGTATATCTCTAACCCAACACAAGAAGAATGGAGACAGAAAATTGTGTCTTCTAACCCTGGCTGCCCTAACACTTGAAATCTTGGTTTAGAGATGTGAATCTTGAGAGCTTTGTTTCACCTTTCCTGATCTCAAAGCTTCTTTCTGCTGAGATTTGGGTTGAGGCAGGGGCATGCCCCCCTGCCCCTGTCAAGGAGTTCTTCCAGGGCTCTTTCAGCATCTTTGTGTGCACTTCTATTTCTTGATCGTTTGTTTGTCTTTTGTTTCCATCCCTTTTTGATGGCGCTGATGGTGCAGGCACGCAGCCTGGAAAAGCTTTCTGAAGCCCAGTTCTTCCCTGTGTGTGCTGCGGCCACACTTTCCTAGAGACTCTTAGCTTTGAAGAGTGAGGGTCTTTGAAGCACTCTAGCTTATTTCTTTAAGAGTGTGAACTGAAGGAGCGACATGTGTAGTCCATGGCCCTGTTTGTCTGTAGTTTGGCTGTAGCTTATAGTCCGTGGGTCTATCTGCCTATAGTTCGGCTGTGACACACAAGTCCCACCATGTTATTTCTCCCTCATGTACTCATTTGTAATGTCCTGAACATTTTATTCATGCACCATGTTCTTGCCCAGGACAGGTGGATGAGAGTGGAGTGGGATTAAGTTACACTGTATTCTTTCAGCTTTAATACGCTATAAGAAGCAATAAATGCTTCTTATAGCGTTTACTTCTTACAAAAATGACTATTTTGCCTTTGAGCCATCTCTCCAGCTTTCAGTGTTATATTTTAATGATGATTGGTAGCTACTCAAAATTGAGATTCTGAAACATACAGGAAATAATGTTATCTATACATAATGCTTATAAGGGATAGAAATTAATGTGCTATTTATGGATGTGATTATTTTTGAGATTATTATTGGTATCTGTTTATAAAGGCATTGTCTTGGTTACATATTTGTCACTGTGATAAGACTCCATGACCAAGGAAACTTTAGCAGAGCTTATTTGGGCTTTACAGTTTTAGAAGATGAGGCTTGGCCATCATGGCAGGGAGGATGGCAGCATCTAGGCATGGCACTGGGGTATGAGTTGTGCACGTACATCTTGATCCTTGAGCACCAGGCCAAGGGTGAGGGGGAGATGGACAGAAGTGAATGACAGGGATGGCATGGGATTTTGAAGCCTCTCCCAACAAGGCCATGTCTTCTAATCCCTTCCCAAGAGTTCTACCAACTGCAGACCAAGCATTTACATATAGAAGCCTTTGGGGTCCATTCTTATTCAAATCCAGTGTCTGTAATTGGACTGGGGTGGGGTGGTGGTTCCCCATCTCTTTCTGAATCTGTCTGTAGAGTTAACTTCTCAGAAAGGGTGTGTTGACTTTGGAGTCCATGATTCAGCTGTTTGCTTTATTTATTTATTTCTCATTCATTCATTCATTCATTCACTCACCTCTTTATTTATGTCTTTATTGCTGCTTTGAGTAGGGCTTTAGGGAGGCTTACCTAAAGGGTTTGCAAACACCAGGCTCACACTTCTTTCTTCCTCTAAGTCATGACAGGAATTTCTGTCTGTCTTTTGGTTTTTTGAAGCTTGCATTACATCAGTCTGTAACCACACGGTATATATGGAAGGCCCAGAGGAGGAGGCCTCCATGGCTGAGGAGAGCATGGACCTTCCTCAGCACCTAACTCTGAGGAAGGAGAGAGTTGGCATATGGAGTTGCTTCTGGCTCCCTCTGAGTTTCATCACTGTTTGGGCTTTACTGGATTTGAGGATGTGAAGAACTTTCGAGGCCCTGATGTATAATGCCCTAACTTGAGTCGATTGCCCCCACAGACTCTATTAAATCAGCTATATTTTTTTAAAGTTTCATATTTTCAGGATACTTTATGCTTTGAAACATGTTAACATGCACTTCAGTTATTCTTTTTTAAAATGTTCTGATTATTAATTGAATTTTAAAACGTACTTTACTAAGTACTGGCCAGCTACTTAGAATGTTTAATATAGAAGATTTGGTTGTGGAGAGGATCAAGAGTATTGATAGTTTGAATAGATCCGTGTATCATAAAGGATTGTTAAGGGTGACTGTCTAAGACATATCACTAATCCAGCATGACTTGGGTTACCTCCAAGGCCAGCATGTACTGCTTTAAGTGTAAACCCAGTGAAAGTGCCATTAGCTCCTGAGAGCATGGCTGCTGTGAAGACTCCCCATGAAATCCTCATCAGCAGGGGTAACAGCGAGTTGCAGGGAGAGGGGCACCTGCAGTGGCTGATAATTAACGTGCAGTAAGAAGAGGGGGAAAACCAGCCTCAAGAACAGAGCTCCTTGGGCAGTTAGGTGGCACTGTTTCCCTTTTCCTTTCAAAGGTTTGGCTAAATGTAATTAAAGTATGAAGAGGCTCCACATGGGCTTCTTTTAGTTGTAGTCAGATTAAAAACAAACAGGAGCGGGGTGCACTGGGAGGCAGCTGGAGGCGGAGCTCACCCTTTCTCCCAGGTGATGTTTTCTCCTTCCAGTTCACTAGCAGAAAGGGAGAGCGGCTGCTTGATGGTTTCTGAACACACCGAGTTCTTTCAGGGGTCACTCAGGGGCAGGCTTCAAATGTCATAAGCTCAAATGCTGTCAGGGACAAGTACCCTGGGCCCTGGGCTGGTACAGTGGCCTGGATGTTTAAGGCAGGAGGGACTGGTGAGCTTGGACTATCTAGGTATCTGCAGTAGACGAGGGCTGTTTGTCAATCTTGAGGTCCTCTTCCCCCTTTTCTTCTCTCCTCATATTAGGCTCCCTATAGAAGTCTATAATCTAGTTTAAAAATGCATGTCTGCTTTCCTGTTTTGCTTTTTAAGGTTAGTGTGTGTGTGTGTGTGTGTGTGTGTGTGTGTGTGAGAGAGAGAGAGAGAGAGAGAGAGAGAGAGAGAGAGAGAGAGTGAGAGGGGGGGGGGATTTTTTTTAAAGGAACTTTAGTTAATACCAGGCAGAGCAAAGTTCAGAACAGACCCCTAGTTCTTAATGCTTTTATTGTGTAAGTTATCATGAGTGGTAAGCACCATGAGCATTTTGGAACACTGCCACGACCCAGACATTCTAAAGGTCCCTGTTGCTGGTGTTTCAGGCCTGAAGGTAGCATATGAGGCTCTACTTAGCACCTGCTGGCAGGAAGAGAAACAGGGCAAGCTTCTTGTAGACAAGGATGATTTCCAGCCTCCACAATGGGCCACCCTTCTCTTTTCTGTCCTATGGGTGACTAATACTAACGTGCTATCCAGCTTTCCCCCTCTGCCATTAACTTAGGAAGAGGAGGTTTATTTTGGCTTATGGTTTCGGAATCTCCCAGTCCATGGTCGTGGATCTGCATGGCTCAGAATGCTGGGAGGGCACAGCCAGGGACGATGGCAGGAGTGCTTGGTGGAACACATAATTACATCATCAACTGGCTGCATAAGAGCAGGGAAGGGTGGAGCTGCATGCCAGGGACATATTCCCATCCAGAGGACCATCCACCACGCCCACTTGCTGGGGCTCTGCCACCTCCCAGAAGTGGCTTATGTGGAGACTATGCCTTGGCACACATGGGTCTTGTGGGGGTGTTAGAGAGACACAGTAGCAATCTGGTACTCAAAAGACAGGTCCACAGTTTTGGGACCCTTCTGGCTACTAGGAAAGTTGTAAATGAGTTTGGAGAGAATTGCCAACTTTCAATTTCCCACTTGCACACGAAGCCCAAACTAAGGACCACACATTAGCCTCCCCTAAGGAGATTATCTTAGTCATCTGTGTAGGGGGAGACTGTCTCAGAAAAATAAATGGAGTTCGTGCTGGATAGGCAGAGCAAACACAAGACACAAGAGGAATTACTGCATCATTTTCTCAGATACAAGATGCTATGGTTCTCGTTGGTAAAAGGTTTTAGTGGCAGAGCTCTGGAAGCCGTTGTTTTCTTTATTTCAAATTTATTTTTTGAAAATTTACATTTTAAGGCGGTGGTGGGACAGTATTTATTCAATGATTATTTAATGGTTTTAAAACAACAAATGTAATGAATATCTCAAAAATATACCTGCCATCCTGTGTCTACATTAACATTATGCACACAGCAACCAAAATGGAGAAACAAGGTCACTTTCTATGAACAGATGGACAATGTGAAGACTTTGTGCATCGTTATACACATGGCTGCTACTCAACTTGAAAATTGACATCGCTGTATCTACTCCTAACTCCTTCCCACCTGCACACCTCCCCAACCCACCCCCCCCCAACCTTCATGTCCTCTCTCTGTTTCCTTGCTTCTTTGTTTCTTTTTCAGTTTGTAATCTATGGTGTCTGCTCAGTGCTTGCTGCTAGACCGTTGACTGGTCTTTTGGCTTGGTCTCCTGAAGGTGGCCATAGCTGCGGTGGGCTCACGAGCGCAGAGGCCATGGCTGGTCCAGAAGACTGCGTCTCCCAGTGCTGCTCTTCTGCCTTCTCCAGCTCTTGTGTTCTTTCTGCACCCTCTTCCTTGATGATCCCTGTGCTTAGAAGGCCATGATAAAGAAGTCTCGCTCAGGGCTTGAGAACTCAGCAGTCACTTGGTCTTGACACTAATTATTCATCTCAACAGTAACTGCTCCCAGGGTTGAGAACAGCACTGGCTGATGGAGTGGGTGGCTGCCATGGCCGCACTGAGGTGAAAGGCGAAGTTCTCAGATCCCTCTTGTTATAGCCGACTCCGCACGGCAGCGTGTGCAGGAAGGGCCCTCTGCAGACGCTGGTCTCTGCAGCCTCAGTGTTCTTGGGGTTCTGTTCTTTCTTGGTCATTCCCTTGGACACCCTCTGGACCCCATCACTCTACTGTGGCCTGTGCTGCTCAAAGGCTGAAACCAAGGAGATACTTTAACTTTGAGTCTGTTTGGGAGATTTGTTTTTTTTTTTTTTTTTTTTTTTTGTTTTTTTTGTTTTGTTTTGTTTGTTTGATTTTGTTGTTTTTGCTTTGGGACTCTTTGGACCCTGCCATTTTGAAGTAAAGATGAGACTCCCAATTGTTGTAACTCTTGGATTCTTCTCATAGCTGTTAGGAAGAGGCTGGTCACATGCAGCAGAGTCAGCGTTAGTCTGCTCAGGTTCTAGCTCTTGATGTGTCGCACACTGCTTGTTGGCCTGAGTTGTTTTCGCAGTTAGACACTGCGCTCTGGTCTGCTTTTATTACCAGCCGTGTATCTGAGCACGGAGAACTGCGTGGTCCCTCATCATCCTGCTCACGGCATGCATTGATGCAATATGAAAATATCTTTTATATTCTATGAGACTGGAATCTTTGCTGGACCTCACAGCCAATGTTAATAATATACTTTGAAGTTACATACGACTCAAACTCTTTGTTTAACCTGCTTTTGAGAGATCAAAGTAACAACCAAGCTTATATGCCTGGATTTCCCATGCAATCAGCTTTTACAAGCCAAGTGAATGCACAGTTACAATGTTACCTTTCCCGGCCCTCACCCAGAGAATATCATTTACTGAAAGTAGCAAATACAGAAGTTGAAAGCAAGGTCCTAAATCCACCATAAAGATTATAAGCAGCCATGTACGGAAATTGGTTGATAATGGTGTTTGTTGTCTGGGTCATTTGGGTCTTTTAGAGCCAGTGACTTAATCCATTGTAGAACTCTGTTAAAGTTCTGTAAAATGCCCCATTCCATACCCAGCTCATTATGTCTGTGCTATTCAATATACACAGGGAAAAACCCTCTGTTAGGGACACAACATGCATGCAAACAGACACGCCCAGACATACAAGGAAACAGACAAACAGATACAGAGACAGATTCACAGGACAGCCTACACATAGGCACAGATTCAGACTCATGCCACAGACAGAGGACAGGGCATAGGGAGCATGAGAAAGTAGAGAATTAAAATTTGGGCTCGTTGTTGACCAAGTGACTCCAAGAGGAAGTGCATTTATTACTTCCCTTAAGTGACCAATGCGTTCTTGGTGACACTGTGTTACTAATGTATATAATCTGTGCTCAGGCCTGCTGCTGGCTACCTTTTATTCCTCCCTTTACTCTCTCTTGTGATCTAAATTTAGTTTTTATCACTTTTGTTACTCTACTCATGTGTTATTTTGCAATTTTATTTTGTTTTTCAAAAATTACAACATCCATTTTTATACTTAAAACAACTGTATCTTTGGTTGAGTAAACAAATATTTAAAAATGTGCTGCCCGGCCTTGGCTGCTGGGTTGACTTTGTGTAGCCGGAGGATTTTCAGATGTAAAATCAAGGCAGCAGCAGGGTTGCCGTCAATATTAAATGGCATGTAAGCACAAAACATTTAGCACATGCTACAAAGACAGCCACTATTTAAGTAACTGTTGGCAATGGCTTGCCAGTTATTACAAGCACTTTTATGTATTATAATATTTCTCTGAATGGGCGATATGTTTGCTATTAAAGGAATTATGTGCTTATTCCAAACAGGGAGACATGAGGAGACACACATTCTATTCTTTTTTCATTAGACATTTTCTTTATTTACATTTCAAGTGTTATCCCCCTTTCTATGTTTCCCCTCTGAAAACCACGTATCCCCCCCCCCCCCCCCCCCCCCCCCCGCTCACTAATCCACCCCCTCCAGCTTCCCTGTCCTTGCATTCCCCTACACTGGGGCAATGAGCCTTCATAGGACCAAGGGTTTCCTCTCATTCATGTACAACAAGGCCATCCTTTGCTACCCATGCAACTAGAGTCATGGGTCCCTCCATGTGTATTCTTTGGTTGGTGATTAAGTTCCTGGGAGCTCTGGGAGTACGTGGTGGTTCATTTGTTGTTCCTCCTATGGGGCTGCAAACCCCTTCAGCTCCTTGGGTCCTTTCTCTAGCTCCTCCACTGGGACCCCTGTGATCAGTTCAATGGCTGGCAGACACATTCTGTTCTTAGGGAGCACCTTTACTTGTCTACACCTCAGAAGTGCACCCCACACCACCTCACATGCTCACTAGATCTCTTGTTACTTCCTAGAAGACATACATGAAAGCTGTGTATTTCTGATCGAGGGAAATTTGGATTGTGCTGGTTATACTGAGAGGCACCTAGTACTGGCCAAGGTCCATCTGCCATGTTGGACAGTGGCAGCTGGGGGTGTCACCCCAGGGGGACACAGTCAACTCAGCTGCCCCATCTCACAACCTCAGGTCCTGGGTGATCAGTGAAATGCTGCTGTGTGGGGAACCATACTGACCCATCTATCTGACGGACTCTCTATCAGACTCCTGATTGTTGTGTAGTGGCATTCACAAATTACCTCAGTACTGGTAAAGAATGATTTGTTCATAAGAAAAAGAGTCTTTTTCAGTTTGAGCAGTTTGGAGGTAGGTTCTTTCAAATACTTAAACATTCCAGTCTCTTTAGAATGCGGAACTACACTGATTCAGATCAGAATAACATTGTTATTTTCTTATTTCATAAGTACTGCGTTGTTGTTTTTATATAAACTGATGATGATATGGGGGGGCTCCAAGATATGATTAAGTGTAAGGTTTAATGATAAATATGAGACAGAGAGAACCACCAAGTGCATCTAGAAAAATCTTGAAAAATCTAGAGCAGGGAGAGAAAGTAGTAGATTGTGCATGTTCAGTAGACTGGGCTTGGCCATGAGAGGAGAGAGAGAAGGGAGCAGAACAAAAGAGGAAAAGACAGAGATGACCAAGAGAGAGGGACAGGTCAGGGAACTAAGATGAGAGAGAAGGAGAAGCAGAGAGGGGGAGAGGTGAGGGGGGGGGGAAGAAGGAGCAGAGGAAGGGGGAGGGGCAGGGGAGGGAGAGGGAGCGTGAGCACTCCATGGAGGAGATAGAGTAAGGAGGAGCAGGGGAGAGGAGGAGCCCGATGTGATGCCAGCAGACCCCGACTGTGTTACAGGGACTTATGATAGGGAGGGAACCAGAGACCAGCATGTGCTTTGATATGCTAACAGATACGACAGTCATATGTCCCTTCTGCCAGTGATAAAGACATGGCCCCTTTGGTAGAGGGGAAGTGGCTTCATGATTTCCTGAGAAATGCTGCTTTTTGTCTAACTGCCAGAATTTGGACCTGTCAATTTTAACCCTGAGGAAAAGTCAGTAATTTTTATACATCATACACATGCCAGCATTAATACCGTAGGTGGCTGGGTTCCCATCTTGCTCCTGTTCAGCGATTGGGAAAGAAACACTTTTATAATGGATGTTATTTTCTGCTTCTTTATTGTAGATAACATCCCTGGAGGTTAATTATAAAACCAACAAAAAGAAATCTGAACGCAGAATATCCATATAATATGGTAATATATTTAGCTGTTGTGCAGAAATGATAATCCCACCTTGATTTTTCTTGTTTAATTGTGATTTTCCTCACCCATAAGTGAGAATTATTTTATCCTCTTGGGAGATGCTACTACTACACATATTCTTGAGGCCATGATTATATTAATACATCAAACACATTGCAGTGTGTATTTTTAACCCCGGGAACAGTAAATTGGTTGTGTAGGCACATATATCACAAGTTTATGTCAAAACATCATTTTAATAACAATACTTCTTAAAATAAAAGAGAACATACTCTGACCCTGAGATGACACATTTTCTTTCTACATCTCTTGATGTAGAGGGTTTATAGCTTCTCCACCCTCCCCCAATGTCACTAACAGCAGGGTGACTATATTGTTTATCTTTGCCAAGAAGTTTTTAATGCAATATATGAGGAGCAGATGGTGAGTAGGAATAAAGTATAGTCAGCTCACCTGCTGAGTCCTGCCATGGAGGCTGTGAGTAAGACCATGGATAAGACTGTTTGTCAGAGTCCAAGGCGATCCAAGGAGTAAGCGTGTTCATGCGCTTTTTAGGAAGACAAAAACTATCTCTTGCATTCCAAGGGTCTCGGACATGTGCCGGGCCCCTCCGATGAGTGAATACTACACTTCGGAGTGCAGCCTTTCACTTAGGACTGGCATCCTGCTGTGCACTCAGCCTGATTAACTTGCCTTTAAGAACAGAGTAACTAGGAAGCTTATTCGCCTTGCGTTTCCCATGTAGTCAGTTTTACAACCTGAGCCAATGAATGCGTGGCTTCAAGTGACTCTTACATAACTTATGTATTCTTCCATGCCCCCGAGCTAGAGACCAGTGTGATTCTCTGTGTATATGTGTGATATATAATGATCACTTTCTGAAAACAGCAAGCAAGTTGAAAGGCACACATATCCATCATAAGTGCTGCAAACAGCATGCAAGTACTGCTTGATGAAAGCTATCCGGGTCAACTGGGGTCATCTGTTTAATTCCTCCTAAAACTTGTTAAAGATTACTATAAAGTATCGTGCATTCCTTCCCCCTGTAATGCTTTCTACTGTTCAGATAAATATATAATGAAGCCCTTTCTGAGGGAAAGATGGAAGACCGGGGGCTAGAAGCAGAGGATTCACACTTGGGCTCGCTCCCTTTTGGTCAAAGCTATCCAAGAAGAAGACTGATTTTTTTCTTTAATGTGACACAGGTGCATTTCAATGCTCCGAGTCACCTTCAATTGATTAACTGACACAAGTCAGAGTCTCACAATGTTTTATAAAGTAAGGTACAAGCACTAGAAAGATCCACAATTATGTCATACTATTGAGGATAATTAATTTTGTAACAAATGAGCTATGTTCAGTCTATTGAAGAATGGGCATTATTTTTTTCTGAGGCAGCATTTGTAAATCTGTAAGTAAATGTCTTCCCTTTCACCTCATAGAGTCTCACAGAGGTGAGCTAAAAAAAACTTGAAAAGTTGTGTAGAGGAGAGATTTAGAACCTGTGTGCTTTTGGGGGTAGAGTAAATTCTTTTTCATTTTCTTTTAGGGTTCCAGTCCACCTTGCCACAGTCCATTTAGAAAATTAAAATGCTAAGTGAATTGTTGGATATAAAACAGTTTCAACCTCAATAAATTGATGTGTAATACATAGTTTTTTGCTTCCACACAGTAACTGTTGTGTGCTTAGATTATCCAAGGTACTATTTGGGCATTGGACAACCAGCAAACCAAAATGGGTGCAGATCCTACATGGATGGAGTTGGGGAGAGCCCAATAAATGGCAAGTAATACATAGGTAGATTCTTGTGGTTTGAATGATAAAAATATATTATGGGGAAATAAAAGGGAAAGGAAATGGAGAGTAGAAAGTACAGATGTGCTGATCTATTGGTAGCATCTGGCATCTCAGTACCTGGCTGTAGAACTTGCCGAGAAGGGACAGGTAAAGCAGATTGACCTCTGTGAAGGGAAGTGAATCCTAGGCAGAAGGACTAGCTAGGAAGACAGGACTTAACAGGAGTAGGACAGAGGGTGGAGCTTGTTAGGAGGATCATGACAAGGCATTGTGAGCAAGGAGAGGAGAAGGCTGGGAGCCCAGAGAGAGGAAGAAGCAGTAAAGGAGAAGAGACCCTGTCTGCACAGCAGCCATTGTAAAGACCCTCTGTGTACACTGTCATGAAAGGGTGTTCCTGATAGGAGCTGGATAGAGGGTGATGTGTCTGGGCATTGTAGTGGTCATTATATTGCTTGGCTGTCCTGCTTGCATAGGGTTGCCTTAGGAAGTGTGTTGGTGGTGGCTCACAGGAATGGAGAAGCAGCTACATACACAGTCCAATGAGGCTGTTGGGATTGGCTGCAGACCTTGGTGGTATGCACCTGGTGCTGGTTTTGTAAGCAGTAGAGTGTGTAGGAGTTGTAGCATCTTAGAGACTTCCCTTATGATTTTAGAGAAACATCTGGAGAGCTAAGATTGTGGGGAGGATTGGAGTCCTTGCAGGCAGCCCCTCGGAGGGAAATGCCTGCAGCTATGAGGGGAAGCCTAGCCTCTGGTGGACACTTTAGGAATGTTGAAGGCGTCAGAAATGTGGAATGCCTGCTGAGGAAGTCTGCAGGCAGTGAATAGAGGCACTGAAGAGAGGCCAGGGTGGAGTGCAGAGGGCAAAGCCATAGGAAGTAGGCTGCTCAAGGGTTTTGAAGCCCAGATCATGGTATCATGCGTCCTAATGCCAGCCAGTGTGCTCTAGTATTTACAGTTTTCCTGCTATGTTGTGGTCTTGGCTTTGGTCACTCTTTTCTATACCTCCATTATCTCCTTTGGGAGTAGGAATGTTTACTTCCAGTCATTACACTTAGAATTATTTTCCCTTTTACTTTTCAAGGATTCATGGCTAAAAGTTTGAATTGGTCTTGGGAGAGACTTTGAGTTTGGGCTTTTGAACACCATTGGGACTGTGAAGACTATGAAGAATTTTAAAGTTAGACTAAATCCCTCACTCATTGTAAGATGTGCAGAAGAGTTTTGTGGGTGTAGGAAGCTATTATGGTTGGGTATCTAGTGTTCTGCTAAAGCCTCAAGTGTTGGGGCTTGGTTTTCAGCTCATCATGCTGTCTTGGGCAGTTATGAAAAAGTAAGGAGGTCTAGAGAAAGGAACCAGGCCTTTGGGGGGCATACTGCCTGTTGTCCGTCCCTATCACATCACTGTTTCCCATCTACCAGGGATGGGAAGCTCCCCTTTGCACATACACTGGCTGCTGTGACATTTAAACACAACCAAGCATCCAAGGATTAAACTCTCTGAGATCATGAAAGAGAATAAATTTTTTCTCATTTAGGTTATTTCTCTCAGGTACTTTGTCAATGAAGAGAAAGCTAGGTAATAAATTGATGACCTTATACAACAGTTTAAATAATTCTATGAATGGCTTATGTAACATTTTCTTCTCACAAAAATTTAAATGTTAGACATTTAAAATCACATTTCATGATTTTTAATCAGAGATGCTCAGCTTGTAGCAAAACTCCATCCCATCTTGTCTCCCCTCTCTGTTCTACCTCTGTGACTTTCTCAGGTGCTGTGTTTGCTTCCACTTAGACCTTCTCCCTAGAGACTGTGATGAGCTGTCACTGCATCTAATTTCCTTATGTTTCTGCACTTTGTATCACATCCTTCATTTTCACAGTGTGGTCTCAGAGAGAATGGCTCTGTAGATGCATGGACTTGAATACTTAGTTCCCAGTTGCTGGAACTATTTGGGAGGGATTAGGAAGTGTGGTCTTATTGGAGGAGGTGAGTCACTGGGGATGGACTTTGAAGTTTCAAATGTCCAGAGACATTGCCAGTTAGCTGTTTATGCCTCATGCTTGTGGATCAATATGTAAGCTGTCACCTACTTCTCCAGTGTCATACCTGACTTGACTGCTGCTGTGCTTCTAGTCATGATATTCATAAACTCTAATCCTCTGAAGCTGTGTGCCCTAAATAAACTCTCTATAAGCTGCATTGGTCATAGTGCTTATAAAGGCAATAAAAAAGTAATTAATATACACAGCTACTCCAATGCAAAGGGAGATGTGGCCAAATTTCATTTGTGGTTCTTTGACTATGCTGGGTCCAGGGAGGGAGTGGCACTATAAGAAGTGTAGCCTTGTTGGAGTAGGTGTGACCATGTTGGAGGAAATGTGTCACTGAGGGGCTAGGTTTTGAGGCTCCTATGTTCAGTGTGGAAGGAGAGCTTCCTCCTAGCTGACTGAAGATGAGTCTCCTTCTGCTGCCTTTGGATCAAGATGTGGAACTCTCAGCTCCTTCCCCAGGGCCATGTCTGCCCGGATACTGCCATGCTTCCCACCATGATGATAATGGACTGAACCTCTGAAGTGAGCCCCAATTAAGTGTTCACCATTATAGGAGCTGTCTTGGTCATGGTATCTCTTCACAGCAATGGAAACTCTAAGTAAGACACCATCTTTTTACCTTTGTTCCTCTGTTTTATTTATTCAACAAACTTCCTGAACCATCAGGTAGGGCCACCTGTTCTGAGTGCTTGTTGAGAGATATGCTGGTGAGAGAAAACATGACAAGCCTTTGTGACAAAGTCCCAAAGGTAGAACTGAAGATGATGTGGTAGTGAGCCAGGGAGGGACACTCCAGGTGCCTTCTGTCACTGACAGAAACCATCCATGTGAAAACGGGACGATATTGATAAGAAACAGGAAGTCTAATGAGTTTCTGGGTTTTACGTGCAGCTCAGGGCATGACGAAGACATACTTTTGGGCAGTGGAAATTCATTGTGACTGGTGAGGTGATCCAGAAGCAAACATGCACACAGTGAGGTTGGAGACCTTGGCAGGACCTAGGAATTTAGATCTATGTGCGTTTTAGTGATGCTTTGGGAGTTTTACTTGTTGTATGGATGAGTTTTTGACATCCAGAGTGTGACAATGGTGAATTCCCAGCCGGACCGAGATCTTGGCAGTAGATGACTTTGAACCCTCACGTTCATTGCCTACACGTAGACTACCATTGTTCCCTGAATTTGTTACATCTGCTGCTTTTTAGTGAAGGTCACTGCTCCCGTCTCTTCTTCCTCCCAGTCTTGCTTGGTTCTACCAGGTTCTCTTCTGTGTTCTCTGCTTTTTCGCCTTTATGTTACAGTTAAGCTATCATGATCTCATTATGTAAATCAATATATTTTGACTGCCTCCTATGAGTTGGGCATTACTCCAAGTGCTTAAGCACCATTCTTATTTATGGTGTATTAGCCATGATAGGTAAATAAAGCAGGTATGATGATGTGCCAAATACCACCGTGAGGGGTGTTTCTGTGTATGAACGTATTCCTTGATCTTCCTGGGAAGGGAGTAGGAAGCCCCGAAATGCTTCCTAGAAAGTAATGTTTGAGATCTGATGGGCCAGTGTCGGAGGCTGGATGTCATAGGGAGTAAAAAGAGAATCAGCAGCTAGTTTTGAATACCATTTGGCTATGGTTAAAGATGGCTGGTGGTTTAAATAAGATAGACTCCCACAAGCTCAAATATTTGAATGCTTGATCATTAGGAAGTAGCGCTACTTGACAGGAATTAAGAGGTGTGGCCTTGTTGGAGGAAGTGTGTAACTGGGAGGTGGGCTTTGGGGCTTCAAATGATCAAACCTACTAATTTGCATGCAGAACTCTCAAGCTACCTCTCTAGCACCATGACTGCCTGCATGCTACGGTGACTCCCACCATAATGACAATGGATTAAACCTCTGAACTGTAAACAAGCCACGGTGAAATACCCTCCTTTATTAGAGTTGCAATGGTCATGGTATCTCTTCATAGCAATAGGGTACTAAAACATCTGGTTTTAAGTTTTACATCTGAAATATCCCACAGGCTTCTGATTTGACCCTATGCTTTCCAGTTGATGGTGCTATCCTGGGAAGCTATTAAGTACATAGAAGTAAGGATGGCTGGTTGTTGCAAAGCACCATCCTTTCAGCCACAGGGCCACCATACTCATGAATTCAGCTGTGCCACCACAGTCAAGCCCATGACTGTTGAAATTTCCCTTTACAAAACTAGTGTGGAGAGGGCCATTGGGACCCTTACCAGAGTATCCAGTCACTCCTCCTAGTCATTTGTTGCATTCTGCCTGAATTGCATGTGACCTTGTGCTTGCGAGGGGGCACTAGAATATATCGACTGTTGAAGACAAAGAGCAGGCTCTGTTTTTATCAGTTCTGGGGAAGCCATCCTCCATGCTGGGTGAAAACGTTACAGTGTGGGTCCTCTGGGTTACCTATTGGTAAAGCTTCACTAGAATTTTTTTTTTTTTTGAGCACATGAAGACTTTGTGGAATTGGTTGGGTATGAATCTTATTTAATACTGAATTACTTGAAAGCCTTATTACTGACTATATTTTCATAGAGTTCATTCTTCTTTATAAATTCCATTTGGCTTTGTGTTTTAATATTGGCAGTAAGAACCAATAACTAAAGAGTTGGTGCTGAAAGAACTGATGGTGGGAGGTATGGGAGGGGCTTAATGGGAAATGGCATCCTTAGTATGTAAGAGGAGGTCATGGCAGAGGTGGGGTGTAGTTTGTAACTTTCCACTGGGAGAAGGACTGACTGAGGAAGGGAATACCACTTAGTGCCCAGTCACTACCCTGAGGGTTTGAATTTATCTACAACCATTGTAGTTTTAAATGAAATTATAGACAAGGTCACCTGCCTTGTTTTAATTAAGACAGCTCTTAGTAATGTTTTTAAATTTTTTATTGGATATTCTCTTTACTTACATTTCAAATGCTTTTCCCTTTCCTGGTCTCCCCTCTGGAACTCCCCTATCCAATCCATCCTCCCCCTGCTTCTATGAGGGTCTTCCCCCACCCACCTACCCACTCCTGCCTCCCTGCCCTGGCATTCCCCTACACTGAGGCATCAAGCCCTCATAGGACCAAGGGACTCTACTCCCATTGATACCCGACAAGGCCACCCTCTGTTACTTATGTGGCTGGAGCCATTGGTCCCTCCATGTCTACTCTTTGGTTGGTATTTTAGTCCCTGGGAGCTCTGGGGGAGGGTTCTGGTTGGTTGAAATTGTTGTTCTTCCTACTGGGTTGCAAACCCATTCAGCTCCTTCAGTCCCTTCTCTAACTCCTCCATGGGGGCCCAATGGTTGGCTCTGTTTATTATAGTGCTAGCTTGCCTTACTCTGGCCTAGATCCTTGTGTTAAAGACCACTGCAATCTGGGTAGAGGGACTTCTGTTTATACTTTGTCAAATCTTTAAGCTGGTTCTGTGTGTGAAAGGCTGAGTGGTTGAGAGTTGAGTGTTGACATTATTTGTATGGAAATCGGTGTGGAAAAGACTTCAAACCTGCTGGAGAACGCTCATGCTGCTTCAGCAAGGGCTGCTTCTTTGCTGCATGTGAGACAAGCTGTTCAGTTCTCAGTGTGGATAGGGTTGCAGAGATAAGGATGTGCAAACTGGATGTCTTCCCAGAATCCGCAGTCACACGTCTGTGGTGTACCCTCATTATTTCCCTTGGAGGTTTCCACACCTCAGAGTCTTGTGAGGATTGAGGGAACAGTGCTTAAATGCAGACACGATGAAAGACCAGATTGGGATGTTATTCTCAAGATTCTCCATTCTGAATGATGCTGTGCTAAAAGGAAAAATAATGCATGTTAAAGTGTGCCTTGCAACAATAAAGCACTTAATGGCTATTGAGTGTCATCTTCCTTGGAGAGGTTATTGAATTTAAAACCTTGTTTCCATTATTTATAAAATACAATTATCATAGGTTACATTCTTAGTTGGAAATAGGTTTTAAGTGAAAAAATTGAAGCCAGGTGGTGCTTTCTCTTTTCCTTCATTTTTTAAAAACAAGCAAACAAAAATAATCAGAGCAAACATTGAAACAATATACATATTTTCAGAAATTATGTATCTGTCCACTGGCTTCTAATTAGAATGATTATCATTTAATGTATATGACAATATACTTTGATACTGGTGTGGAACAGTAAGCTAGAAGATGTAAAATGAGGTTGTCTATTGTGCAAACCACCAATAGTACAAAAAAATAAATCAAAACAAAACAACAAAACAAAAAACCCTAACTTCTTGATGTTGTAGAGAAAGCATAAATAAAAAACTCTATTTATGCAAAATCTATTTAAAATTGAAGTGAATTGGTCCAGTCTATATAATTAACTTTTCGAAGTACTACCAGATTAATGCATTAGTGTTAGTGGTTAATGCTTTAGGAATGCCGGCAGAAAACATGATGTCCACAAAGGGGAACTCATAGCAAATCAGAAATGAGAGCATTATGTGACTTTCTTCTGTTCCACAAGCACCCATGCATGTGCTTCTGTGTGATTTTTTTTTTTTTTTTTTTTGCCTCATACTTGAATGAGGGGCCTCTACCACTATCCCAGCATGTAGCAGGGACTTAATGATTGTCACAATTTTTCCTGGCTGATATGTATTGACAACTGGACACAACTTAGAGTCACTTGAGAAGAAAGAGTCTCGATTGAGGGGTTTTCTAGATCAGATTAATCTGTGGCTATGTCTGCTGGAAACTGTGTTGCTTGATGATTGACGTGGGAGGCTTCCGCCCACTGTGGGAAGAGCACTCCTTGGCAGGCTGATCTAGACTGTGTCGGAGACCTGGATGAGCATGAGGCAGAGGCAGCCAGCCAGAGAGCATAGCCTTCCGCACCTCTGCTTTCTTGCTCTTCATGTAGTTACTCCCACTGACAGACTGCAGCATCTAAGCTACATCCCCCAAGTTGTTCTTGACCAGAGTTTATCCTCTGTTTCTTTTGCCCCCAGCGTTTAACATAGTAACAAAAAACAAATAGGACTTGGTTTTCCAGAAAAACCAAACTAATAAAACATACATAGACAAGCCTCCATAGACATACATAGACAAACATATGTTTATATATGTTTATATATATATATATATATATATATATATATATATATATATGTTTATATATATATATATATATGCCTCCATATATATACAGAGAGATGTTAGAAGGAATTTACTAGGTTTACTCATATGATCAATGTCTAAATTTCCTACCATAGCTGTGTGTAGCCCCTACAGAGGTGGGAAAGGGAGTATCTTCTCAGTCAAAGAGACCTCAGAACAAAAAAAGAAGGGAATGGCGTCGTCTCAGTTCCAGGCTATCATCCACGGAGAGCTACTTGTGCAAAGTCACTAACCGTGGATAATAGCAGCTATAAAATGCACCATGCAGAAAGGCCCCAGCCTGTGCATGCTCTTCTGTTCTTCCTTCTACTCCTGTACTCAAGGCTGGTGTTTGCCACTGAGTGTATTGACCCACAGGAGAGTCTTCTCTGGAAATAGATACACCAGGGATACACATTGTTTCTTTTCTTCATATTTGTCCATTCAGTCACATCTTTAGCCAAAATAAACTTGTATATGAGGTTTTACTAGGGTTTTAGGTGGGAAAAGAAGAGAGGTGTATTAGCCAAGGTTCTCTAGAGTCAAAGAACTCACGGATGTCTCTCTATATTAAGGGAATTTGCTGTGATGACTTACAGCCTGCAGTCCAACTAACCCAACAATGGGCAGCTGAGGATGGGAAGTTCAAGAGTCTAGTAGTTGCTCAGGCTTTGAGCTGGGGGTTTCGGCTGGTCTTTGGTATAAGCTAGAATCCTGAAGAAGTAGATTCCAACCGATGTGCTGGCAGTAAGTGTAAGCAGGCAAAGAAGAGTGAGCTCCCAAGTCCTTTTAGTGGTTCTGGACATCCAGTATTAACGTGTGTGTTCAATAAACGGTCCGTGTTTGGTTTGGCTGGTGATTTCTCAACCTCACACTTCCTTTGTACTTGTTTTCACTCACATTTTCAGAACTCTGCTGTAGTGGCTATTCCTGGTTGTCCACTTGACTATATGAAGAATGAACTACAATCCAGAATTGGAAGGCTCACCTGTGATCCTAATCTGGAAGCTGGGAGATACAAGTTTCTGATCTGGAGCTTGGCATGGAGATCTTGAAGCATAGTGGCTATGAATTCCAGAAGATTAAGACAGGGAGATATTGATCTAGTTCAAGGTCATCTAGGATTAAAGGCATGTTGACCTACATAGGACATTGGAAGAAGGAAGGCTCACCCACTCTTCTTTGCCTGCTTGCCTCATGGGACTGAGCAACTGCTAGATCCTTGGACTTCCATCCAGAGCCACTAATGACCATTGTTGGGAGTTGGACTTCAGACTGTAAGTCACCAACAAATTCCCTTACTATATAGAGACTATGCATACATTCTGTGACTCTAGAGAACCCTGACTAATAAATCTGCTCTAGATGGTCTGTTGCATACTTGGGTTGACTATATTTTAGCTCATCAGTTAAGTAACACTAGGCCAGAGCTGGCAAACTACAGTCAAAGGCCAATGTGACATGACTCTTGTTTTTGTAAATATATATTCACCAGCACACTGACACACAGCCATACACATCGGCTTGTTGGTTTTTACTCTGATCACTCTAGTGACAGGGTGAAGCAGCTCTACAGAATCCGACATGGCCTTTTAAGCCTGAAGGTGGCTGTCTCCTCTGGCACAATGATGTACACCTTTAATCTCATCCCTCTTACCTCACTTAATTATACTTTGCAAACCCACTCATCTTCCTGAGAATTTTTATTATTGCATTTTTCTAACAGAAGAGTGGATGCAAAAAATGTGGTATATCTACACAATGGAGTACTATTCAGCCATTAGAAACAATGAATTCATGAAATTCTTAGGCAAATGGATGGAGCTAGAAAACATCATACTAAGTGAGGTAACCCAGACTCAAAAGGTGAATCATGGTATGCACTCACTAATAAGTGGATATTAACCTAGAAAACTGGAATACCCAAAACATAATCCACACATCAAATGAGGTACAAGAAGAACGGAGGAGTGGCCCCTTGTTCTGGAAAGACTCAGTGAAGCAGTATAGGGCAAAACCAGAACGGGGAACTGGGAAGGGGTGGGTGGGAGGACAGGGGAAGAGAAAGGGGCTTATGGGACTTTCGGGGAGTGGGGGGCTAGAAAAGGGGAAACCATTGGAAATGTAAATAAAAAATATATCGATTTAAAAAAAAACAAATTCATGAAAAAAAAATTTAATTCCAGCATTTAGGAGGCTGAGACAGGCAGATGTTTTTTGATTTTAAGACTAGCCTGGTCTACATAGTGACCAGAACAACCAAGGCTATATAGTGAGGCCCCTGTCTCAAACAAAACAAAACCACAAACAAACAAGCAAAAACACCCCCCAAAACAAATAAAAATAAAGTGTACATATGCAATATATGTGCAATGGTATAAGTGCGGGCCTATAAATCTAGAAACGAGACAAAGAGAAGGTAGTGTTAAGTTATAAGGGAGGGTGGAGATGGACAGAAGGACACAGGAGAACAGAATCAGGAGGTGGAGGAGTTTATAAGGGCAAGATGGGGAAGCTGTGGGGGTAGGGAAGGGTAGCCAAAAAAGCATATTTTGTTTGAAAATAACATTAAGGTATATTTAGCACACTAGTTGTTGATTTAAAATATAAAAATACAATAGAAAAGAAATTGTTTGATGTGCATTTGATGACTGGGCAGTGAGGCTGATGACATAAGTCCTATCCTCAGTCAGGTGCACCTTTGTAGTGTCTCTCTGCCTCTCTCTCTGTCTCTCTCTCTCTCTCTGTCTCTCTCTCTTGTCTCTCTCTCTGTCTCTCTCTCTGTCTCTCTCTCTATTTCTGTCTCTCTCTTGTCTCTCTCTCTCTGTCTCTCTCTCTGTCTCTCTGTCTCTCTCTGTCTCTGTCTCTCTCTCTTGTCTCTCTCTCTCTGTCACTCTGTCTCTCTCTCTGTCTCTCTCTGTCTCTCTCTTTCTGTCTCTGTCTCTCTCTTTTGTCTTTCTCTGTCTCTCTCTCTGTCTCTCTCTCTGTCTCTCTCTCTGTCTCTGTCTCTCTCTCTCTCTCTCTCTCTCTCTCTCTCTCATTCCTATATTCCTCAGTCCTGAATTCTTCAGCAATTCAGATGCTTGGCATCACATACAAACCTCCGCCACTGCATCCCTTTCAGCTACAATCAGGGCAGCTTGTCTACCTTCACTGGTGTCTGAGGTGGGAGGAAACCTCGTCAGCTCTTGCCTTTCACCTGTAGGCATACCACACACAGGTGGATGGGAGGCTGCAGTTGTCACCCTGTCAAAGGTCAGACATTCCGTTTGGTGTGTGGGGAGAATCGTCAGCACTTCAGGGCCCCTTTAGAGGTTGGTCACCATTTTCCAAGTTCTCACTGTGTATAAGCTTTTCCTTTGTCTGAGAGGCTCAGAACCAGGGACCACGTGACATCAAATCCATTGTGCTGTGCTTCCTATACTGTTCCTCTGCCAGCATGCCTTCTGCTAGCCATTGTCCTGAGTGTGCCTGCCGGAGGCCGAACAGAACAGCGCCAGTGGTAGGCTGGGCCACTTCTTTCCTTTCAGCTCCCTTTGCTACTTTCCACTCTCTCCAGGTGCCACTCTTGCTTTCTATTCTGTAGTCAGGTTCTGGAGTCAAATTCCGGGCTATCCCACGTCCTTACACTTGGTGGCAAAAGCCCTTTACTTGCTGAGCTATCCCCCCTGACCCTGCTTCTGCTTTCACAAAGTCAAACCATTCCAAGGACCCAGAAGCTGTTGGCTGACGGGAATCACGTGACGAGCGGCTGCCTAGCCACAACTGTTATTCTTTAACAAGTGCTGTCTCAAGGACAGCAGTAAATCTCGTGGATGACCACATCATTCCTACCCTGATATGGAAGTTACTGAAATGGGAGCTTGTGGAGTCTTGAGCAATGGTGGCCTGGTGTTTACCCTCTGATAAGTTTTACTGTGGAAAGCAGTAAAAGTTAATACTAGCTATAACTCCTTTTCCCATTGATTGATTAA
This sequence comes from Apodemus sylvaticus, assembly GCF_947179515.1. Classification (NCBI taxonomy): domain Eukaryota; kingdom Metazoa; phylum Chordata; class Mammalia; order Rodentia; family Muridae; genus Apodemus; species Apodemus sylvaticus. The sequence goes on along the minus strand of NC_067480.1, from coordinate 5,315,095 downwards.
TTAATTAGCTTTATATCCCGATTGTTGCCCCCCAGAACGTTCCTCCCCCCACACCCCATTTTCTTCTCCTCTGAGAGAGTAGAGAGAGCTCCTGGGTATCACTGCACCCTAGCACATCAAGTCTCCACAGGGCTAGGTGCATCCTCACCCACTGGAGGCAGGCAAGGCAGGACAGTTATGGGAATGGATTCCACAGCCAGGTTACAGCTTTAGGGACAGCCCCCCTGAAAAGGCCATCTCCTGAAACCAGGCATCATTCCCAGTAGAGGGAAAAGGACACCCACCCACTCATAAAATTTTCCACTCAAAATTTGTCCTGTCTACAAGAAATACAGGGACCAAGATAGAGCAAAGACTGAGGGAATGGCTGACCAGTAACAGATCCAACTTCAGACCCATCACAGGGGCAAACAACAATCTCTGACACTATTAATAACACTCTGTTATGCTTGGAGACAGGTGTCTTCTGAGGAGCTCCACCCAGCAGCTAACTGAAACATGCAGAAACAGCCAAACATTGGATGCAGTTCTGGAAGTCTTATGGAAGAGTTGGGTGAAGGATTGAGGGCCCTGGAGGAGATGGGTACCCCACAGGAGGACCAACAGTGTCAGCTAACCTAGATCCTTAGGGCTCCAAGAGACTGAACCACTAACCTAAAGCTAAGTCTTAATCATAGAAGAACTGTAGAAAGCTAATAATTAATGGATGTATGTGATGGAAGAGAGTTATTTTCCTAAGCTCAGTATGTTAATGGTGTGATTCCCAGATGGTGCTGTGGGAGTTGTTGAGTCCATCCTTGCTGTTGAATTACAGAAGGCTGAATGAAGCTTAGGGTGACCCTGTAGGAGGACTAACATTCTCAATTGATCTGGATCCCTGGGATCTCTTAAACACTGGATCACCAAGCAGGCAGCATACACCAGCTGACAGGAGGCCTCCAACACACATACAGTTGAGGACTGCCTAACACACATACAGTAGAGGACTGCTTGGGTCTGTGTCCATTCAGAAATGCTATACCTAACCCTCAAGAGACTGGAGGCCACAGGGAGTTTAGAGGTCAGGTGGGGTAGGGGGTAGGGACATCCATGTGGAGATAAGAGAGAGGGAAGGAGGTATGGGATGTGGAGCAGTCAGAGGGTGGACAGGGTTTGGCGGGGTGGGGAATAAAATATGGAGTGTATAAAAATAATTAATAAAAAATGACCTAAAAGGACTTGGGTCATGGAGATATGTTCTCAAAAGGGGTTGTATGATTTTCCAGCCTCTTCTGGTTTGAGATGTAATTTCCCCTACATGCCTTCCGGCCATGCTTTGCCACCCTTAACTTCACTAGAGAGCAAACCAGTCCCTTGCCAATCCTGTACTCAGCTAAAGTTTTAGCTAAAGAACCCTCTTCTTTTAGTAAAGTGGCCTGTCTTGGTTGTTTCATCATAGAGCTATAAAGATGAGGTGGAGTATTTCCTCCCCTTTATACGTGAAGTCCAGAGATGCTATGCTAACATGGTATTGCTTGAGTTGCTCAAAAATTAGCCTTTTTCTTTTAATAAAATGTTCTTCCAAATAATTTCTCTCAACACTTGGTTTTGAATTCACGCCCTCCTGCTTTGTAGCTGTGTGACTACTCTATACATCGTAGGCTTTAGGGAACTGTATACAAGGGGGACGGGCGTGAGAACCAGCACAGAAGTGCTGTAAGGGTAGCTTATCGGCAGAAGCAGGGAGGGTGTGGAAAACCATGAAGAAGAAGTCTGTTTTGAATGTTTTTTGATTCTAGAGATGGTGGGGATCTATGACTGTGGCCTTACCTCAAATTGCTTTATCTGGGAACAGTCTGCCTTTAGGCAAGTCGCTTCCAGAACATTCCAAGTAACTGGCACATGCTGTTGCTACCAGGCAGAGCATGAGATAAGAACAGGCTGGGGACTGTCTTGTATTCAGCCTTCAAGAAACTTTAGCAAGATTCTCTCATTTAGTTGCAAAAGCCACGTGAAGGAACTCACAGTCTTCCTTGGGGCCAGAGGAGAGAGCTGGCGGAGCAAAGCGGACGCTGTCTGCTCTGCAGAGTGCCACAAGCCTGTTCCAGGCTCCAGCTCAGTTTCCAGGAAGAACAGGCTGTCTGAGCAGCGAAGACTTTGGGGGAGAGTTTCCTCACAGTCCACTTAAGTTTGCTATGGTGGCTGGAGGCCTGTGAGCCCCCTCTTTGCCTTCACAGTTTGACTGCTTCTAGGTAAGTGACGGTGCTGGATCACTGTGTTTTTGTTTACTGGAGGCTGAGGATTATTCTGGGTAATCATGAGGGTAATGTTTTGATCATCCGGAAAGATGGCTGTTAGGCTAAGGACCCATAAGGAAGTTTCTAGGGTAAACACTAAACACTGGGGTCTTGGTCTTCTGGCTTTTCCTTCTGGTGCCTGTGGTGGGCACCAATGTCTTGGCAAACTCTGTTCACCTAGAAGAGGAAGAGGAAGAAGAGGAAGAGAGGAAGAGGAGGAGGTGTTTTCTGACTCACGGGGACTTGGAGAATATTTTCTGACAGGTTCTGCTGTTTCTTCCTTCGTCATGAGAGATCATTTGTATGGAGTAGAGTATGGCTTCTGAGGCTGGAGTAGAGATGTGTGGATAAATGGAGACTCACGGGTTCCTTTAGAGTGCCTGGCTCTTAGAACAAGGCAGATCCTGGAGTTGTACAAATGTCTTGGCAATCTCTGTCCAACTAGGTTCTAGCAGCCATTTGAAGTTGTCACAGTTTCACTTTATGGTGTTAATTAGCTATGTGAATAATAATTAGCATCATGAACACAGATACATATATGTTTATATATTTATTTGTAAAATTTTCCCTTAGTCCTGTTTTATCTGTTTCTTTTTATTATTGATATTCTGAAGATAACATTAATTTAAAAATGTTAACCTTTTTGTTTTCATTATTCAGTGACACACCGAATACTTTCAGATGTAGGAAGATGACCTTCAAACAGACATTTATGATACCATGGACTTTATTATGACATTTATTAGTATTCTTTATTAGGGAGGATAGTACTTAATGGGTGTTTAATGAAGACTGTGCTAACCTTATGTGGACAGGGATGTCCATTTATTATTATAATATCAGGAAATGAATGTTGTTAGGGGTTTAGTCTGGATGGTCCCTGACAATCTCTCATTCTGAACATTTTGTTCCTGGTTACTGGTATTTTGGGATTTTCTGAAAGCCGAGCATGGGGTCTAGGTGGAGGAAGTAAGTCGGTGGAGAGAAGTCTGGCCTGCTGAGTCTGCCCGTCTCTCTTTGTGCTCTTTGGTCTGCTGTGACAGGAATAGTCTCTATCACAGGATTCAGAAGCCACATCTGCACAGTTCCAACATGCCTTCCCTGTGACAGGTTACACCCTCAGAGACCCTGTGATGCCAAATCAACCATCCCTCCATTATTTTATCTGTATGAAGGAATCTAAGTTTTATATGTAAATTTTAACTTAGCGCAGAATTAAAAGTTAAAGTTTCATTCTATCAGCTAGCCCCACATGTAGCTGGATTTGCTAAAGGAGGTAATGGCTACTCTTCCCATCTTTGAATAAAGAAATGCAGTCTGCTTGCTGTGACCCTGGCACGGTGACCTTGTGTGATCTTTTCCAAAGTTTGAAAGAACATGCTTGGCTTCCTCTTGATTTAATTCAGGCGAGCAAACTTACCGGACTCAATTCAGTTTAGGAGATTTTGATTACAGGGACACTAAAGACAGAATCTGGTGTTTCTGGGAGAAGTGGCGATAATTTGGAGATTCTCTTCCTCAAAAAATAACAGCACTTCAAGTGCTTTTAAAAGAGAAGACTTAAATTTTTTTCTAAGGAGGAGAAAGGAGCAGATGAGCCAATTTATGCTGGGAGATGGTAGGCTGGATTTATTATTTCTTTGACTTTATGCACTGTTCTTGCTTTGTGGGTCTTTTTTATTCTCCTTTATCTAAAATCAGACAATTCAAAGCACACTGTGGTCACTGCCTTATCATCGGAAGAGAAATCTGTGCAATTTTAAAAATCACGGTTAAGATGTTTAATTTCAAGTGGAAAGTTGAGAATAGGAATTTCCTGTTCTTTCTTCTCCTGAGAGAACAAGCAGCCAGACTAAAGTCCGTGCACATTAGTGTAAACGCTGATCTAGTACACTCATGATTAATGTGTGTGACATTCTTTTCAGTATTTTTAAGTCACGATGACAAAGGGAAGCAGCGACGCGCTAGACTTCTGTTGGCTGCACGTTCCTCTCTCACTTTGTCTCCCCTTTTGCTTGTGTTGAGCAGAGCAGAGCGTTTCCATGCTTTGTACCTATGCATTTCTAAGTCTTTAATCCTTTCTCTGTGGGAAGTAGTGTTTGTCACAGGTAACCTTACATCATCATGCTATCGTCTTGGTTTCTAACGGATACTTTTGATGATAATGATGACTACATTGACCCTGGGTACAAATATTGATGCCTATTTTGTAGAAGGTCACAAACACAAAGAGTAGAAGTAGAAGCCACAAGAATAAACATCTTGGAAACTACATGATACTTATGCTTGCTTGCCATACTAAATTTAAAAAAGCTAATCTAATATTAGTGTTGTGTTATCTTTTTTATTTTAATTCTGAGGATGTTAACTGTGACTTTTGTGTTACCTCATTTGAAATATATGCCTCTGCTGTTTAGTTCTTAAGTTCTTAGCTACCAAAGTCTGAAGATTGGAGTTATGAAGCTACTGGGTGTTACAGAGGGGAAAAATATACAATTAGATACAACTTTGAAGTATTAGAATCAATCCCACTTAATCTAAAAGATGCCATATAAATACCGTATTTTATCATGCTATAGTATAAATTTATGTTAAGCCTAACTTTAAAAGATCATCTAATTTTATCAGTTTAACTCTTCACAGAGAATGAGGTGAAAGGAAACTATGCCCAATCAACCCCGAAGAAACCATTACTTTTGAGCAGCGGGCTCCTGTTCCTGTAAAACTAAAACAGCAGCAGACAGTCTGAAAGTTTTTGTCCCTGAACATTGAAAGTTGTTGAGGTCCTCAAAGATGCTTAAGAAATGTGCATCCGTTTCTACAAGTAGATACTTCATTAGCAGTTAAGATACAAATAACAATGTGCACCGTGTGATTTAAGAGAGTAAGCTCTTAAAGTGAAATCACTTTTCAAATTCTTTGATGTATGGCCTCATAGAAGAGAGCTGTTTTGTGGGTCTGCTCTTGCATTCAGCAGGTAGTGTTTGGTTCCCATTGGGGTATAGTTTAATTTTAGACAGGCTTGGATGATGGGGCAGTGGGGAGAACCTGGGACCCCTTCAAGGTACACAGAGAGCACAAGCTAGAGCACAAGTGCACAGTCCTTGTAAGGTGTTGCTGTGAAGCCACAAAGGCATCCTTTACCCCACCCCCACTTTATGGGAGGAGAGGCCCTTGGTGCTGGGAAGGCAGGAGTGCATGGGTGGGTGGGAAGCACCCTCACAGAAGCAGGGGGAGGGGGATGGGATAGGGGGTTTCTGGAGGGGAAACCGGGAAAGAGGATAACATTCAAAATGTAAATAAAGAGATTATCCAATAAAAGAAAAAAAAAAGAAAGAAAGAAAGAAAGAAAGAAAGAAAGAAAGAAAGAAAGAAAGAAAGAAAGAAAGAAAGAAGGAGAAATGGACGACTATGGTGACAAAGAGAGGCCTTATAAACTCCCTGGAGCAAGGTCAGCTCTTCTGATGTCCTTGTGGCTTCCTCCCAACACCTGTGAAAGCCGTTTGCTCTGGGATCCACATTGGCATATCAGTCAAGTGGCACAGGAGTCCCGGACTGCCTGGATGCCAAGCCGCTTTCCGTACTTAGAGCTCTAGTGGCCTAAAAGTTGTCACATCCGGCCATTTCGTGGTCTTTCTCAGTTTCAGCCTATTCTCTCCTGTAGGCTAGCGGTAGCCCCTGTTTCTTGGACGAGCGAGATGATTCATATAAAGTCATTCATAGAAAAAGTTTTAAAACCTGCCCTATAATAAGCCCTGAGCAGGCCGGCCATTGTCCTCTCGTTATCTCTGGGTTCTGAGATCAGCTTTGCAGGCATGTCCTTGCTTTGTCACATGGTTCCAGTCTGCTGTGTGATACAGTCTTCAGTGTCCTCTCCTTATGGCCTGAATTCACGTTAGAGCATCGTGGTGGCGGTGTGAGAAGGTACGGGCTCCAGAAACACACCTGGGCATCTGAGAGCCCCAGGCTGGGTAGCAGGAGGTGAGTAGACAGGGTCTGTGTGTAGATGTTTCAGCTGTGGGTGTCTATGCACAACTTTGTTGGAGAAAAAGGCTTCCAAGGTTAAACAAAGTGCAGAATCTTCTTGCTGTTAACGGCCACAATTTACCAGCTGTGAAAATGGAGACTTGATCGGTTTTTGGTGATTTTTCTCTTACTTGTTTTTGCACTAAGGATAAAATGTCTGTGCCTAACATTTAACTTTGTCCCTGACATTTGTTCTAGGCCATTATCTCTGTAAGACTTCATCAAAAACAACTTCTTTATTTTCACAGAAATCGCAGGAAAAGTGTTTTAGAATAGGCTGTTCCTCCAGGGTTCATGGGCAGCACAGTGGCGACTTTCCTGGTTTTCCAGAAAGAAAACACACCTCCCCTCCCTTATTTCTCCCTTTCCTTCAGAGCCTGGTATTGGTTAGGGATTGTGATTTAATTATTGGTGATGAAAATTGTAATGTTTCCTCATATTTTCTACCATGTTTCTTTTGTCACTGACTTTTAAGGGTGTGTGTAGAAAGTGATCAGAAAGTACCGTTCAACCAGTTGCTGTTAAGGCCACGGCCAGGAAGTCCAGCAGTGGCTATCTGCCTGCTGAGGACCCGGCAGCCATTAAAATCTGGAGGTCTGAGCATTCTCTGGCTTTGAAGGTCTGGGGCATTGCTTGAGAGCTGCTGGTCTTCAGTCCATTTTGGAAGACTAAGGAAGCTGACTTTGATGTCAGGGAAGGGTGGGAGCAACAGGGTAGAATTGGAGGTGGGCAGGAAATAGCAGAAGTGTATTCCCGTCTGGTCTTTTATCTGGGCCACACCAGGGCTGCTGCCTTATTTGGGCCTCTGTGGTGGCCCTTCTTTCTTTACTGACTCCTTCTAGAAATTCTTCTGCAGACTAGATTAGAGGTGAGTTTCTGACAATATTCCAAATCCAGTCAATTTGACAACTGAGATTAGTTCTCATAATCTCTCTTTCAATAACTGTGCCATACCCCTAATTTCTGCTTCTTGTGACTTGTCCCTGTATTGGCACAGGGAATTTTCTATATGTGAAAGTCTTCAACTTCAATCATTTACTCAGAGTAGAGATCTAGCAGAGGAAGCTTCAGGTGATAGGTGATACAAACCAGAACAGTCTGGAGGGCACTGAGGAAATCCTCGGTCAGAACTAAACCCACTCTCAGGACTGAACCCAGGATTGTGTACAGCTAGGACTCTGCCTGTATGTCTCTTTACAATTGTCCATCATTTTCTTTCCCCACTGCATGGGATCTGCTGCATTTTCACATGCTTAAAATAGATGCTCCCATGATGCCTAGCCCAAGTACTAAGAGAATTCCTCTGCTCTTCTGTACTTCTGTACACAGTTCTCAGGTAGGAATCTGATTTGGCCAGTTTGAGTCTAAAGTCTGTTCTGCACCTTCTGTAGCGACAGCTCTGTAGTCACATGTGCACGGAGCAACTTCCTATGTGCATGAAGGGCAATGGCTGCAGCATAGGAGACCAGCAGGGAGATGGAACCATTCCCCATGCAGACAAGGGTGTTGGGAGGGTCTGGTAGATGGCTCCTACTGAGTATGCTGGAGAGAGACACTCTTCCTGTGAGGATGTCTGTTGGGCCTTGGCTCTGGTACCTTGGACTGCAGGAGTTGGGAGCACTGTTCTCACCAGCAGACTGGTCTCAGTGTCCCGCTTGCTTTGTGGGCCATAGAGAAAAATCAGCAAACTTCGTTGCTGCTGTCATTCTGTCAGAGCCCTGTGAGCATCACCACCACCCTCTAGCCTGTGCCCTGTTCTCGCCCAGTCCCATTCTCAACGTCATCGGATAACGTGTGACCACAGCCTGATGTATAAGCACATTAAACCTGCATCAGAACTACTCAGGCACATACTGGAAGGTATGGTGACATCTTCACTGCCACCCGCCGGCCCACTGACCTTCCCCCCACTTGCCTCACTCCTGCTTTTGTTTACTTATTGTGGCATTAAACTAAGAAAGCCTTTTTCTGAATTAATATTGCAAAATTTTTGATTGTTTGCTGCGTAAGAGCCTTGAACAAAGGAAGACTCTAGAAAGTGAAGCAACTGATGTGTTTGCCTGTTTATACCTTCTTGTTCTTGTTGTTCTTGTTGTTGTTCTTGTTCTACATCAATAATATTCATTACTAATATGCATTATAACAATATATCTATTATTAATATACATGATGACAATGTATGCATTATTAATTCATGCATATGAACACAAACTAAGAAGCATTACAATATATACTACTATTAATATATACTATTAGTACATTGATACATAGTAATATACATTGCTAAAATATACATATGTCTCATATTTGTATATGACAGAACTACCTTCTACTTCTCAGCTTGTTAATATGTCACATGGTAGTTTTGAATTATCAACCCACACTGGAGAGAGGGAAAAGGATCTTGAGTTCCTCACTCACACACGCCATGCAAGGGGAAGACACAGAGATGATGCCATACGACACAGATCCATGACACACTGGCATGGCCTTGCTCATTCCTCAGAGCTTCCTCATCTGTCAGGGCTTCAGCCATGTTGGGCTCATTCTCTCTTGCTCTGCGGCTCTTATTTAAAGGGTTAAAATGGATTCAGCAAGCCGGGAGGTGGTGGCACATGCCTGTAATCCCAGCACTCTGGGAGGCAGAGGCAGGTGTTCGAAGCCAGCTTAGTCTACAGAGTGAGTTCCAGGACAGCCAGGGCTACACAGAGAAACCCTGTATGGAAAAAACCAAATCCAAAAAAACAAAAGAATAAAAATGGATTCAGCTTAAGATTTCTGTTAAAAGTCTCTAGGACAACCTTGTTTAGACTGTTTTAGGAAAGTGTGTTTGTGGGTGTCTGTGTGTGTCTATGTGTGTGTGTCTGTATGTGTGTGTGTGTGTGTTTCTGTGTCTGTGTTTGTGTGTGTCTGTGTATGTATGTTTGTGTGTATCTATGTGTGTATGTGTATGTGTATCTGTGTGCATGTGTGTGTATGTGCGTGTATGTGTGTGTGTGTGTGTGTATGTGTATCTGCATCTGCTCTAAGCTAGCCTGGGATTCACAGTATTCCTCCCTTAGATTAAGAGTCACAGACATATTCCACTATATCTGACATAATTCTTTTATTTTGAAATGACTCAAGCACATCCGCCATGACTGCCTGAAGCCTAGGATGTACAAGTTAACCGGCACAAACCAGAAAGGTTGCATTTTAATCAGGAAATGTGGAAAGCCCAGATGCTGGTCTTTGCCAGACCTTCACAACTGGAAAATAAGTATCAAGGCTCTCAACTGGCCTTTGTATCTAACAAGCTAGAAACAAAACCTTGAAACTCACATGGCCAGTTTCCCACCTTCTGCTTCTCATACTGCTGCACAGGGAGAGTCCCCAGGGCAAACCACACTCCCCCACCTCCCTCTCCTCAGTGACAGGGACTGTCCTCTTTGTGTGCCAAAAGAGCAGCTGATGTGTTTGAAGAGTCAGGTGTGCTGTCTGAGTACATGCTAAACACACAGGACAGTGTTTCGTGAGGTGGGGGGCGGCCTGGGTCAGATCCTGGAAGGTCATGGATTTAGTCTGAAGAGCAGTAGCAGCTGAGGCGGGGAGTGGGTGAAAGGACAATCAGGAAATGGAGAGCCCCGATGCTGGTCTTTGCCAGACTTCCATAACTGGATAGTAAGTATCAAGGCTGTCAACTGGGATCTCTAACAAGTTCGAAACAAAACGTTGGAACTCACCTGGCTGGCTGGATCCATAAAAGCATGAGATTTTTGCTTCCTTCTTGGTATATGTCTCTTTCCTTTGATTCTGCTCTAAAACTTTGTCTGCTTGTGAGGAATCTGATTCGAAGGCGGTAACATGTTTTTGAACATTTTACAAGGTTTGAGGTGAGAAGGAGGAGTCCCAGCCCAGCTAGCTACAAGGCCTTGACTCAGCGGCTGGAGTTTCAGTTTTCTTTTGCTGCAAAGGAAGGAGGTCAGAAAGAGCCAAATCCCTGTTTTAAAAACCATGTTTCCATTTAGAACCATGTTTTCTGTTTAGAAGATGCCTAGACATGTATGTTAGTAAAAACTTAGGATAAAGAAGACATGGCAGAAGCCTTAAAACTGTCTCTCGGGAAGTGCGGCCCATTGATGTTACAAATTCAGTGCCTGACTAGCAGAGCAGCAAGCACTTGCTTAAGGCTTCATATTTAAGGGCAGAGGTTGTTTGCTCCAGAGGGAAGGCAAATGAGACCTGAAGGGAGCCCACACCAGGGGGAAGCAGGTGAGATCTGGAGGGAGCCCACACCAGGGGGAGGCAGGTGAGATCTGGAGGGAGCCCACACCAGGGGGAGGCAGGTGAGATCTGGAGGGAGCTCACACCAGGGGGAGGCAGGTGAGATCTGGAGGGAGCACATACCAGGGGAGGCAGGTGAGATCTGGAGGGAGCACACACCAGGGGAGGCAGGTGAGATCTGGAGGGAGCACACACCAGGGGAGGCAGGTGAGATCTGGAGGGAGCACACACCAGGGGGAGGCAGGTGAGATCTGGAGGGAGCACACACCAGGGGAGGCAGGTGAGATCTGGAGGGAGCACACACCAGGGGAGGCAGGTGAGATCTGGAGGGAGCACACACCAGGGGAGGCAGGTGAGATCTGGAGGGAGCTCACACCAGGGGGAGGCAGGTGAGATCTGGAGGGAGCACACACCAGGGGAGGCAGGTGAGATCTGGAGGGAGCTCACACCAGGGGAGGCAGGTGAGATCTGGAGGGAGCTCACACCAGGGGAGGCAGGTGAGATCTGGAGGGAGCTCACACCAGGGGGAGGCAGGTGAGATCTGGAGGGAGCTCACACCAGGGGAGGCAGGTGAGATCTGGAGGGAGCTCACACCAGGGGGAGGCAGGTGAGATCTGGAGGGAGCTCACACCAGGGGGAGGCAGGTGAGATCTGGAGGGAGCTCACACCAGGGGGAGGCAGGTGAGATCTGGAGGGAGCTCACACCAGGGGGAGGCAGGTGAGATCTGGAGGGAGCACACACCCTTCATGAAAGTCTCTCAGGACTTTTATCTTTAACCTTGACTTGGTTGAGGAAACTTTTTAGTGGCTTTAGTTTGTGTCTTCCCACGGGAAGGAAAGAGAACACTGTGATAATGAGATTATGTTCTGGACTTTGAGGCCTAAATGGAGTCATCTCGAAGACGCTTTTAATGGATGGATGCATAAGTAATTCCGGTCTGATGGCTGTGTTGCGATTCATGCATTTTACATAATCTGCTGCTCCCAGGCACTGATTTATCCATCAAATGACCAGAAAACACTGGCTTGACTTTTCCTCTGAAGATTTTTTTTTTTCTCCAAGAGTCATGATTGTTTCTAATTGGGACCCAGAAGTCTAAAGAAATCTTCACAATTGCTTATGTATATGCAGCATTTTGATAGGGCAATTTGAAATCAGGCAATCAGCGTGGGGAGAACTCCTGTATTCCCATCAAGGATAACAGCAGTCTGTCTTCCTCTCACATTCCCAGTACCTGGAATGAGAGCATTGGTCGGAAGTCTGGAGGAATCTGGTTTCACAGAAGGATGCCAAAACAGCGGAGGGGAAGAAGATTCTAGTTATCCCACTGATTACAAGTTTTTAATTCAATGTTCTCTCATGATTTTCCTTCCAGGTAAGGCTTAGGGATTTCCAGACTGTTCCAAGGTTTTGTGAGAAAAAGCAACAGAGAAAACATGTGCTAGAGAAAACACGCAGTAGCATGGCTGACTTCAGCCAGCCCTTGCCATTTCTTTTACAGACAGGCATGACTTCTGAATTGCACAGTTTTATTTTTTTATTTTATTTTATTTATTTATTGTAAATTTCAACAGGTCCATAGAAGGTTTGATGTGGGAGCAAAGATCCCAGAGCTTTGGATCATTTAGAGCAAAAACTACATGTCTGGTAGTGTGAGAAATCGGGAAAAATGCCTGCATTTTAAGGCGGGCACAGCAAAGTGAAGCAATGGTCACGAAGCAAGTCTTCCTGCTTCTCGGGCGTCTGCCAGTTGCCCTTTCTTCTCTGAGATCTGGTTTTCCATAAGTGGGGACAGTTTTCTCTGCTTGGCCTTTGCAGCACAAATGTAGGCTTAAAACAGACTGTCTTGCTGGCTTTGTCTTGCCACAGAAAACATTACAGAACTCTGGGATTTAAGAGTATGTGGGCACAGAAAGCCTGGCTTATTCATAGAGCTTTTATTTGTAGGCACAAAGAGAGTGTGGCAGTGTGGCATGAACAACGCAGTGGGAGGTAACACAGAGGATGTTTAGGAGTTATTTTATAACTGGAGGTCTCAAACATGGTTGTCTTTTTTTTTTTAATGGGTGTGAGCATGTGCACCTGTGTGTTGGTGCAGACACGCAGCAGTGTGTGGGTAGAGAGGTCAGAGGGCAGCCTCAAGCATCTGTCTTCACTTGTACACCACCTCTCACCTTGTAAGGGACAGCTTCTCCTCAGAGCTGTGATGTCCAGGTCAATTGGCCCAGGAACTTCTGGGGATTCTCCCCTTCCATTTCTGACCTTGTCTTCAGAGTCCAAGGATTACCCATGCAGTACTGCTCTTGGCATCTATGTGGGTCTCGAGACTGAAACTCAAGAGCGTACATGCCTGTGCCCAGCACTTCATCTACAAAGTTATCTCCTTAGTTCCTAACGTAGTTTTACCCAGTTATAAATCTGGTCAGCTCATGTATTTTTCGTATTTCAGATAATTGACATATAAACTTGACAAAATTTAAGTCACTGAGATGAGCGTGCTGAAAGAAACTACATGATACCTTTTGGGGTAACTTTCTTTTTCTAGCCTTTTATTTGTGGGTAGTTGTTTTTGGTTTGTGGGCTATTCCTATTGATAAGAGACATTATGAGTTGCTGTCTATTGTGTTTGGGTTCCAAAGTATTTTATAGACAAACTGGGAAGTTATCAATTCTCATGGTTTTGGGTTTAGGTTTCTCTTCTTTTCTTTTCTTTTCTTTTCTTTTCTTTTCTTTTCTTTCCTTTCCTTTTCTTTTCTTTTTTTCTTTTCCTTTCTTTTTCCTTTCCTTTCTCTCCTCTCCTCTCTTCTCTTCTCTTTCTTTCTTTGTTTTCTCTTTCCTTCTTTCTTTCTTTTTCCTTCCTTCCTTCCTTCCTTCCTTCCTTCCTTCCTTTCTTTCTTTCTTTCTTTCTTTCTTTCTTTCTTTCTTTCTTTCTTTCTTTCTTTCCTTCTTTCTCTCTTTCAGAAACCAACGAAGCAAAAACAGCTCACAACCAACAAATACTCTTGCCTCACCCTGTGGTTATCACACTGTATGTAGAGAGTTAATTTATTAAAAGTCTGTTAATTTATTAAAAGTCTTTCAAGAACCATCTTTCCTGTGTTCTCAATAGGTTCCATTTTTGGAGACATCACTAAGGTCTTTGCATCTTTTGTCTCATCACATCATCACAAGGATTACCCATGCAATACTGCTCCGTAAGATTCTTGCCTTGTCACACATGTGAAAGTTCAGTAGTAAGAATGCTCCATGAAAGCATCAGGGATGGGGTGTCCATGGCCAGTAGTAAAGGCGTGTGCACACTCTTCAGCTTTAACCACAGCCTCTCTTTCCAGAGCTGCTGCTGGGCAGGTACCACACTGTGGGCCGGGCTGATCATGCCAAGCGACGTGGGGGGCAGCAGACCAGCAGATCTGTCTTCAGATTGTTCAAGTGTATTCTAGACAGATGCACAATGTGTACAAAGCTTGTGAAACAGAATGTGCGTGTTCTTCTAAGAAGACTCCAGTCCTGCACTGACTTGTGGTGAGTTGCAGTTCACAAATGTTTGGCTCAGTTGACTGAACACTGAGTTTGCTCATTTGTCTTACTTTAGAAGGTCACAGAAGATGTTTGGAGTTTGAGATGTGAATTTGTATTAATTCTGAACGATAGCTAACTGTAGATATATAGGAATATATACATTATGATTTAAGGGAAGTTGGAGTTGGGAAAATATTTCTGACACTTTAAAGTTCTCCCAGAAATATGAGTTTTAATTTTTCTCCAGCTTGGAGGCTACCGATCATTTCCTTTTTTAAATGTTCTCAGCATATGGAAAAAACAGTGAAGAATGGAGAAATCACACTGGCTGAGCTGAGGCCCCTCTCTCCCTTTTGCTGGGACATGCTGCTTGCGTTCAACTTGCATGGGAGTTTGGTGTGGGGGTTTCTTGCTTCTGCCTAGGGAAAGCAGGCAGAACCCAGGGCCTGGGAATTAGCCAGAGGCTTAGAGCAAGGTGCAACAAATGGTTACACCATCTCAACAATTGAGATGGAATTGATTAAGATACCAAGTATCAAAAAAACAAAAGCAAAAAGGTGGAGAAAGGCTGGAGAGATGGTTCAGTGAATGAGAGTACTTACTGGTCTTGGGAGGGACCTGGGTTTGCTTCCCAGCACTCACATGGCAGCCCACAAAGGCCAGCTTACACTTCTAGTTCTAGGGATTTGATGCCCTCTTCTGGCCTCTTCCAGCATTTGCGTTCATGTGGGTAACTCAATATAACCCTAGCGCATTCGCAGACCCTGTTGGAAGATAGATCAAGGTTGTATTCCTGGCATACACACTCCTGGAGAACAGCCAAGAAGCAGCATGTACCAGAAGATTGCAGAAACTCAGAGTTATGAGTGGGTATTATCTTCACGTACTGGAAAATGCTGCTTCCTCTGGGTTGAGTTTTCAACCAGTTGGAGGGTGTAAGTCACCTTGTTCTGAGGGTTCTTGAGGCTGTGGCAACTCAGAAGAGTCGGGCTGTATTCTAGAGAACATGGGTCTTGTTATGAGCTTTTCAAGCTGGATACCTGTCTGAGTGAGAAGTTTCACCCGTCTGGGAAGTAGACTCACCTGGGAAACCCGACCCAGGTGCAAACACCGAGCACTGCCAGGACCCACAAGCCCTCTTCTCGCTCCCAGGCTGGCTTGTCTGAGCTCCCCTTCCACTACAAACTTTCTGTGTGGACTTCGTATTACACAGCTTTACTAAATTTGTTTATTGGTTGTGAAAGTGTTTTGGTGGCATCTTGAGGGGTTTCGAAACCTACAGTCACACCTGCAAGGGGAGATAATTTTACTCCTTTCTTTCCAATATGACTGAAAATTCTTTGATGCATTACCCTGGTTGGGACTTCCAGTGATACAAGGAATTAAAGTGGCTGTTTGACCAAGAGTGAGATATTTGTCTAATTCTGAAAAAGCCTCAACTATTCACCACTGAGGTGACATTTGCTGTGCTTTAGCTAGTGATGTGTGGCCCTTATTCTGTCAAGTTCTATTCCTTCTGTATATAATTTGTTGAGAATTTTGCTCTTACAGGGAAAGTGTATAAATTATTGAAATTAGATTTGTACATCTATTAAGCACTTCTCACGGTTTTGTTTTGATCCTGGGCTCTTTTGGCAGGCTGGGCTGGCCTTGAACTTGTGGTGCTCCCTCAGCCCTGGGAATGCTGCCATTTGGTGTGTGTTCAGTTATGTTCACTTGAGTATACTATTTATAAAACTTCCTCTAGTCGACGTGGTGCTGGGAATGGATTGACCTTCAAATGTTGAAGTTTGTACATCCGTGTGATAAATCCCACGTGACCAGGGCATAGGATCCCTTTAACGTGCTTTAGGCTCAGTTTGCCTGTACTTTGCTGAGGGTTTTGTGTTCATGTCTAGTAAGGCTATTGGACTATGATTTTCCTTCTTGTATTGTAGTCTGGTCTGGCTTTGGTATCAGGATAATGGTCTTGTGAAGTTTCCTCTTCTGTATTTTGAAAGCTGTCCAGCAGTGTGAGCTTTAATTCCTTCAGTTTTTTTATTCATTTGTTTTGTTTGTTTTTGTTTTTGTAGAGTTCGTCCTTGAATATATTTGATTCTGGATCTTTCATTGTTGGGAGGGTTCCCAACCCCATATTCAAATCTGACTGAAGATTTGTCAGTTTTGTTCCTGATTTCTATAACTTAGTTCTGTTGGTATCCATCTGTAGGACAGCCTGGCCTCAATCTCTTAGCAACTCTTCTGCCTCAGTACCACAGAGGTTGAGATTTGATTACTGATTAGATCTTGTTATAGCTCTGTCAGGATTCAGTGTCGATGGTTCATTGGTTGTGTAATTCTGTAAAGTCAGCCATTTACATGAGCTTAGCCGCTTGTGTGGGAAGTAATTGTAGTCTGGTGCGAGCCTTTGTATTTCTGTAGTGTAAAATGTATTTCTCTTTTTAATTGTAATTTACTGTGGATCCTGTTGTCAAAGTTAATTTTATTGGTGGTTATCATTTTCTCTATTATTTGAATACATTAACTCTTAGCTTTATTCTTTCTGTTTTCCTAGTGTCTTTTGTTTACTTTTGATTTAATCTTTATTATTTCCTTCTTATTACAAAATTGGTCTTAGTTCTCTTTTTAAGCTCTGTGTTGTATGTAATCAGTTTCTTTTTTTGTGTGTGTGTTAATGAAGGTATTTATTGCTGTCGTCTTCCTTGGCTGCTTTGTTTGTATCCCAGAGGTTTGGGTATTATGCTTCTACATCTGTTTATATGAAGATAAAGATATATGTTGGTGGTTTCTTCTTTACCCATGGAGTTTCTGGCGTGTGTTGCTCGCCTTGTATGAGCTTTGCAGTATTACTCTTGGTGCTGATGTTGTTATGGGAACAATGAGTTGATTGATTTCCACCTTCTTATGTTATTAAGACTTGTTTGACAGTCTGACATGCATACATCCTGTGTTTGTATGTGTGTGTGTGTATGTATGCACATGTGTGCATGTGTATGTGTGCATGTGTATGCATGTGCATGTGCATGTGTATGCATATATATGTGTGTGCACATGTGTGTGTGTATGTGTGTGTGTGTCTACATGTGTGTGCATCAGTGTATATGTACACCTGTGTGCATATGTGTGTGTGTGTGTACATGTGTGCATGTGTCCTGGTGAATGTCCTGTGTGCTTTAGCATGTGTAGACTCCACGCCTGTTAGATATGATGTTTAATGCATAGCTGGTATTTCTGGATGATCCTGTTAAGCTTTGCTGTTTCCCTGTGTTTTTGTCTAGATTATACAGTGTATTGAATCAGGCTGTTACTATTGCATCACTGTCCTTTCTTGCTTGCATGTAGACCAAGCTGGCCCTGAACTGGTAGTGTATTTCCCGGGTACTGGGATTATCCACATACATTACTTCTCCTGATTTTGCTGTGTCCTCTCAATGAGTCCTAATGGCTCTCTTTACAATTTGTAGTAGTCCTTGACCTAAAGTCTCATTTTCCCTCCTTTTTGGTTACCATCCACTCAGAATTCCTTTATCTTCAAACTCCATGTGACCTTTAAGGTACTGTGAGTTTCATCAGATTCTATAGTTGGAATTCGCTTTGTAAATAGACTAAATTCCTCTGACTTCAGTTACTTCATACAGGGAATTTCTATGAGATCGTCTTTCTTAGGAATGTCTGAGGCTAGACCATAAACTATAACCAACATAGCTACATAAGCAATCATGATCTGGACAAGGATATCACCCATAGGAATGCTGAAGAGGGTGGAAAGAGCCTCGGATACTTCAGCCCTACACAAGAGATCCAGAGGAGTAAGGAGCACCAAGGTTCCCCAGTGTAGACGTTTAAAATAATGACCAGCTGGCGAGGACTTAGTGGGGCCATTTCAGTTATTCTCTCACTGTCCGTCAGTCCTTCTCTCCTCTCACCATCTTCTCTTTCAGTTCGATGCCCTGATTTGATTCCTGTCCCCTCTTACCAAAGAAAACACTGTTTTCTTTGCCATTGCTGTGACTCTCACACAAAATACCATGTGACTTGTAACTTATTTTGAGTGACAACAACTCCGATCACATAAGAAAATAAAATCTATGCTGCTCTGTCTCCCTCCAGTCCCATTTTGTGTTATTGACGTCACAACTTGCAACTTAAAATGCTTTGGTTAGACTCTGTTAGCTGTACATATTAACTGGTGGTTCTTACAGGGTTCTTCCCAGAATGCACTAATTGATGCTTCTTTGTGGTAGTGGTGGGGTTCTTCCCAGCATGGACATGGTGCACCCTGATCTGGTAAGAAGACCCTCTGTACATCTCTTCTCTTCCTCACGTGCTTCCAGACCTCAAGCGACTCTCTGCCTTCTCCTCTCACAGTGTCCTCCAGATTTTGCTACAAATGTTGAAATGTACTTCTTTTTTTAATAAGAGATTTATTTATTCATTTAATATATGTGAGTACACTGTTACTGTCTTCAGACACAGCAGAAAGGGCATCGGATCCCACTACAGATGGTTGTGAGCCACCATGTGGTTGCTAGGAATTGAACTCAGGACCTCTGGAAGAGCAGTCAGTGCTCTTAACCGCCGAGCCATCTCTCCAGACC
The DNA here is from genome assembly GCF_947179515.1 of Apodemus sylvaticus. Classification (NCBI taxonomy): domain Eukaryota; kingdom Metazoa; phylum Chordata; class Mammalia; order Rodentia; family Muridae; genus Apodemus; species Apodemus sylvaticus. Next base: position 5,296,412 of record NC_067480.1, on the reverse strand, counting down.
TGGAATGTACTTCTTCTTGTGTTTATATGCCACATTTGTCTTGTCCATTCCTTGATGGGCAAGGCTGATGCTGCCTTTTAACTGTGATGTACTTCTATGACAAGCTCTGAGAGGCAATTAGTTGTCTCCTTGGAATGCTCATTTCATTTCCTTTGGACATACAGCCAGAAATGTGTATATCACACAGCCTTTCTTATGAGTTCTGTCTCTGCTTGCTATATTGCCTAGTTTTTAATAAATGAAGTTAAGGTAGACTTTTGTGAAAGGATTTATAAAAATGACACAGGGTTAACGCTTTCTCTTGGAGAAAATTGATTTTACCTTTGTCAGAGGGTATCAGTAGGAGGTAGATTCTTGGGTAGATTATTTTGTCTACTTCTTGTCTGTCTTGAACCTGTGAAGGTCTTATATGTACCTGGCCATTTAAAATTTTTTCAAGAGAAGGGATGGTCTGGTACCTGTGTAAGATGCCAGAGGAGGACTTCAGGTGATTTTCTTCCCCATTCTCCTTACTCCCTTGAGACAGGGTCTATGTCTGAGCTGGAGTTAGGATGGAAGTCAGCAGGCCGTAGATCCTCATGCCAACACAGCAAGCCTTCTCATGCATGGAGCTGTTTCCTCAGTCTCTTTGCTGTTTCTTTAGGGTTCGTGGCTAACAGCTTATTGTTTCTTGGTAGTGTGCCGTCTCCCTGGGGAGACATTACCTCCTTGCATTTAGAATCCAGCCACTCCATCTCATCTGTTCTGACTGCTTTCCTCAGAGGAAGATCTCTTCCAGTGTGCCTGTTCACGGGATCTGGGGCCACCTCAGACCTTTTATAGAGACTCCTGATTTATTTCTCTTTTGTGCCATCTTATGAGGGTTTTAGTAGACAGTCCCTGTATCCTGAAAGCCCAGTCATGGTGTTGAGGTCTTCCAACCATTATCCCCTGGGCAGTACCATGCTGTCTCTAAGTTATAGGCCTTGTTTAACCCAGCAAAGTTGCAACTCCTAGTAGTCACTATATTGTGTATCCTTGTTCCATTGAAGCCACAAACGGATCATCTAGTCACTCAGATAGGGAACTGATGACAGACCAGAATATGGCTACTACAGAGTCTGACTTGGTAAACCAATGGGTCGTACTGGTGTTACTCACTGGTGTTACTCGCTGGTGTATGGGTGAGGGGCTACTTACAGGAGTAGAGGTGCTTACCAACAGCTGCATCACCAAAGCCCACCCCAGCACAGTTGGTAATGACTCATGCAAACCAGAACCCTGGAGCCCAGCACGGCCCACAACAGCTCCAACCATAGAAGAGTGTCTCCCTCAGGGCACCTCCAAGATACAACGACACACCTCTCACCTTCCGTGCTTTGGATTAGTCTTGCCTATCACTGAGCTATCACTGCATGAAGGGATCATTCACTGGGGTTCCTGCTGAAGGACCCATGACTTCCTTCTGTCAGCATGTCTGTGATGTTCGTGCATCTGCTTACTAAGGACACATCCATTGTCCCTACACGGTTGCCCCTCCTACTGGATAAGTGTCCTGAAATATATCCAGTCTTCTCTTACTGAGCACTTTATTATTCAAAGCATTTAATGGCCTGCCTTTGAGATGACAGAAGCCCTGATCTTCTCTTGTGCTCAGCTGCTGCTGGTTTCAGATTTTGTTTACCCAGTTCTGGGATTTCGGTTTGATTCTCTGTGCACACTCCAAACAGCTCATGAGAAATTCTCCCATTGTAATGTTCTTGGCTATTAGCTCAAATATACACATTAATGATAGTATATTTTGGTTTTAGGACATATTATCTTATACTTACAGCTGATATTTGTGACTGGCTAAAAGAGATCGTGCCTAAAAATGATGGCAGCTGTGCATTTTAGAAATTGCTATATTCCCCTAGAGAAGGCTTTCTGTCTCCTTCGCAAAACAGAAACATTCAGCCGTTGACCTCCGTAATTATTTCATTACAGCTTTCAGCCACTGGGTTTAATCTAATAAATGATTATATGTTCAGGGCTAAGGGTTCCATTTTTGGTCCTGGCACCTCACAATATTGCCCATTTCCATCATGATCTTTGCCCAAATGTAACTAGGAAATGAGGCAAATGAGCAAATTTGTCTCCCTGAGGTTCCACTCTTTGGAAACCAAAAGGTAACCATATCTAATTGTCTTCATTGCTTTGATACCTCTCTGGTGCCTTTGTCAGTTTGGAACTTAATTTAACTTTTCCTGTCATTGAAGGTGCATGTTTTTGCTGATGGCTTTTATATGTTAGCACGCTTGTGATGTTCCTGTGGATGCATGCTGTGGTCCTTACTGCTTCTGTACAATTGCCATAAAATATTTCCCCTAATCAGACATCCCTCACAAATGTTCAGTTGAAAAACCTAAATGGCTTTTAGAAGATGTGATATCATAGATGTCATAGAGTCTTCTTACATTTCATTCAAACATACAGTCATCAGGTGTGATCTAATGGATGAATACACATCACCAGGAACTATGGAGCATGTGTACATGTGACCATACATGGCCAATAGCAGAATAACTTACACTTGCTAAGTGGTTAAAGTTTTTTTTTTTTAATTGTCTGTGTGTGTGTGTGTGTGTATGTGTGTGTGTGTGTGTGTGTGTGTCAGTGTAGCATGTATGTGCAGTACCTGCATATACCAGAAGAGGGCGGCATATACTGGAGACGCAGATGGTTGTAAACTGCCCTGTGAGTGCTTGGAATCAAACCCGGGTCCTCTGCAGAAGAGGCCAGCGCTCTAACCACTTGCACATCACTCCAGCCCACTCTAAGACATGTTATTAATTCTAAAGAGGCGGAATCACTTTATCTTTTAGATTCCTGTTGATTTTGGAGCAATCAATGAACTGAAATGTCTGCATCATCTGTGGATGAGAAATCAGTACTTTTATTTTAAACAGCAATTATTTTCAGAGAGACTTGATTTCCTTACAAAGACAATTTTGAAAAGTAAAATGTCCATGGTTCAGGAAAAGTTGTCCTTTTACTGTGTCTCCATGTTCAGAGTCCCCTTTTCTGTCTTTCCTCATGTGCAAAGGGCTATCACTGAATAATGTGGCATCTTCACAATTTATATAATTGCACTTGGTTAATGATACTCATTGCCCAGTTCCTTCCCCTTTCCCATCCCCTGCTTCCCATCCTCTGCACGAACGGTAAGCTTTCATGTCATATGTACAAAGCATCTTTTTCTACATTATCCATTCCTGTTCCTCTTCCGTTTAGATGTCTTGCTTTCTGTTCAAAGCCCCTACTCCTGTTTTTCACATGATTGGTGTGTGTGTGTGTGTGTGTGTGTATGTGTGTGTGTGTTTTGTGTGCGCAGTGTGTGTGGTGTGGTGTGATGTGTTTATAATGTGTGTATGTGCATGTGTAGTGTGTATGTGTAGTGTGTATGTGTAGTATGTAAGTGTAGTGTGTATGTGTAGTGTGTATGTGTAGTATGTAAGTGTAGTGTGTATGTGTAGTGTGTATGGTGTGGTGTGTGTGTATAGTGTGTCTGTATGGTGTGGTGTATGGTGTGGTAGGTATAACATGCTCTCCAGTTATACTTATCTCCCTAAAAATATCATAATTTCATTTCTTTTTAGTGACTGAATAAAACTCCATTATAAGAAAACCCACTCATGTCTTTCTGGAAGTCACAGAGAAATCCTATCAACATTCTACCACAATCGGAGAGTGGCCAGTGAGGCTGCTCCCTCCCTGAACCACTATTGTCTGTTAAAGGTTATTGGGAAGCAAGGTGGCATTTTCATTGGTAATGCAGCCCCAGAGAAGCCGTCCTTGTCCCCATTCATCCCTGGTCAAGAATCTGAACGGGGCAGGGGAGGGTGTATGTGTGTCACATGTCAGGAGAAGACAGGACAGCAGGAGGGTCTGGTAGGGAAGGAGGGTTTGAGGGAGGGATGAGAGAGTGGAATGGCGTATAGATGGACCAGCATTCATTATAGAAATGTCAAATCACGAAGGAATGAAAAGATTTATGGAAAAGGAATCCCTTGCCCCAAACAAATCAGCCCTTCTACAAAGTAAAGGGTAGATGTGCTGCCCTTGACTGCCCTGTTCTCGTGCCTGCTTCCAGCTCACTGTTGCTTGTAAGACACTCCATTCTTTTACGTACTACTGAGATATAAAATATATCTTATATAAAACATAAAAGTAATGCCAATTAAATATTTATATTTTCTTATTCCAAGAATGTGTATTTAAAAAAACTTCCTTATTCTTTCACACACTTCACACACACTTCGGCCTCTGTGTCACCGAGAATATCAATGTTGAACATTTCTTAAAGGAGTGTTTTAAGAGTGTCTCTGGGCTTTTGTTTCTGGGGTGCTGTTATTTATCACGTCTGCGCGTTTTCATGATGCCTTAAGATGTTTGTCTGATGGTGGCTAGGGTATCTTCTATCCTTTCTTCACATGGCTTGGTGCTGGCATGCGGACCAGAGCAGCCTGGGATTAGGGATGATCTCTTCAGTCACTCATGCACAGAGCAGAGTCAGCGTGCCTGGGGCAATGGTCACATAAGGCCTACTCTCATGCTGGCCTTGGCCCAAGACCCTTCTGATTTGGACGCATTTAAATGCACAGGATGTGCTTTGCTGTTCAGACTTTGGATTATATTAGGGCATACTTTATACCTGGCTTTTCAATGCGTGACATGTTTTGTATTTCTATCCAAAGGTGATATGCATCTTCTTGCAGATAGAATATAGAGAAAATGCTATTTTAATACAATATTTGATATTAATTCTTGACACTCAGAGGTTATGGGGAGATTATTGGAGCATTATTGAGTGATTGGAAATATAGACAAAGAGCCTCTGAAGGAGGATAGGCACAGGTATGTCTACTAGCCTCTCATAACTGCCACTGTACTGCAAGTTATAAAAGCACATATGTGAGAGTTCCTCCTCCCCCATCCTCCACATGATCTATGCATGTGAGTGTTCCATGTCCTCCACATGATCTATACATATGAGTGTTCCATGTCCTCCACGTGATATATATATATATGTATATATATATATGAGTGTTTCATGTCCTTCACATGACCTATGTATGTGTTTCCTTCCCCCATCCTCCACATGATCTATGTATGCGAGTGTTCTATGTCCTCTACATGACCTATGTATGTGAGCATTCCTCCACACCATCCTTCATATGACCTATATGTGTGAGCTTTCCCCTCCCCATCCTCTACATGATCTATGTATGTGAGCATTCCTTCCCCATCCTCCACATAACCTATGTATGTGAGCATTCCTCCTCCATTCTCCATGTGTTCTATGTATGTGAGCACCCCATCCTCCACATGATCTATATATGTGAGTGTTCCCCATCCTCCACATGATCTATGTATGTAAGTGTTCCTCCACATGACCTACCTATGTGAGCATTCTTCACCCATCCTACATGTGATCTTTCATCACAAGTCATTGCTGCTTTAGTATCAACATCTGACTTCCTTTTGCCTATCCATCTTTCAAAACTCATTTGTTATCGTTATTATCCATTTTTATTTTTAAAACTTCAATTTACACCTCTTCTGTACTCTTCTTTTTTCCTTTGATTCAAGCACTGCCTTCAAATGTATGAACTTGGAGAGCCTTCCCGCCTTGGTCTTTCAGATAACGGAACCATGAGCACATGCAGTCATGCCTGGGTCAACTGACACTTGTAGTGTGTGGCCTCTTTTGATTGCTTACATAGTCTAAATGTCTATTTTCTTGCACTTCATTAATTTATTTCAGATAAACAAGTTAAAAATCATTTTGTTTTAAACAGCTTGTAATTTTGAGAGATCATTTAGTATGGTTGGAAAGCAGTTATAAAATGAATATTAGGCTTACAAAGTTGCACAGGGTTAATGAGTTAAGTCACACTGGGCTTAGAATCCAAATAACCTTCAAGGTTTTACTGAGAAACAGAGTGACTGTGCACTTGCGATGGCTGTTGTCTCAGGTACTTTTTAGTGTTTAAACTTTTTATTAGACTTGACTCTTTTAGTTACAAAGATAGAAACACAGCTCAGACCAGCTTAAGCAGGAAAAGAAGTTATTAGCTCAAAAGCTGCAGAGCCTTAGGCAGGTACTGGATCATCTGTGGCTGCATCTAGGGCCTCCTCCCCCCAGACACTTGGGGTCTGCCTTCCTCTAAGGTCTTTCTTTAGTCTCCCTGCATCTTCATTTACTTGAGGGCTGATGCAGACGGAGGCTTACATTCAACTAACCTAACAGTTTTGGAAACAAAACCCTTTGCTTATTTTCTCTACCAAGAGTCCTAATGGTGGTTGGTTTTGGTTTGCTTCTGTGTCCATCACTAAACCAATTACTATGGCCACAAGGATGGGTTTCATTGAACTAGCCCTTTCTGGTTGCTTCTCTACCCCGAACCTCTGTGGTTTCCTAAGTGTGGTTCTCTTAAGTTAAAAATCAAGCAATTGTATGCAGAAGGTGTCCTCAGGCCTGCTTAAATCTCCTGAGATCTTTAGGTAGAAACCTGGTTTTGTTTCTGATGCACAAACAAGGAGAAGTAAAAGCCATAGTGCTTAATCAGAAAGCAAATGAAGGGAACTAGATGCTGACACTTGGCTCCGACTCTCACTGGCTGCCACGGTGACAGTCGGTATGATGAGAAGCTATGCCTGTTTAAGTTGGAAGGAAGAGGAGTTGATGGTGTGACAGGTACCGGCTGGGTGTCAAGAGTTCCATGTGTGACCTCTGGGTCTGAGAATACTTGTCAGAGAGCATTCTTCTGGATTATGTGTTCCTGGCGAGCAGGGTGTGATCTTGTTTTATGAACTTCCCATCTCTGTAAACTTCCCTTTGAGGTGTGCACAGTGACATCACAGTTTATCCTTCAAGTGTCTTATCTATCATAATTTTTAGCGCCAGATCTTCTGGGTTATTTTGGTTGACTGTGTCATCTCTTAACTCCAGTTGACCAGTTTTCAGTTCTAAACAGAATATCTTTGTATTTGTATGTATTTCATGCTGTTTAACTATTTTTATTTTATTTTTTCAATTTTTACTTTTATAGAAGGATTTGAAGAATGCTGATTTTTTTTGTTCTTTCAAGGACTTTCTGTTTTCATCCATTTCTTCAGGAGTTTATATGTGCTGTTTTCTAACTTCAAAGAGGTGGGGAATGCTCAGAGCAGTACAGCCCATTTACTTTTGGCGTCCTCTTCACCTATTCTGGTTCCTGGAATTCTATCAGTAGATCAAGATGGCTTCAAACTCATAGAGATCATCCCACCTCTGCCTCCTGAGTGCTGGAACTAGAGGTGTGCACTATCTCACACCTGGCTCCTCTTTGCCATTTTTTTGATTATGAAGATTTCTGAGACGTCCATTCTTTGCAGCTTGCCTTTTCTGACTTTTATGACAAAAGAATGCCTCATGAATTTTATGATCACAAAATTTTTGAGCTCCTTCTCAGTGGAGCTTCTTTATTTTTAGTGAAGATTTTGAACACATTTTGAGGTGTTGATGCACTGCTATGGACCAGTGTTGTTGCTGTGCTTTTGGGATCTCTGTGTGGCTATGTAGAGTGAGTTGGGTCCTCTTATATAGTAAAGTCTGAGCTTCTGACTTTTGTGTGATTGTTTTCTTTAGCATTTCAATAGTGTTGTCCTTTCCTGTGCCCAAGACAGTAAGTGGAAGCATCCCAGTTCTTAATCAAGTAAGGACAACCTTTCAGTAGTTCTTGACTGCGTTCATAAAAACAGTCTTCAGCTCCAAACCATACATGCAACACACAGCTTGTTTCCAATCATAGACAAACATTAAACACTCAAGACCCTTGCCCAGATTCCATGAAGATGTGTGCAATGCATATTTAATTTTCAAGGATGGAGACTTACCTTTCACTTTCTTTTAAGTAGCTGTGTAATACATGTAATACTAAGACTGGACAAAGTAGTGTGGTCAGAGAAGACAATGGTTGGGAGAGGGAAGTAAATGTATGGAATAAACTTGGCATTTTAGCAAAGAATCATTGTTTCTATGAAAATAGAAAGACTCTAGTGTATAGGGCTGGTTTCCGCATCTCAATTTTCTCTTAATTTCTCACATTTCTGTCTTTTAATAATCTAGAACTTCCTCACATAACAATAACAAAAAAAGCACATACAGTGTTTTTGCTATTTTTTTTAGTTTGCTTTTCTCCACTATATAAAATTTGCCCCAAACCAGTTAACTGTTTTGTATTTTTCTAGGTACTAGGACATTGTGTAACAACAACAATCTGTATTAGTTTTTATAGACATACAAACTTAAAACTTTATTTTCATTCTCAAAACATAATTTTTATATTTTTTAACAATTTAACAAGAATCATAGGACTAACAGAAAAAAATGATAGCTTCTGCAAGGAAAGGAAGAAATGAGTTTATGGCAATGTCAGAGTTTTTCAAATAAATTTTAAAAACACTTTCAAAATAAACGCATACTCTGGGAGGAAGAATTGTGGCTCACAGAAACGTCTACCTGCTTTCCCTAAGATCCAGGGAACATCAGAATTGAGGTAACAGTTAGAATTGATGTTATTTAGCTAATCTTAAAGCAGGAGATAAGTTTAATTTTTCAAGTTGACTTGTATAGTCATACGGCTTCTTTAAACATTGGGAGGGGAGTCAAATAATTACTGGGTGTTTTTTGACTTTTATTGAAGTTTAGAGAGACTTGACCACATTCAGAAGATAAAGAATGTGATCATGAGGCCAAGCACCTTTGACAGTGCCTGAAATCTGGAAAGGCAAACAGAAAATTCTTTCTTCCCTTGTAGCCTGCAGAAGGAATGCTTCTGTTGAAGCCCGGGTTTTAGCCTAATGAGACCTATGTAGGACTCTTGGCCCCTATTACTGTAAGATAAAACATCTATGTTGCTTTAAACCTCTGGGTCTGAGGTTATTCATTATAACATTGGTAGGAAACCAGTACATGTAGTTTATGACTTGGTAATTCATTCTAGTTATGGCCCTAAAGAAAACTGGACTAAATGTACAATTTAACAAAGAAATATAATGTTCACTTACCACTTTTATTGTTCTAAGTCTGAAAATGACTCAGATGCATACCGGCAAGTAAGTACATAGATGTGCTACACACTCTACAATACTATGCGTGGTTAAGACTGGACATGGTTAAGACATGCAACAGTGTGGTGACTGTCACAAACACACGTCTACCAAAGATAAGCAATGGGTAAGACCAATTCATATTGCAGAATTCCGTATGTGCGGCGTCCACTGGGTTAGGAGTTGGCATGTGTTGTTTGACTAGATGATCAAGCTAACCTGGAAAAGCAGGCGTCTTCTTTAATGATCTTCATTGACCAATCTGTGCGCCTTGCAAGCTCCACGTGAATATCTTTACAGAACTTCATGTTGCTTGTATTTTGATGCTCATTCCATTCCTGGGAGGGGCTACAGAGGAGTTGCCTTGTGAACCTTCTCGCCACCTTAACTTTTCAAATAAAGGCCTGAGTCAATGATTGGGCAGGAGGAAGGGGGAGGAGCTGAGGGTTTGGAGACGAGAAAAGGAGAGGAGAGGGGGGATGAGCTATGGAGGATCGACAGGGGGGTTCAGTGGGCGGACAGAGAGGCTGGAGAGAAGCTCATGGCCTGGAGAAAATGCAAGTTATATGGGATAATATAGATTGGAATAGAGTAGTGTACTGAGAGATCTGCCCAATCTATGCTTATAGCTTGTATTGTTACTGATTGAGTTGAGATTTCTTTTACTGAGCAATTGGGTTGGAAAAGAAATAGCAACAAGCATGACTCTCGAGCATGCTCAATGGAGGGAATCTGCTAGAGACGTTCAGTCTCTTGATCTGAGCGTCTGTTACATGTGCTTAATGCGTGAATGAATGTCGAACTGTGTTCTTGCATGTACCATTCTGCACACATGTCATACTTCTGCTGAGGAATGGCAACATCTCTACACACTTTCTCACTTCCTCCACAGTCTGTTTTGTGGAGTGTGGCTTCAGGAGGCTGGTGGTTCACGTTAGTCTCAGTGCTCGTGAGACCCCCATTGCTGCACCCTAGCTGGGCACTTGCTCAGCACTATGGGAGTGGGAGTGAGGAAATCTTTGTAGTCCAAGCTTCAGTTTGCCTGATGAGAATTCAGACAGTTTTCATGAAGATTTGCTGCTGTTCCGAAGCAGTAAGGCACAGAAAATAAATGGTTGGACATCTTCAAAAACTGGGTTTTCATATCAGTTGTGGGGCATGCCATTCCAAGGAGCCAGGAGTCAGGGTTCAGGAGGCCGGGGTATTTACTGAGGGTTTCTCTGGAAGGTGGCTTCTCTGAGCAGTGCTTAGTGAAGTGATACCAGGAAGATTTCATTTTTCTGAGAAGACTCAGCATGGTATTTGTTGAAAGTGTGTTCTAGTGAGTTTAGTATGTCCTCCACATGGTACATAGTTTCTTATTGTTAAACTATCACTGTCTGGCCCTGCAAGTATAGGTAAACAATTTGTTTGCACCAACTCCTACTCTCAGAGGAAAGTACATGCTCATATCCATTTAACACAAACCTGCCTCCATGCTGTTGTTGAAGAAGCAGTGACATTGTTTTAGAAATGGAGACAGTTAAGGTGTCCAGACTGGAGTTGGGCAAATTCTACATGGACTTTACTTGACCCTGCCACTTGGGCTGGTTCTGCCTCAGTGAGCTGTTGTGGAGCTGTGTGGCGCTTGGGAAAGGCTTGGTGCATGGCAGCTACAGAGAGCAGAGAAAGTTACGATTACTCAGGGGTCTAAGCTACTCTGGCTATGATACATGGGTTTGAGGGAATGGTTCCAGGGCCATCTACAGTTGCCAAAACCTTCAGAGGCGGCTCAACCTCTGAGTAAGAAGGCTTGGTGTTTGCATATAACCTACCCACACACTCCTATGCAGTTAACACCATCACTGGTTTATGCATGATACCTAAAACAGTTGTCACACAGCATGTCACGTGGGTCCAGAGCAGTGCTTGGCACGCGCATGCTAAAGTTTTGTTCTAGATTTGTATGTGCTGGTGATCAGACTTGGCCTGCATGCTACCCACCGCACAGCACCCCGCCTCTTATTCTTCCTGCTCAACCATATTTTATGGATCTGTGAGTAACAGAGTAATGGGACATACATCAATTTTTATTGACTCTAAGTGCTATGTGATATTCATTTTTAAGTAAATAATAATGTATGTTCTCTCATTGATGGGTATTTAGGGTCTTGTGACAGTTCCTCCACTCCAAATAAATCCTTTAGTGAACAGCACAGGTTTTTCTTTTTTACACATGCTGGAGCAGTTGTGCCCCAGCCAGGTTCAGCTTTATCAGATATTTCAAGTACTTCACGGGGTACCAATCACCACGTTTTCAGCACTGTAGGATTCCATCCTTGCTCTGATCTTTTTTCTCTTTGCTTTTAAATACTGGAGTGGGACATTTTCTTTTAATATGCATTACCTTCTATTGGTAGTTTTGTTTCATATGGTTATTACATCTCTGAACTTTTCCAGCATTCTTTCATAATTATTTTTCTTTGTATAAAACCAAATATGTACAATGTTGGGTCAGTTATATATTGTGAGAGGTAAACTAATATATATCTAATGCTTGCCTTTGAATAAGATCCTCTGAATACTGTCACCGGTGATGATAATGCTTACCAGGACAACAGAACTTTGAAATGCATTTATCTTCCTTTTGCTCTAGTTCTTCCCTTGCTGAGCTTTGGAATTCACCATCTCCCTGCAGGAAGCCATGATTCCTTTATGTGGAGAATGATGTTTTCTGGAAGGTAAAAGCATGACCTTGGCATGCTCAGTGATACTGACAGGTTGGTCATTTCTCTTGATCGCCTGGTGCCAGCTGGGGAGTGTGTGAATATACCTGTATAGTCTATACCTCCAGTGCTACACTGTCTCTAATGGGTGGGTGGCCGATGTGTGTCTCTCTGCCCCTACGATCGCTGATGGCACAGTGCCAGCAGGATGGACTTGTTTGGAGGAAGGGGGCCTGCTGATCAGGGGGAGATGATGAGGTAGTTCACTCAGTGCCCGTGTTAGCATCTCTATGTAGTAATTCATTTAGTCTCATTGTGCCTCTTGTGAGTTGGCAGAGGGAAGTTTTGGAGGAATTTTGTAAGTGGCAGACATAATGCGTCATACAGCGAACATGGGCCACTGCAGCAGCTCATTGGAACTAGGCTGACTTGAACAAGGGTGGAGATCACAAGCTTCCCTGTGTGGTGGGAGATAAGGCAACCAGGGAAAATTCCAACAACTTTCAGCTGAGGGTGTCACTCTTCCCGTGGCAGTATCATTTATTAGTGTGTTTATTGTCTGGTAATTTGTAATTATTGTTCAGATAATGAGGTTTCTGTGCTTCTCTTTCATATCCCATGGCCCTTCCATGTGCTTAATTGATCCGCTGGCCTATTTTCTCACAAACAGCGCACTACCTTAGCAACTGAAGCTTCGTACGTACGATAAAGTAAGAAGAGGGGCATCGTCTCACAGCTATTCTTAGCTGCGTTTCACCTCTTGTTTCTGTGGTCTACTGAATCCTCAACAAGTTCTTTGGAAGATCTTAGGTTAGGATTTTTCACTGGAGTGACATTGGCTGACAACGTCACTGGCCAATGCTGTCCTCAGTCCCCTTTCTAGATCGCTTTTCTTTGTTTTTCTTTCTTTTATAAATTCAGTCTGTTCTTCCTTGAGCTCTGCCATGACTCAGGTTTTAATTAAAATATAAAATTTACATTATTGTGCCATGAAAATGACTTTTAATTAGGAAAATCTTCTCTCCTGGTTTCATGTATGCACAGTACATATTCTGCATCCCCCGTGTGCATTCCCAATCTCCCTTACAAATCTTTTCCTTTTATTTCCTAGCCTTGGTTTTGTTTAGTGTCTCACAGAGTTTAGTCAGAGGCATCCATGTGTCCTGAGTTTGGAAATAGCCACCAGAGCCTGGTGGGCTCACCAGTGGATACAGAACCGAATTCTGTGCCTCTGTCCTCCCCAGCATCTGTCTGTCTCCAACACACCAGAAGTGTGCAGTAGACCCTGTGAGTCCCTTCTGCCCCCAGGGCTGACTGCTCAGTGCTCAGCTTCTGTGGATACAGGGTTGGTGTGCGCCACTGCTGTGATTTTTAGGTGTTAGTTTGCAGCTCCCTCTCCCATGATCATCATTTCTGCCTTCACTCCCCTCCCCCCCCACACCCGTGTGTGTGTGTGTGTGTGTGTGTGTGTGTGTGTGTGTGTGGTGTGTGTGGTGTGTCCTGTCACTGGAGGGTGTGGTAAGTGCCACGCCCCGTCTGAGCTCGCTGCATCCTGTGCAGTTCTGGGGCTTTCTTCCCCAGCCTCACCAACAAGAGAAGCTTTTCTGTTTAAGTTTAGAGCAGGACTGCAGATGTCTTTCTGGTTTTCCTTTCTGATAATCAGTAACTATATTTCGCCTTTTTTATTATCTTTTTAGCTACTCTTATTTCAAATTGATGAAATTAATTACACATACAAACAGGCCGGTCTTTCAACATGTGTACACATGATGATCATTTCAGGATGACTGCTATATCTATCACCTCACACAACCCTGGTTCTGTCTTTGTCTCTTTTCCTCTGTCTGTCTCTATCTCTTTCTCTCTGTCTCTCTGTCTCCCTTGCCTGTGTGTGTGTGTGTGTGTGTGTGTGTATGCCCATGTATTCCAGTTTCTATGTGGCAGTAAGTCCTAAGAGGCCACCCAGGAGTTGGTTCAGTTCTTCCACCATGTGGTTTCCAGGGACGATTGAACTCAGGTAGTCAGTCTTGGCAGCAAGTGCCTTTTCCCGCCAAGCCATCTTGCCAGCCTCTGCAGGGTGTTTCACATTTATGAATTCATTGTAGAAAACCTTAGTTACCCTATTGTGTCACGGAACATAAAATATTGTTCCCATGCAAGCACACACTCTTGTCTTTTTTTTTAAATATTAACAAAACTATTTTTATTCTTTTAAGAAAATTAATAAGGGATAGTAGAGATGCACAAATGCTTAATCAAATTAACTGGCAGGCAGAGATAAAGTTTCAAATAAGTAAAATTAAAGATGAAAATTAGGGACATAACAAACAGCAAGCAAATCTGGAGAATCATAAGAATGTAATATAAACATCTGTTGTTCCTCAATTTGAAAAGTTTAAAATATATTGAGAATAATTTTGATTGATACCACAGTTAAATAAGGATCAGATAATCAATTTAAAAAGACCTATAAGTCCTAATGAAATAGAAGCAATAATTAAACCTCTGCCAACCAACAAAAGCCCAAGGACAGATGTTATAGCAGAGAATTGTACTAGACTTTCAAAGAAGAGACAACACCCACACTCCACAAACCATTCCACAAAATGGAAACAGAAAGAACGCTAAAAAAATGTTTTATGTGAACACAGTTACTCTAATACCCACACAAAGACCCAACAAATAAAAAGAACTACAGACCATCTTTCCCAATGCACATAAATGCAAACATTCTCAACAAAATACTCTCAAACAAAATCCAAAGACACATCAAAAAATCCACCAAAATAAAGTAATTATCATCTTAGAAATACAAGGATGGAAGTTTCAACATGCTTAAATTAATAAATGTAATCCACCACGAAGCAGACTTTAAAAGAAAAATCACATATTCATCTCATTTGATGCCAAAAAAATGTCTATGCAAAGTTCAGTACATCTTCAAGACAAAAATAATGCAGAGATTAGGAATACAAGGGAAATATCTCAACATAAGGAAGGCAATTTACAACAAAGAAACTCAATGCATTTCTACCAACATCAGGAAAAAATAAAGGTTTTCCACTCTCTCCATGCCTATTCAATATATAGTACCTAGAATCTTAGCTACAGCAATAGATGGCTGAAGCAGATCAAGGAAATACAAATTGAAATGGAAGGAATCCAAGTGTCCTTATTTGTAGATGATATGAATATACACATAAAAAAATCCTAAATGTTCTAGCAGTAAACTTCTACAGCTTAAAATATTTCAGTAAAGTAGCAGAATAAAAAATTAGCACCCCAAAATTAATAGTCCTACTACATACAAATCACAAATACACTAGGAATGAAATGAGGGAAAGAACACCTATAACCTAGCCTCAAAGTATAAAAGACCTTGGGGAAACTCTAGCCAAGCATGTGAAAGACCTGTAGCATAAAAACACAGAAATTACTCTTAAAGGTAGGCCCCAAATCTATCAGTAGATGGCCAATACACATCAAGTTCAGTTTCATTTGTTAAAGGTGCTTTGTGTCAAAGTTTTTTTTTTGTTGCTTCTTTTTTTTAATTCGATATATTTTTATTTACATTTCAAATGATTTCCCCTTTTCTAGCCCCCCACTCCCCGAAAGTCCCTCAAGCCCCCTTCTCTCCCCCTGTCCTCCCACCCACCCTTTCCCACTTCCCCGTTCTGGTTTTGCCAAATACTGCTTCACTGAGTCTTTCCAGAACAAGGGGCCACTCTTCCTTTCTTCTTGTACCTCATTTGATGTGTGGATTATGTTTTGGGTATTCCAGTTTTCTAGGTTAATAACCACTTATTAGTGAGTGCATACCATGATTCACCTTTTGAGTCAGGGTTACCTCACTTAGTATGATGTTCTCTAGCTCCATCCATTTGCCTAAGAATTTCATGAATTCATTGTTTCTAATGGCTTAATAGTACTCCATTGTGTAGATATACCACATTTTTTGCATCCACTCTTCTGTTGAGGGATACCTGGGTTCTTTCCAGCATCTGGCAATTATAAATAGGGCTGCGATGAACATAGTAGAGCATGTATCCTTATTAAATGGTGGGGAATCCGCTGGGTATATGCCCAGGAGTGGTATAGCAGGATCTTCTGGAAGTGAGGTGCCCAGTTTTTGGAGGAACCACCAGACTGATTTCCAGGGTGGTTGTACCAATTGCAACCCCACCAGCAGTGGAGGAGTGTTCCTCTTTCTCCACACCCTCTCCAACACCTGCTGTCTCCTGAATTTTTAATCTTAGCCATTCTGACTGGTGTAAGATAAAATCTCAGGGTTGTTTTGATTTGCATTTCCCTAATGACTAATGAAGTTGAGCGTTTTTAAAGATGCTTCTCCGCCATCCAAAGTTCTTCAGGTGAGAATTCTTTGTTTAACTCTGTACCCCATTTTTTAATAGGGTTGTTTGGTTTTCTGGAGTCTAACTTCTTGAGTTCTTTATATATATTGAATATTAGCCCTCTATCTGATGTAGGATTGGTGAAGATCTTTTCCCAATTTGTTGGTTGCCGATTTGTCCTCTTGATGGTGTCCTTTGCCTTACAGAAACTTTGTAATTTTATGAGGTCCCATTTGTCAATTCTTGCTCTTAGAGCATACACTATTGGTGTTCTGTTCAGAAACTTTCTCCCTGTATCGATGTCCTCAAGGGTCTTCCCCAGTTTCTTTTCTATTAGCTTCAGAGTGTCTGGCTTTATGTAGAGGTCCTTGATCCATTTGGATTTGAGCTTAGTACAAGGAGACAAGGATGGATCAATTCGCATTCTTCTGCATGCTGACCTCCAGTTGAACCAGCACCATTTGTTGAAAAGGCTATCTTTTTTCCATTGGATGTTTTCAGCCTCTTTGTCGAGGATCAAGTGGCTATAAGTGTGTGGGTTCATTTCTGGATCTTCAATCCTGTTCCATTGATCCTCCTGCCTGTCACTGTACCAATACCATGCAGTTTTAAACACTATTGCTCTGTAGTATTGCTTGAGGTCAGAGATACTGATTCCCCCAGAATTTCTTTTGTTGCTGAGAATAGTTTTAGCTATCCTGGGTTTTTTGTTATTCCAGATGAATTTGATAATTGCTCTTTCTAACTCTGTGAAGAATTGAGTTGGGATTTTGATGGGTATTGCATTGAATCTGTATATTGCTTTTGGCAAAATGGCCATTTTAACTATATTGATTCTACTGATCCATGAGCATGGGAGGTTTTCCCATTTTTTGAGGTCTTCTTCCATTTCCTTCTTCAGAGTCTTGAAGTTCTTGTCATACAGATCTTTCACATGTTTGGTAAGAGTTACCACAACATACTTTATACTGTTTGTGGCTATTGTGAAGGGGGTCATTTCCCTAATTTCTTTCTCAGTCTGCTTATCCTTTGAGTATAGGAAGGCCACTGATTTGCTTGAGTTGATTTTATAACTTGCCACTTTGCTGAAGTTGTTTATCAGCTGTAGGAGTTCTCTAGTGGAGCTTTTTGGGTCACTTAGGTAGACTATCATGTCATCTGCAAATAATGATAGTTTGACTTCTTCCCTTCCAATTTGTATCCCTTTGACCTCCTTATGTTGTCAAATTGCCCGAGCTAGTACCTCAAGTACAATATTAAAAAGATAAGGAGAAATGGGGCAGCCCTGTCTAGTCCCTGATTTTAGTGGGATTGTTTCAAGTTTCTCTCCATTTAGTTTGATGCTGGCTACCGGTTTGCTGTATATTGCTTTTACTATGTTTAGGTATGGGCCTTGAATTCCTGTTCTTTCCAAGACTTTAAGCATGAAAGGATGCTGAATTTTGTCAAATGCTTTTTCAACATCTAATGCAATGGCCATGTGGTTTTTTCTTTGAGTTTGTTTATGTAGTGGATTGCATTGATGGATTTCCGTATATTGAACCAACCCTGCATTCCTGGGATAAAGCCTACTTGATCATGTTGGATGATCATTTTGATGTGTTCTTGGATTCGGTTGGCAAGAATTTTATTGAGTATTTTTGCATCGATGTTCATAAGGGAAATTGGTCTGAAGTTCTCTTTCTTTGTTGGATCTTTGTGTGGCTTTGGTATCAGCGTAATTGTGGCTTTGTAGAAGGAATTGAGTAGTGTTCCTTCTGTTTCTATTTTGTAGAATAGTTTGAAGAGTATTGGTGTTAACTCTTCTTTGAAGGTCTGATAGAACTGCACTGAAAGCATCTGGTCCTGTGCTTTCCTTGGTTGGAAGACTTTCTATGACTCCTTCTATTTCCTTAGGCATTATGGGACCGTTTAGATGATCTATTTGGTCCTGATTTAATTTTGGTATTTGGTATCTGTCAAGGAAATTGTCCATTTCCTCCAGATTCTCCAGTTGTGTTGAGTACAGGCTCTTGTATTAGGATCTGATGATTTTTTGGATTTCCTCAGTTTCCATTGTTATATCTCCCTTTTCATTTCTAAGTTTGTTAATTTGGATACTTTCTCTGTGCCCTTTGGTCAGTCTGGCTAAGGGTTTATCCATCTTGTTGATTTTCTCAAAGAACCAGCTCCTGGTTTTGTTGATTCTTTGTATGGTTCTCTTTGTTTCTACTTGATTGATTTCAGCCCTGAGTTTGATGATTTCCTGCCTTCTACTCCTCCTGGGTGAAATAGCTTCTTTTTGTTCCAGGGCTTTCAGGTGTGTCATTAAGCTGGTAATGTATGCTCTCTCCATTTTCTTTTTGGAGACACTCAGGGCTGAGTTTTCCTCTTAGCACTGCTTTCATTGTGTCCCATAGATTTGAGTATGTCGTGTCTTCATTTTCATTGTGTTCTAAAAAGTCTTTAATTTCTTTGTTAATTTCTTCCTTGACCAAGGTATCATTGAGTAGAATATTGTTCAGTTTCCATGTGTATGTGGGTTTTCTGTTGTTTTTGTTGCTATTAAAGAGCACTTTTACTCCATAGTGATCTGATAGGAGGCATGGGATTAGTTCGATCTTCTTATATTTGTTGAGGTCTGTCTTGTGACCAATTATATGGTCGATTTTGGAGAAGGTACCATGAGGTGCTGAGAAAAAGGTATATTCTTTTGCTTTAGGATAGAATGTTCTCTATATATCTGTTAAATCTAATTGGTCCAAAGCTTCAATTAGTTTCATTGTGTCCCTGTTTAGTTTCTGTTTTCCTGATCGGTCCATTGAGGAAAGTGCAGTGTTGAAGTCACCCACAATTATTGTGTTAGGTGCAATGTGTGCTTTAAGCTTTAATAAAGTTTCTTTTATGAAAGAAGGTGCCCTCGCATTTGGAGCATAGATGTTCAGGATTGAGAGTTCTTCTTGTTGTATTTTTCCTTTGACCAGCAAGAAGTGTCCCTCAGAGTCTCTTTTGATGACTTTGGGTTGAAAGTCAATTTTATCTGATATTAAAATGGCTACTCCAGCTTGTTTCCTGAGACCATTTGCTTGTAAAATTGTCTTCCAGGCTTTTACTCTAAGGTAGTATTTGTCTTTGACCCTGAGGAGTGTTTCCTGTAAGCAGCAAAATGTAGGGTCCTGTTTACATATTCAGTCAGTTAGTCTATGTCTTTTTATTGGGGCATTGAGTCCATTGATGTTAAGAGATATTAAGGAATAGTGATTGTTACTTCCTGTCATTTTTGACGTTATTTTTTAAATTTGATTGGTTAACTTCTTTTGGGTTTGATGAAAGCTTACTATCCTGCTTTTTCCAGGGTGAAGTTTCCCTCCTTGTATTGGTGTTTTCCTCCTATTATCCTTTTTAGGGCTGGGTTTGTGGATAGATATTGGGTAAACTTGGTTTTGTCATAGAATATCTTAGTTTCTCCATCTACGGGGATTGAGTGTTTTGCTGGATATAGTAGTTTTGGCTGGCATTTGTGTTCTCTTAGAGTCTGCATGAGATCTGCCCAGGATCTTCTAGCCTTCATAGTCTCAGGTGAAAAGTCTGCTGTGATTCTGATAGTTCTTCCTTTATATGTTACTTGGCCTTTTTCTCTTACTGCCTTTAATATTCTTTCTTTGTTTAGTACATTTGGTGTTTTGATTATTATGTGACGGGAAGTATTTCTGTTCTGGTCCAGTCTGTTTGGAGTTCTGTAGGCTTCTTGTATATTCATGGTCATCTCTCTCTTTAGGTTAGGGAAGTTTTCTTCCATAATTTTATTGAAGATATTTGCTGGCCCTTTAAGTTGTAAATCTTCACTCTCATCTATGCCTATAATCCTTAGGTTTGGTCTTCTCATTGTGTCCTGGATTTCCTGGATATTTTGGGTTACAAGCTTTTTGCGTTTTGCATCTTCTTTGACTGTTGAGTC
Source organism: Apodemus sylvaticus (assembly GCF_947179515.1). Lineage (NCBI taxonomy): Eukaryota > Metazoa > Chordata > Mammalia > Rodentia > Muridae > Apodemus > Apodemus sylvaticus. The sequence continues at coordinate 5,276,304 of NC_067480.1, read as the reverse complement.
CATGGTTTCTATGGTATCTTCAGCATCTGAGATTCTTTCTTCTATCTCTTGTATTCTGTTGTTGATATTTGCATCTCTGTCCCCTGATTTCTTCCCAAGGCTTTCTATCTCCAAAGTTGTCTCCCTTTGAGTTTTCTTAGTTGTTTCTACTTCTGATTTTAGATCCTGGATGGTTTTGCTTAGCTCCTTCACTTGATTCTTTGTGCTTTCCTGTAATTCTTTAAGAGATTTTTTGAGTTTCCTCTTTCATGACCTCAGCCTGTTGACCAAAGTTCTCCTGTATTTCTTTAAGTGTTTTTCGTGTTTCCTCATTATTGTCTTTTGTATTCTCCTGGATTTCTTTCAATGATTTTTGTGTTTCCCTTGCAAGGGCTTCTTACTTTTGATCCATTTTCTCCTGAATTTCTTTAAGTATATCCTTCATGTGTTCCTGTACCAGCATCATGACCAGTGATTTTAAATCCAAATCTTGTTTTACTGGTGTGATGGGGTATCCAGGACATGCTGGTAAAGGAGAATTGGGTTCAGATGTTGCCATATTGCCTTGATTTCTGTTAGTGACGTTCCTGCGTTTGCCTTTTGCCATCTAGTTCTCACTGGTGTTAGTTGGTCTTGTCAATGCTGGACTCACCAGTGCAAGCTGCCCCTTCCCAGGTGGCCTCTGGTGCACAACTTACCTCCTGAACTGCCTGGAGACAGGGTGCTGTTGCCCAGGCTGCTCAGATCCCAAAGCAGGCACCTGAAGGCTCCCGCTGGGGCCTGCTGTATTCACCAGAGCACACCGACTTTTCCCTGCTGGCCGCCCGGAAGCCCTTCTTGCCTCTTGCAGGACCTGGAAATGTGGTGTTGCTGCCCAGGCTGATCTGGATCCGGAAGCGGAGAGGTCTGAGGGCTACTGCCAGAGGCCTACGGACTGGAGTCTAAGCTCTGTGCCACAGGAGCAAGCTGTGCTGTGAGCTCCCAGACTGCCTCTGGGTGCACACCAGGTCTCCTGCACTTCCTGGAGACCGAGTGCTGTGGCCCAGGCTGTTCAGATCCCAAAGCAGGCACCTGAAGGCTCCTCCTGGGGCCTGCTGGATTCACCGGAGCACACCAACTTCTCCCGGCTGGCCGCCCGGAAGCCCCTCTTCCACACTCATGTCTTTACCAGTGTCTGAAAGCCACTATTTCATACTTCTTTCTGATTAACTGACTTTTCCATGTAAGTGAAGGCATGTGGCATGTACACTTCAGTACCTGACTTACTTCACTTGTCAAAATGCTTTTAATCTGTATTTCCACAAATGACTGGATTTTAATTTTGATGGCAAAATAATATTTTGTTGCACATACATTCCATATTATCTTTTATTTCTTTATCAGTGAATTCCATAGTTTGTTTATTGTGAGGATTGTATCAAAATAGGAGCATAAATGCTTCTTCTGTAAACCAGTTTCCTCCCTCTGTATGCTTTTCTGGTGTTGGAAATCACTAGATCAAGTAGCAGTTCTATCATTCTGTCGCCATTTTGTTCGCTTGTTGTTAGTTAGTTTGTTTGTTTTGAGGAGCCTTTGCCTCATTTCCGGTAATGGTTGGACTTCTATACATTTCACTTTGGCTGCATCCTTGCTAGATTCTGTCCCTGGTTAAAATAGTCCTTCTCACAGGGATATAACATTATATTTAGTTTTCAGCTTTGTTTGCATTTTACTGATAATTAGGAGTTTCTTTTGAGGAGTTTGAGGTAACTTTGAGAAGTTAATTTTTTTTATATGCTCCCTGGTAAATTACAAATCTGTTTTTGAAGTAAAATGATTCGCACATTTGTGGCATACAATTTGAGGCTTTTTAGCATATTTGCTGGGCTGGGCAGCCATCTCTGTGGTCTAATCCTGTGGCATTTTATCCTCTCTGAGCACACACTATGCCCACTAACCGTGGTCCCTCATTTCCCTCCCGGGAACCAGCATTCTCTAGTCTGTTCTACAGTTTTGCTCTTCCAGACATTGCAGGTATATGTGATCATCATTGCAGTGTGGAGTCTTTTTATGGCTTCTCTGTCCCTTAGCATCTCAGTGTTCACAGTGTGCAATGTTGCAACGTATTGTTTCTTTTTTTTTTTTTTATTACATTTTAGTTTTGGACCTTTGGTTGTTTTTACTTTGGGGTATTGTGAGTGAGGACGCCATGAGCACTCTCAAACGCTCGAGGGCAGGAGTCTCTGTGCACTTGCCTTTCCCTTTCTTGAGTCTGGCTGGAGGGAGGCTGCCGGATCACTTTAATGTTCTTTTAAAGAAACTGTCTGACTTTTTGACAGTAAGACCATTATTTTTATTAATTATCATTATTATTTTTTATTATTTTGTTCACCAGCAATGTATATGAGTCTTGCCACATTTGCTGTCTACATTCTTTTATTACAAATACTTAGCTGGTGTATCTCCTGGCTTTTACTTCCATTTCCTCACGGTGAATAACAATGATCATTTTGTATGGTTATTAGTCCTTTGCACATCTGTGCTACAGAAATGTTTGTTCAGATTTGTTGACCTTTCAGTTGTCATCTCTCAGTTACTGAGTTGTAACTGAGGTTTGTTTGTTTGTTTGTTTGTTTGTTTTTTTAATGGTGGAACATGGGCTCTTCAGACACATTGGCACTTATCATTTTACCCACTCTAGGCTGTCTTTTCTCTTTATTGAATATAATTTGAAGTGCAGAAGGTTTCAGTTTGGATTTAGTCCAAATGGCCCATTTTACCTTCTCCTTGTTTCTTGCACCTATCATGTCGTACATAAGAAGCTCTCATCCCAACCCAAGTCCGTAAGGGCCTACTCCTCCTGCTCCACGGTTTAAGTGCCTTCAGCCTTGCAGTTAGGTCTGAGCCCACCAAGCTAATTCTGTCTAAATACTCAGTAGTACAGGATGCCTGTTTGTTTTAGCACATTTATTGAAAAGACTGAAATCTCCCCAAGAATAGATTTTATACTGCAGAAAATTAATTTCTCATAAATGGATTGTTGGATTTTGAGTCTCCTATTTATTTCATCTGTGTCTATCTTTATGCCAAGACCAAACTGTCCTGCCTACTGTAATTTTGAAAAAAGTTGGCGAGTCAGGAATCATAAATCCTTCTACTGTCTTCTACCTTTTCAAGATTAGTTTTGACTGTCTTGAGCCCTTGCATTTCCACACAAGTTTCATTTCATTTCATTCATTTCATCACTATGCACAAGGAATCCATCTGGGCTTTTATGAATCTGTGAGATAACCTGGAGAATAGAAGAAACCCAGAGTCATTCAGTCTTGTAACCCATGAAAAAGTCATATCTAGTTCCTTCACTAATTTCATTTGACAGCATCAGGTTTAGAGTTTATAAATCTTGTACTTCTTACTGTGTTATTTTTGAGGTGAACATTTTCTGTTTGGACATATCACAAAAGGAATACATTTGAGATTTATTTTTATTTCTTGTTAACTGCTTGTGTGCAGAAAGACTCCTGATTTTTATAAACTGTACTGGCTTTCTGCATCTTCACACGCGCACTCGTGATTTCTAGCATTCTGTACATGTTCTGTAAGATGTTCAAAACATTACACTACGTAACTGTGAGTAGAATTTTCTTCTTCCTTTCCTACCCAGACGCTTTCAATGTCTTGTTCTTGACAAATCCCCTTAGCCACAGCCTCCTGTGTGGTGTAAAGTTGAAAGGAGGTTTGTGTCCTTGATGATGAACTTAGAGTAAGAGTTTAACTCTTTCTCCATTTAGTATGACTTTAGTTATGGGTGGATAAAGAAGTGTTTTCTCAGCCTGGGAAGGTCCCTTTAATGGCTGTATGTTTCTCACTTTGCTCCAGGTCACAGGTTTTCCTTGGGGGCTTTTGCCAACTGAGATGGTTACGAATGCTCATCTTCTGTCCTCCAGTCTCTTAGTCACTGAGTATTTTTGCCTTGTGTTGCTCCTCATGGTTTGCAGCCTTTTATACGCTGCTGGTTTCAGAGTTTATTGAGGCTCTTGAGTCTGTCAAGTCTTCAAATCAAGTTGATAATGGAAATTCTTATTTACTTGTCAGGATTTTCCCAGTCACTTGCTCTTTCGAGCACCTGAACTGCCTGTCACCGGATCCTGAGGGGGCTGAATTCTTTGCCTGGTGTTAGTCTTAGTATTCTCCACGTTTGTTTGCAGAGCACTTGGAGCCAAGGTTTTGTGTTCACATCATGTGAGCCCCATTCTCTGGCTTTTTGATTTCTGTGTTTGTCTGTCAGGACCCATAATGGAACAAGCTAATATACTAGCAGGTGATCATCCTGAAATGGCCTGCTTTGGATTATTATATAATCTATGACAGGTGAGGCCTCATTAAGCAAGGCTGTGAGGGAGTAATTTTAGGAAAGATTCCCACTATTAATATGCTTTTTCTGTTATTATTAAGCATATATAATAATCAAAAGTAATAGCACACCCCTTTGGAGCAAGTCTCTGCAGATCCACAAAGATGTACTGTCTTATAGTGATACTATGAAGACAAATAGATGACTTAATTTTTAATAATGATCCTACAAGAATTCCTAAAATTATATCTGTGATTATTAAGCTCTTTTACAATGGGACTACTATTAGGTCCTTTTCTGATACTCAAAACTGCAATGAGAACTCTGCCAGTCTCCCAAGTGTCACAAGTTAATTGTTCTTAGATGGCAACCAGACTTTCTCCTAATCAGAGAGCATTTCAAGAGGCTATAAAACAATTAACCAAAGGTCATAAAAAGAGAACTAATGGTTTTTTGTAAGTGCTAGGATAGAAGATAAAGTATTGAGTGGGTTCATTGATACAAAACTTCACTAATAACTTAATTATGGTTTTAAATTTTCAATGAACTTCTGAAAGATAAGTGACAGATATCTAGTTAGATAATTACTCCTAGTGGATTTGCATATAAACATTCTCTGTTGTAAACTTCTATTTCAATTTATGACTTGATATTTTCTGTGAACTTGTGATGAACTTTGTAACATGTGATCTTGTATTCTGAAAGATGTTTAAGGGCTGAGGACAAAGAGAAGAGTCAGACCAGAAGAATTTAGGTGAGAGGAAGAGAAGTGAGAAGGACAGAGCTGAGAGAAGAACTGAACTGAGGAGAAGTTTTTAGTCAGAAGAGAACAAGATTAGAAGAATGCAGAGTAGAATAACTTAGAAACTATAGGTAACATAAAAAAAAAAACAAAAAAAAACAACAACAAACAAAACCCTAAGAGAGCAATGTCCAGAATGCAGAGGGAAAAAGAAGGGGCTGCAGAGGGCAGAAGGAGCAGGAGGGCTTCTCCTCACCATGGGACAGGACAGGTCCCATGGTAAGAAGGCAGGCTTAGTCTTTAAAAGGAACAAAGCTTTTTTTCTTAAAAACATGGATTCAACTCATTTAGCATTAAAAGGGTTAAAGTCTTTTCTTTCTTGACGCAATAAATATTGGAGTTCATTTTTCATCCAGAATGACTGAGTTCTTTCGGCACCAGTGCTTGGTCTCTTGCTTCATATGCATATGTAAGTATGGATATGTGTAAGTATGTAATTGTGAGAATGCATGCAATCTGGGCCCTGCTGAATTTGTGTGAAAATATATAAATAAAATCTCTGTATGTTTGAAACTGTGTATGAACATATGTGAGATTATACATATTTACTTATGTAAAAGTTTTTCTTTCTGTGTTATTCTCTTCTTCTGGCTTGATGGAAGTTTATTGCTCTAAACTTCCCCCTAGCCTGACAAGCAAGAGGCTTCTGGACAATAGGGAAAAGGCTTTAGCAATTGATCCTTTACTTAATCTCCTACTGTTTCAGGATGAGGTGCTAAATGCCTGACACTGCAGTCTCAGGCTTCAGAGGAACACAGAGGCAGGTTAGCCTATTAACTTATTCTTAGATAAGTAAACTTTTTAATTATACAGCAACCCTAAATTTTCTGTAAGACAAAGTCTTATTCCAGAAGATGCTCTTTCCCCCTCTGCTGCCTCAAGAAGAACCCACAAGAAAGAAGAAACACATCTGCCTGCACTAGCTCCCAGCATTTGTCTTCATTTGTCATATGTGTCAACAGGAAGTGCCTATTATAGACTTGTGTTGTGTGTGAGTACTTAGGCAATATTTGCTATTGTTATTGATATAATGAAGTGTTAATAATCCATACATAAGCTATCAGCATCATTCAAGTATAGCCACCTATGCATTTACTTATAAACATCAACCATTTTGCTTCATTAACACTACTGGGTGGATGAATGAACCTTAGCTTGAATAACAACTCAGAACTGCTAAGAAATCAGGAAACTGATTGTGTATTTGCACTCTATATTTAAACGATAAGTTCACCTTCAGTTCTGTACAGTATCTTAGACACAGCTGCAATGTTCCTTCTCTGTCTGTCTTGCTGGATATAGAGTCCCTCCTGAGAACTGCCAACTCAGAATGCGTCATAATTTTTAATTGTTGTGCACTGTGTTTCTTACTCATGGACTACTGCATAGGTTTTTGTTTAAACTTGGATATTTGGGGGATCAGAAAGTGGTGGTATTACAATTTAACTCCATGACATGAGGCAGGTGTGTGTTGCATACAGCACCTCCAGGATCATATGGGTGATCCCAGGCAGGTAGTACCTCGTGCATCACCGTTCTGGGAGTTTTGAGGAAGCATTCCTATGCTCCATGAAGTACCTTTGACTGCAGGAATGACCATGGAGCCTAGCAGCACCGGAACAGGGATAGTGATCTAATCTGAAGAGCTGGAAATGTCAAGATGCCTTCTCAGTGAAATCCTGATTTGTCCTTATAAGTAGAAAAGTCAGAACGACAAGTGTCTCCAGTGTGTAGCTAGGAGCTTCCAATGTGAGGCGAAGGTATCTGATGATCAACTGGGATATTAACTAACGACTTCCAGCTTTCCTTCAGAATATAGAAACTTACCTTTCTCACTTTTTAAAATGCGAAACATTATTTATAATGTTTTACAAGCAAAAGCTCACTGAATTACCTTGTGTGGTAGAGATAGTGCTTGGGTTTAGAACAATTCCACATCCACTGAGTAGCTCAGCTTAGACGTTATTTGCCATTTCTTCCTTTTGAGTATTTTATATCTCTCTTTATTGACTTCTAACAAGTTTTTATTTCTTTAAAACCAATCAAGAAAACTCTGGCTAATGGGTATAATGGCTAGTGTGCTATTTTGAACCCATTAGGAATAGGCTATTATCAGGGGTAATCAGAATGATCCATATAGTCAGGTGCTGTGCTAAGATCATCAAGTTAGGTTCTGTCAAAAGGAATGTTCTTTTTTTTTCCCCCTTGGCCAAGTTTGAAACTTGGGTTTCTAAATGGGCATGTAGACTGCCTCTGTAAGTCTGTGTCCTTTCACTCTTTGGAACAAAATATATGGATTTTTAAGTACCTTATATATTAATGCTATATTATTTATAAGTTTAAAGGGAATTCAATTTATTGTCAAATTTTATTTTGCAAAGCCTTGGTATAGAAACTTTTATTTTTGTCCCTGACACATAATAAAAATTCAGACTTCTAAGTTTTACAGAAATCAGGGATACTGAGATAATTACTAGGGATTAGCAAGGCAGATCACCTTGTTTATAAGGGGAGATGTCAGCAGCAGATGATTTATGTTTGACAAGCTGTAGGTGTTATTCACAATAAAAGACAAGCCAGCCTTGCCAAGGCTTATGTGTGGTGTAGTAATAATCTGCTAAAGGCACTCCATCTAAGCTGTTCATTTGCATAGATGTTCACAATATTACCTGGAGCTAGGTATGATGAATTATATTTATATCATACCAAATGAATGAAATGATGTTGAATTTACTAGGTAAGTGCCTGTCTTAAGAGCACGATGACTAACAGCAAATGGATTTCAGAAGTGGGTTCCTTTGTCTGCTTTTGGTTGTTTTGTTTTACTGTGTATGTATGTGTGTGTGTGTGTGTGTGTACATTAAGGAAAAGGGACAGGAGTTGAGTTTGAAATGATTCGTTAGTCAAGCAGGATTCGAGAAGTAATACTTGCATCAAAGACTGACAGCCACAGTAAGGACTGTGAGGCTCTGCTCTAATGCGGCGAGACATGCATTCAGTTAGAGCTAACAACAACATACTCAGTGTCTCCTATCGGCCAGGTATAATTTTGGTAAAGGAAAATAAGGATGGGCAGATCTCCTTCCCTGCTATCAGGTTACTTGTAGCCTCAAAAGGAAGGAAATAAAAAAATATAGCCCAAAGTATTACATGCTGTGTCAATGGCGTGCACACAAACCATGAAGTACAGGCAAACCATGCGGGATCCATCTGAGACAGGAAGTAATCAAGGAAGGCTTTTTTTTTTTCAATAAAAGATGTGGTCTCCTTAGTTGACTTATGAAGGATGGGTAAGTACTGGCAGATTGAATTGAAAAAGGCAATATGCGGGGGAGGAGGGAGGTGTCCAGAGGACAGGAATCAGCAGAAGGCGGGACAGAGGAAGAGCACACTGTGTTGGGAAGAACTGTGAAATCATTCCATTGAGGGGAACATCAAATTAAAGCTGGGAAGTGTTCACATTCGAGATGATAATGCAAGAAAAATTCACTGGATTCAAAGACAGCCAAACCTGGAAATCGTGGACTAAGGGAAGAAGCAATAATGCTAATCTATGGCTCAGGCAGGACCAGAGCGGCCATGAGCCCCAAGCACAGCATAGTCTGAAAGGATGTTTTCTTCTGTGTGGGTCAAATGCAGGGGGCATTGTGACAGTGTGTGCTGAGCACAGCTGGATCCCAGCCTCTGCTGCTGGCCTGCTGCTGGCTGGCAGTACACAGCATACAAGCTGTGAGGGCAGATCTGGGAAGAAGAGACATGAGAGCCTCTGAGGGGGAAATGAGCTTGGCTGTATGCTAAGTTTGTCAATGACAAGTAAATTTGTTTTAGGACTGGCCATTTCCTCAGTACTGTATGCCATTTGTTAAATATCAGTAAGTGGATTTCAGAATGGCCCCTTCTGTGGTACATGTATAAAATAGGAGCTTGCTCCTCAGACAGTTGCCTGTTCTAGGTTAAAAAAAAAAAATCCCATTTCAAATAATTCTTCAAAGCATGTTGTCTGCTTTTTGCTAACATGCCGTAGGACTGTCCTGATAATTGAATTGGTAGCAGATTAATCTTGAGTCCCCTATTTTAGAGTGCTGAGCTGTGTCTAGTATCCCTTTGCCATGGCTGTTGTACACACTCAGCCTCTGTGAGTACAGAGGCTACTGAGAGAGCAAAAATCCTCAGAGGCCATCTAAGCAAACAAATGAACAAAAGCATTTATCATAAATAAGACCAAACACAACAATAACTATTTTCTCATGCTCTATGTAAGATATTTATATATCTAAATTCTAAATAGGAAATGAAATCTAGCACCCTTTCCATTATTACATCGTTGTATTAAAGGCTTAAAACCAATAGTATAATTTCAGCAGCAGCTAATTATAGCAAATATAATTGTAAGCCTTTGCATTAGTTGGATTCTTTGTTCTATATTAAAATACCTGAAGCTGGACATGTTTTGCCCAATTATTTATTCATTTATTTATTCATTTTACATCCAGATCACAGCCCCCCTCTCCTCCCAGTCCTCCTCCACAGTCCCTCCTTCCATCCCTCTTTCCTCCTCTGAGAAAGGGGAAGTCCCTACACCAGGTACTCACCCACCCTGACACATCAAGTCACTGAAGGACTAAACACATCCTTTTCCATTGAGGCTAGACAAGGCAGCCCAGTTAGAGGAATAGGATCCAGAGGCAGGCAACAGAGTTAGGGATAGCCCTTGCTTCAGTTGTTGAGTTACCTGTTTGAAGACCAAGCTGCACATCTGTTACACATGTTTGAGAGGTGGGGGCCTAGGTCCAGTCAATGCATGTGCTTTGGTTGGTGATTCAGTCTATGGGAGCCTGCAAGCGTCCAAGTTAGTTGACTCTGTTGGTCTTCCTGTGGAGTTCCTATCTGGATCTAAAGGCTTATTTAGCTTACAGTTCTGGGATTTGAGGGCATGGTCTGGCATCAGCCTGGCTTTAGAGTCACTCTCAGGACAGGCAGCAACATAGTTTTGGGATGATTTTGGGGAGGCAGAGACCTCAGAGTGGGACAAAAAGCCAGGGTGACCAGTCATTTTCATGACAACTCTCTAGAACTGTGTGAACCCTTCTCAAGGCCTGTGGCTCAAGTGAACCTGATAAGTTTTTAAAGGCTTCTTACCCACAAACACTCATGGGACAAACTCAAGCTATTCACCAGCATGTGATTTCTTTGCTCTTGTACTTGAGAATGGGGAGAACTTCCTACGATGTTTAACACGCCACTGTTTTGCAGAAAACACTGCCGAGGAGCTCTGAAGAGATGAGACAGCCTAACAGAAAGAGGAAGTTCAGCATGGAGTCCACAGAGCACGCGAATCAGGATGGACGCACGGTAAGATGTGTCAGCCTCTGCATCTGTGCTGATCACGGCTGAAATGCACCTGAGTGACCCCACTGCTGCATCCATACCCTAGGGATGCTTCCAGACACTCAAAACTAAGCATGTTATTCTAGAGTATATGTGTCCTTAAAGTCTGGTATATTTTAAAAGGCAGTCTTAGTTTTCTTGCTTTGCTTTTGAACTGATATATTAAAATATAAAAGTTTATATTATATCATGTTTTGTTCACACTGTTTATTGTCCAGGTCAAGTTAACATATCTACCTTCTCAGACATTTCTTGTTTCACATGCAAATAACCCTCAATGTGAATGTTAATGATGCTAATGTGTGCAGGCATGCCAGAGGACAACTTTAAGTGTTTTACCTTAGACAACCCTGCCCTCATATTTTGCTTGAGACAGTGTCTTAGTTACTTGTTCTATTGCTGTGAAGAGATACCATGACCCTGACAACTCTAATAAAGGAAAACTTTTAATTGGGTTTAGCCTACAGTTCAGAGGCTTAATCCATCGGCATCATGGAGGAAAGCACGGTGTCAGGCAGGCAGGCATAGGATGGAAGTAGCTGAGAGTTCTATAACTGGATCCATAGGCAGCAAGCAGAGAGAGAGAGAGAGAGAGAGAGAGAGAGAGAGAGAGAGAGAGAGAGAGAGAGAGAGAGAGAGAGAGAGAGAGAGAGAGAGAAGAAGAAGAAGAAGAAGAAGAAGAAGGAGGAGGAGGAGGAGGAGGAGGAGGAGGAGGAGGAGGAGGAGGAGGAGGAGGAGGAGGAGGAGGAGGAGAAGGAAGAGGAGGAGAGGCCTGGGTTGAGCATTTGAAATTCAGAGCCTATCATTAGTAACACTGTTTCTCCAATAAGGCCACACCTCCTAAACCATATTAAGTAGTGTCACTCCCCAATGACCAAGCTTTCAAATCTTTGAGCCTATGGGGGACATTCTTATTCAAACCACCACAGACAGGGTCTCTCATTGGTCCGGAATTTCACCAGGTACGGTCAGCTAGCTGACCAATGAACTCCAGGCATCCACCCTTCCCACCTCCCTTGCCACTCTTACTGGAACTAAAAGCCTTTGCACCACAAACAGCCTTTCGTCTGGGTTCTTGTGGTTTTTAGGCAGGCAGTTTAGCAACTGGGCCAGCCTCCCTTTTCCCATTGGCTGTCTTGTTGGGGAAAAACTTTCCATCTCATTTTCTCCCATCTTTGGAATGTCTATCTCCTTTTCTGTAGCAACCCTATGTGCTTTTTGTTTGTTTTGTTCTTTTTAAACAAAGATTCAGGCAGAGTGGACATTATCAAGAAAAGGTACAGAGATTTTTGACGCCAGAGGTTTTATCAGAAGTCTCCAGAGAAGCACTGCTAATAGGATGTCTGTCCATCCCTCCATCCATCTGTCTGTCTATCTTAAAACCCATGTAGAAAATTATTTTAAGGATTTGGCTCAAGCAATCACTGTGGTCACCATGTAAGAAATCTGAAGGGCGGGCTGGGGGCCTGGGTAAGAAGTGACACTGGAGGCCTGAGTCTCAGGTCTGTGGAGGGACAGACTTCTTCTCAGTGGGCCTCTCAGGGGCCCCAGTCTTTTGACTGACCCCTACCCAGACCATTAATTTTCACCAGTATCTACTGATTTCAGTGTTAATCATACTTGAAAATACTTCACAGCAAAGTGTGACCACTGGGAAGGTGTAGTGTTTATCACTCTACTCTGGCCCAGGCTGGTTCCTCATAACAACTTGATGCCTAAGTGGAAACTTAAGGCGGACGGAGCATCCTGAAGCCCCCTGTGATGGATGATTTTTTTCCTCATTATTGGCTGTGATTTCCACACACACACTCAAATTCTCTGTTTTGACCAGTTGTGGGTTTCTACATAAACCATGGCCTACTGCACAGAGAAACTTCTCTGATGAGGTCTGAGAGCTGATCTTACTTATGGGCAGAGAGAATGTAGGGAGCAGATTAATATTGTGTGAATTTAACAGGAAAAATGGTAGCTGATTCACCTCTGGGTCCTGAGAGCTCCCCAACCATAGGTTATTGATTAAATTTACAGTGCCAGGTATGTGTTCTCCTCCTGTGGAGTAGGTCTGAAACCAGTTAGAAAGCAGTTAGTTAAAATTTAGGCCACTATTGTATCCATGGATATATTTTGCTACACCAGATATCGATGTTTACAGGGTAAGGGGTTTGATCCATCCTAGCCACCTATAGAGTACTACCAAGTACTACGTAGGTAGTCAGCAGAACGTTCTTTGGTCATTACTAAAGTAATATCTTGATGTCCTGTGCCCAAAGTGTGTGGTGTCATGAGGAGTGGGGTGTTTCTATCAGTTTTGACAGATAATCAAGAGCAAGGACAAGAGGCTGGATTATTTTGGTGGGGGGGGGGAGTTGCATTTTGGGGATAGTCTTAATAAAAAAAGTGAGCACCATGTTCCACACTTGAAACTTGGCCTATCTTTTCTCCTCCTCCTCTGCCTCCTCTTCCTCCCCATACTCTTCCTCCTCCCCATCCTCTTCCTCCTCCTTATTTTCTTCTTCTTAAGACACAGTTTGTCTGTGTTACCCCCTGGTTGTCATAGAACATGCTCTGCAGACCAGGCTGGCCTTGAACTCAGAGATCTGTCTTCCTCTGCCTCCTGAGTGCTGGGATTAAACGTGTGAGCCACCACTGCCTAGCTGGTGCTAGGTTTTTCATTTGCTGATCTTCTATGCATTTGTAAGTAGAACTTTAAAGACATTTATATTTTTGAAAATGAGTATGCGGTTAAAAAAGGCAAATACAGACAGGCAGTAAGGTAGAAATAAATTTTCTACCATACCCTCATACTTATTTACATTAAGTATCAAATAAAGTATTTTGTGAAATATGTAGCCATTGCCAATAGTTTGCTGTGTATCTGTAAGAAACATAAACAAAATGGAAAGTTAAAACCACACATCCTTTGTGGATGTTTATGAATATATCACACATCCACAGTGCTTATGCTAAATGGACAAATAACTTACCTGCACTTAGAGCCTCAGGCTTACTTTGTAAGTACCTTACCAGTGAGCTATGTCCTTAGCCCTATTTTTTTGGCAGTTAATATGCATACTTTGGATATCCAGGTCTGTTTATTCTTTTTAGTGGTACAAAATGTTCATTTTGGGAATATGCCATGATTTTTAAAAAAAGATTGAATACTTGTTTTTTGTTGTTGTTGTTGTTGTTGTTTGGGTTTTTTTTTGTTTTTTTGTTTTTTGTTTTTTGTTTTTTACTTTTAAAAGTTAGCATAGAAGCTAACAAAGTGGAGTTATGGCATCTTCAGTACACTCCGCTCTGGTCCATCCTGCTCCACTACTACCTTCCCCTGTGCTCTAGGGCACACTGTCTGTTTGCCTCCATTCTCCCAGACAATTACCTGTTCTGTTTTCATGTCAGCTGTATTCTGTGACCCTTGCTTTCTCCCTCCCTTAGGATCCTTTTATTCATTCTCATGATCCCCTTTCTAGTTTTCATGCATGCATACATATATGCACTCATATATATAGTCACATAAACACACGTGCATATATACATGCATACACTTAAACATGCACACTTGCATGCACACACAGAGATGCATACACATACATGCACACTGCATGCACTCACACATTCACACACATGTGCACATGCATACACACATGCATACATGCATGTGCACACTCATGCACACACACATACACACATGCATATGCACAGAGATGCATACAAATTCACATATATATACAACACATATGCCCATAGTTTTAAACTTAGGTCATGCATATGAATGAGTACAGAGAGGTATTGGCCTTTTCTTTCCTGGGCTGTTTTCCCTCTAGCAGTTTTAAAGAGTCAGGATTATGCTTAAGATCCCTGATCATTTCTGAACTGACTGTTGTGTAGTTAAGCATCCAGAGTCATTGTTAAAGGTGGAAAACCAAACTTTTAAGCGACGTTACTTAGAAAGAGGCATGCTTTGGCATGTGTCAAAGATTAGGTAGTGGTAGCCGAGCAAGTTTGCCTCCTTGTCCTCTGTTCTGTTCCATTGGTCTGCGGGTCTGGTTTTGTGCCAGATGCCATGCTGATTTTACTGCTGTGGCTTTGTGATATAATTTGAGATCAGGTACTGAGAAATTTTCACCACTGTTCATTTTGCAAGGGTTTGCCTTGGTCATTCAGCCTTTTGTGCTTCTATATGAAGTTTATGGTTTTTTTTTCTTCTTCTTGTTGTTCTACAAAGGATATCATTAGAATTTTGACAGGGATTACATAATATACTCATTTTTCTCAATATTAACTTTGTCAGTCTAAGATCAAAAGAGATTGTTTCATCATCCAGGGTCTTCTGCTTCATTGTTTAGTGTCTTAGAAGTTTTACTGCAGAGGTCTTTTACTTTCTTTGGCAGCATCATTGAAGCCTTTGTGAAAGAAATCCCCCTCCCCTGGAGTCCTCTTTTGGGAAGTTTGCCAACTGTGATGTTGAGAAGCTACTGACTTTTGTACATTGATTTTTGTACCCTCCTCCTTTGCTCAAGGAGGTTTCATTCCTAATTTTCTGGAGAGGTCTTTAGAGTCCTTTAGCATGATGTCATCTGCCAATGAGGACAATGTGGCCTCTTTCTTTCCTTTCCTTTGACCTTTTTTTCTTATTGCTCTAAGACTTTGAGCAATTGTGTTGAATAAAATTTGATAAAGAAACATTCTCAGATGTGAGAGGAATGAGCCCAGCAGCTCTAGACTTTCCTTATATGGCCTTTATTATATTAAGGTGCAATTTCTTTATGCTAAGATTTCTTTTCCTTCCTTCCTTCCTTCCTTCCTTCCTTCCTTCCTTCCTTCCTTCCTTCCTTCCTTCCTTATTTATTTATTTATTTATTTATTTATTTATTTATTTATTTATTTATTGAGACAGCCCAGCTGTCCTTATACTGACTTTGTAGACCAGGCTGGGCCACAAACTCAGAGATCCATCTGCCTCTGGCTCCCAAGTGCTGGGATTAAAGGCTTGTACCACTCTAGATGAATTTCTATTCCTGAGATTTCTTTTGTTTTAAAGCTGGAACTGGAAATTGTACCTAGGGCCTTACAACTTATGGTCAAACAAACTGCCACTGAGCTGCAACCTCATCCTACCTAGATTCTTCAGAGCTTTTATCACGAAGGGCTATTGAACTTTGCCAAAAGCCTTTTCTGCATTGCTTTAGATAAATATGTGATTTCTGTCCTTAAGCCATCTATGTGGTACATTATACTAAACTAATGTTGGTTGGGTCCAAAGTATAAAGTGAACTTAGTTGTGGTGTGTGTGCTATGTGGATTTTAATTTATTCTTGAAATCTGTTTATAAGAATTGCATTAGCAGTTTTGTATCTATATTTATTAAGAAATTTATCTGTGGTTCTTTTTCTGTCATATTCTTATCCACTGTTGGCATATAGGAAATGTTGGCTTAACAGGATGAGTCTGGCAGTGTCTCTCCCATTTTCATTTATGAAACAATTAGAGGAACACTAATATTAACCCTTATTTAGTCAGAATAGTGGCTTGTTGATACCTCTATAGCAATAAGGTTTAATTCAGTTTTTATTGATACCATATTATTACCAGATATTTTCAGATATGTATATAATGTGTTTTGATCAAATCCACCCCACACAAACTCCTTCCTCTGAGCTCATCCTTTAGCCTCCCACCACTTTTCCCTTGTTTTCAGGCAGCAGGAGGCTTAGATTCCTACATGGAAATAAGGAATCTGTGCATGGGTAAAGGACACAGGTTCTTAGGAAGGCCCTCAGGGGATTGGCGGAGTTGGTGGTAGAAGTCTAGCATCTCAAACTCAGGAGGAGAGGCTGTCAGATGGGCACAGGATACGTAGTGTGCCAGACTATTTTGTAGGGAACATGTGGTCACAAACATGTGAATAGCTTTATAAATTAAAAAGATAGTTTTGCTGGGTATAGCAATCTAGTTTGGCAGTTATTTATTTCCATTGATGGACATGTTGTCCTGTGTTTCTGATGAACAGCAAGATGTTGTTTTGTTGTTTGTCTCTGTATGTTGATTTTTCCTTAATCCTTTTAATATATTCCACTGTTCTGCATTTCCAACATTTTTATTTTGTTGCAGAGATGTTTTGCCTTGTTCATGTCTATTTGAGGTTCTAAATGCCTCCTCTGTTTCTTTCTAGGGATTTGGAAGAATTTCTGTTCTAAGTTGGTTGAATAAATTATCTTTGTCCTTTTTATATGTCTGAGCTCCTTCTATCCTGAGGATTCTTAGATGTGGTCTATGATTGCTTGGCACCATTATTGGACTGTGAGGTCATTCTCACTTGCTTTCCCATATTCATGTTTGTATCTAGAGCTTCTTAAGCCATATACTCCATTCTTGTTGTGCTTCTTTTCCTTGGTTGGTTCTATTGATGATACCTTATAATGGGATTCTGTAATTAGATTCATTAAGATTTCATTTCCAATATTTCTGGTTTTCTTTTCAATAAAAAGTCTTAATATGCTTGCTGATATTTTTTGAACTTCAAAAATCCACATATGACATTTACCTATTTCAGTGTCTTTGAGTTAATTAGGTAAGGAGCTATTATCTTCTGAAGGACTTACATTGCTTTGACCTTTTGTAATTTGTGCTGCAATCTGCACATTTTTGGGGGGGCAGTTGAGTGTCTCTTCTATTTTGTAGGGAATCATAATTTTATATTTATTTTTTACTTTTTTGAGATTATAATTACAACATTTCTTCTTTTCAATTTCTCCATCTATAAAACCCTCTCATGTATCTCTGTTTGCTCTCTTTCAAGACTGTATTTTTATTCATTGTTAAACATTGTTAAATATACATGCATACACACATATTCTGTTTAGTCTGTATGGCGCTACTTGCATGAATGATTTTGGAACTGACCATTTGGTATTGGATATCTGGTTAGGTGCTTGTCTCTATAAAGACTGTTACTCTAACTCTAGGCATTCCTTAGTTATCTATAGTTCTTTGTGTGGGACTGAGTCCAGTAGGCTTTCTCTATTGTATATGCTTGGCCCGGGGAGTAACACTATTGACTTTATTGGAGAAAGTTTTCACTGTGGGCCTGGGCTTTAATACCCTCATCCAAGCTACTTGGAAGCCAGTCTCCTCCTAGCAGCCTTCAGATGAAGATGTAGAATTCTCAGCTCCTGCACTATGCCTGTCTGGAGGCTGCCATTTCCTACTTTGGTGACGCTGGACTGAACCTCTGAACCTGTAAGCCAACCCCAATTTAATGTTGTCCTTATAAAAGTTGACTTGATCATGGTGTCTGTCACAGCAGTAAACCCTAAGACACTAATCCACTTAGGCATTAGGCGTGTCTATTACTGTCATTCTTATTAAGCCCATATTTGCACAGTCATGTTGGTGAGATTTTATGGGTGTAGCTTCTGATATTCTGGGAGACACAATCTCATTGCAAACTCCTTGATCTTCTGGTTCTTACAATCTATCCACACCTTCCTCTGTAATACACCTTGAGCCTTAGGTTTAAGTGTTTTGTAGATATATCCAGTAGGTCTGGGCTCTTTTGATTGGTTTTGGTTTTCCTGTAGTGGTATCTGTCTAGTACAAAGAGAAGTCTCCTTGATAAGAGTTGAAGACTACTGTGGATGTAAGGACAAATATTTATAGATTATTATTTCTTCTATTAACTTACTTATTCATTCACTTACATCCCAATTACTGCCCCCCTTCTTTTGGTCCACCCACAGTCCCTCTGCCATTTGCTCCTTCCTCTTCTGCTCTAAAAGGGTGGAGGTTTTGCTCCATTCTGACACATCAATTCTCTGAACAACTAGGTACACCCTCTCCCACTGGAGCTAGACAAGGCAGCCCCATTAGGGGAATGGAATCCATAGGCAGGCAACAGATTCAAGGGCATCCAATGCTTCAGTTGTTGGGGGACCCACATGAAGACCAAGCTGCACATCTATTATATATGTGTGGGGAGGAGGGTAGGTCCAGCCCATGATCACTCTTTGGTTAGTGATTCAGTCTCTGGGATCCCTCAAGGGTCTAGGTTAGTTGACTATGTTGGTCTTCATGTGGAGTCTCTATACTTTTCAGGTCCCTTAATCTTTATCCCAACTCTTCCATAAGACTCCCCAAGCTCCATCCAATATTTGACTGTGTGTATCTGCATCTATTTCAGTCAGCTAGTAGGTGGAACCTTCCTAGGACATTTATGATAGGCTCCTGTCTATAGGCATAACAGAGTATCACAAATAGTGTTAAGGATTGGTTCTTGCCCATGAGAGAGTTCTCAAGTTGGGCCAGTTGCTTGTTACCCATTCCCTTCCCTTAGTCTCTATTCCATCTTTGTCCCTGCATTTCTTGTAGGCAGGACACATTTTAGGTCAAAGTTTTGTGGGTGGGTTGGTGTGTCCTATCTTCCCACTTGCTTATCGATTATTGATAAGGGCTTTGATTGTTTAGTAAATAAGTGGTTGTAGGTTCTCCTTAAATATCCATGTCAAAGCTAGGTAGGACTGCTGGTTACCTACCTTATTTGGGAGCTTTTGGTACAAAGCATCTTTGTAGCATGAAAGTTAGTTTTCAGGGAAGAGGCATTCAGGTAAGTTCTGTAGCCCAAAGGACCCTGAGTCTGGTTTCTGAGGTGCGTGGTACCTTCAGCAATAGGTATTTATCTTGTACCTTGGGAAAATATCTTGTACCTTGGGAAAGGGCAATAGTAACAGGCAATATATTGGGTAGTCTCTTAGGGAACCCCAATGAACAACTCCAAACAGGCATTCTTCATTTTTTTTATTTTTATTTATTTATTTATTTATTTATTTATTTTTTTAGGTTGCCTTTGACTCTTGGAGGTCAGTTCAGTTCAGTTGAGAAAAGATTACTAGAGTTATATATGTGTATTTATAAACAGAATTGCATACATTATAGGATTATTTTTAAGGTAGATAGTTAAAAGTATGATTTCTTACAGCTTTTCAGAGATTCTTATTATTTTCTCTGTCTGTTCCTTCTGTATTGAACTCCATTCACTCTCTATGTAACACCCTTTCTTCACCCCCTCCATTAGACAACCTGTACTCAACTCTTCTCCTTCACCCTCCTCCATTTTTATCACGTATCTGTCTGCCTTATGTTCTCTAAAGTGCTCGTATTTCCCATTTCCGTGATCAGACCATTCGTGCACTGATGTTCTCCTCTCTGTTGCTCTCAAAGCTCTATACCCAAGCAGTGAGTGGTCTTGGTTTACTCTTCTGGTTTCTGCAGCCACTCCAGGCTATGTGCTCTCACCTGAAGATTTAAAGCTGGGAGCCCCGAGTGAGACAGAACATGTGCCATTTGACTTTCTGGGTCAGGGTCATCCCACTCAATAGAGTCTTTTCTACTTTTATTCACTTACCTGCAAAGTTCATGAGTTTGTTTCTCTTTACAGCTAAACAGTATTCTGTAGTGGATATATACCAAACTTTCACTATCCATTTCCTGGGGGCTGAAGGACATTTAGGTTGCTTCCATTTCTAAGCTATTGTGAACAGAGCAGCAATGACCATGGATTATGTTCTGTGGATTATGATGTCATACTTTGGGTCTAGAGTTGGGTCATATGGCAGATTTATTTTTAGCTTTTGGGGAATTTTCCCTCACTGATTTCCATAATGGACGTACCAATCTGCAATCTGACCAACAGTGAATAAGTATCCCTTTTCCCACATACCCTATGGCAATTGCTATTGATTTTTATTTTTTATTTTGGTGAGGTAAAATAAAACCTCAAAGTTGTTTTGCCTTGCATTTTCATAGTTGCTAGGGATGATGAACATTTTTTGAGCTATTTCTTAGTCATTTATTTTATTCTTTTAAAAATTCTATGTTCAGTTCACAGGCTCATTTCTAGAATGGATCATTTATTTTAATGATTCTTTTTTAAAAAGTTGTTTATATTTCTAGATATTCATCAGGCAGATGTCTATCTGGGAATCATTCTCTCTTTTGCAGTAAGTATTTCTCTTTACCCAGTTGATTGTTTAGCTGTGCAGAAGCTTTATAGATTTATGAAGTGCCACTTCTCATTTGTTGGCCTTAATTCTTGGGCAAATAGAGTCCTATTCAGACAACTCTTCCCCACATCCATATTCTACAGGGTCCTGCCTATGTTTTCATCTAGTTATTTCAGGTTTAGGTCTTTGATCCACTTAAAGTTAGTTTTTATAGAAGGTGATAAATACAGGTTTGTCTTAGTTAGGGTTTCTATTCCTGCACAAACATCATGACCAAGAAGCAAGTAGGGGAGGAAAGGGTTTATTCAGCTTACACTTCTGCAATGCTGTTCATCACAAAAGGAAGTCAGGACTGGAACTCAAGCAGGTCAGGAAGCAGGAGCTGATGCAGAGGCCATGGAGAGATGTTCCTTACTGGCTTGCTTGCCCTGGCTTGCTCAGCCTGCTCTCTTATAGAACCCAAGACTACCAGGCCAGGCATGGTACCACCCACAAGGGGCCCTCCCCACTTGATCACTAATTGAGAAAATGCCCCACAGCTGGATCCCATGGAGGTACTTCCCCAACTGAAACTCCTTTCTCTGTGATAACTCCAGCCTGTGTTAAGTTGACACATAAAACCAGCCAGTACAATTGACCCCTTGTCAACTTGACACACAAATATCACTATTAAGCTTCAACCATTACTTTCTAATTCATCCCCAAGATCTAAATTACTTTAAAAGTCCCACAGTCTTTACGTATTAAAAGTTCAATCACTTTAAAATGTCCAATATCTTTTAAAACTCAAAGTCTTTTAAAAATTCAAAGTCTCTTAATTGTGGGCTCCACTAAAATACCTTCTTCTTTCAAGAGGGAAACATATCAGGGCACAGTCACAACCAAAAGCAAAACTCACACTCCAATGATTCAATGTCTGGGATCCAACTCACGATCTTCCGGGCTCCTCCAAGGGTTTGGGTCACTTCTGCAGTTCTGCCCTTTGTAGCACACAGCTTGTCTTCTAGGCTCCAGCTGTCTGTACTCCACTGCTGCTGCTGTTCTTGGTGGTCATCGCATGGTACTGGCATCTCCAAAACACTGCTATCTTCCACTGTAATTAAGCTTTACCAATAGCCTCTCATAGGCTTTCTTCATGGTGACAAGCCTCTGCTCCTATGTATGACCCCTTCAAGCCCTGGGCCATCAATTGCAACT
The DNA here is from genome assembly GCF_947179515.1 of Apodemus sylvaticus. Taxonomy (NCBI): domain Eukaryota; kingdom Metazoa; phylum Chordata; class Mammalia; order Rodentia; family Muridae; genus Apodemus; species Apodemus sylvaticus. Next base: position 5,254,607 of record NC_067480.1, on the reverse strand, counting down.
GACGCTGCACCTTCACCAATGGCCTTCCGTGGCCTCTCACTGTGCCAAGAACCTCAACTGCTCTTCATGACCCATTTATGCCTTCAAAACCAGAACCATCTGGGTGACTCTTACACAGTACCAAGTCCAGCCACATCACAAAATACAACTGTGGCTATCTCTGGAACACAGCCACTGTGCTCTCAGAAGACACTTCCCAGAAGATTTCACCTCAGTGATGCTGGTCTCTTCTTAATCACCGCTAATTTCTTAGCTCCAGCTAACCAGCATCAATAGTCCCAGTAACACAAAGGTTTGCTTTAGTGGTTCTGGTATCTTGTTAATTACAGCTGATTCTTCAGCCTCAGCTAACCAAAACCACAGAATCTTCACAATCAAAACATAGCCTCTTTAAGAGTCTTTAATCTTCCCTCTGAAATTTTACAAGCCAGGCCTCCATCTTCTGCACTGTTTGTAACATTGTCTTCCAAGATCCTACAGAACTTTCCACAGAGCTCTTAATATCCTACTGGCTTTTCTAGCTCAAAGTTCCAAAGTCCTTCCACAGTCCTCCCCAAAACATGGTCAGGTTGTCACAGGAATACCCCACTATGCTGGTGCAAATTTCATTCTTCTGCATGTTGAAATAAAATATTCCTTGTACCATTTGCTGAAGATCCTTATTTTTTTCCAACTTATGTTTTTGGCATTTTTGTCAAATTTAGGTGGCTGAAGTTAAGTGTGTTTGTGTTTGGGTCATCAGGTTTGTTCTGTTGGTTTGTATGTCTGGTTTTGTGCCAGTGCCATATTTTGTTTGTAACTATGGCTCTGTAATGTATCTTAAGGTGTGGAATTGTAATTCTCTAGCATCATTCTTTTTGCTTAGAATTGTTTTAGCTATCCAGGGAATCAATATGAATTTTAGGATAGTTCTTCTATTTCTCTGAAAAATGAGATGAGATTTTGATTGAGATTTCCTGCAGACAGGATTGAGTGAGTCGGAGGTGTCTAGGACATCACAAAAAGACCTACAGAGTCAACTAACTTAGGCCCATGGAGACTGAACCACTAACCAACATGTAGGGTCTAGACCTAATATATTTTGGTAGAATTGTCATTTTCACAATATTTTTTAAAAAGATTTATTTATTTATTATATGTAAGTGTACTGTAGCTGTCTTCAGACACACCAGAAGAGGGCATCGGATCTCATTATGGATGGTTGTGAGCCACCATGTGGTTGCTGGGATTTGAACTCTGGACCTTTAGAAGAGCAGTTGTTGCTCTTAACTTCTGAGCCATCTCCCCAGGCCCAATGTGAGGAAGACTTAACACAAAGCATCCTACCATCAACCTAAGGAACTTAGGAGAGGTAACAAGATAAAGTGGAGGTGCTGGGGATCGGACTCAGGGCCTTGTACATGCTAAGCACATGCTCTACAACTGAACTACACCCCCATTCATTTTCACAATATTATTTCTACCAACCCATAGCATATAATGCTTTTCTACTTTTTAGTGTCTTTATCTCTTTCTCCCAAGGTCTAAAGTTTTCATTGTAGAAGTCATTCACTTCCTTTGATAGGTTTATTCCTAGATATTTTATTTTCTTTGAGGCTATTGGAATGGATATGTATCCACATTCCCCTCTCTGTAAGTTTGCTGTTGGCTTATAGATAAAATCTATTGATTAGCACAACTTTGTCCTGAGTGTTTGGATGTGGCATTCCGAATTGAACTGAAGCACTATTGAAGTAACCACTGAGCTAAAACTGGCCCACAGGACAGTCAACAGGGTCCCTGGAACCACCTAGGAAAAGGCGAGGGTCAGTAACCCAGACTCAAAAGGTGACTCGTGGTATGCACTCACTAATAAGTGGATATTAACCTAGAAAACTGGAATACCCCAAACATAATCCATACATCAACTGAGGTACAAGAAGAAAGGAGGAGTGGCCCCTTGTTCTAGAATGACTCAGTGAAGAAGTATAGGGCAAAACCAGAACGGGGAAGTGGGAAGGGGTGGGTGGGAGGACAGGGGGAGAAAAGGGGGCTTATGGGACTTTCGGGGAGTGGGGGGCTAGAAAAGGGGAAATCATTTGAAATGTAAATAAAAAATATAAAAAATATATCGAATAAAAAAAAGACAAAAAAAAGACAAAAAAAAGAGATACAGGGAAATGGACAGCAAGTCTGTACTCTGATCAAGCTGTCAAACTTTAATTTTCACACAAGGCGTTATAAAGGCAAGCAAGCAGGTGTGGGGAGGGGCGAAGGGGGAAAGTCATTGTATTCAGGGAACAATCTCAGGGGGCTAGCATCATTCTTCAGGAACAGTTTCTCAGAATAGTCTCTTAGGATCTCAGGGAAGATTTGGCAGGTGGAGTAGGAAGTTGGCATCATATTTTGATCATGAGGAGAAGAAGTGGAAAGGAGTTACTATGGTAACCTAACCACAGGTGAGCTTCATTTGTTTGAGCCTACTCAGGTGAGCTCTGTATGTACTGACCATCTAGCTTACTTGGCTAATCTTTAAACTAGTCCATTTCCATCTAAAAGCAGCCTAGAGAATGCAGGCTAGAAATGGCTGAGAGGAGGGGGTTTTGAGATCTCTGTGAGAATGGCTCTTGGCAGTTCTGCATCTTGCCTCATTGCTGAATTTGTTTACTAGTCTTATAAGTATTTTAGTAGAATTTTGGGAATCGTTAATGTATAGTATCATGCCATCTGCAAATTGGGATAGTTTGACTTCTATTTGTATCTTTTAAATTACCTTATCTTACCTTATTGTCCAGGCTAGTATTTCTACCACAGTATTGATAAAGAGTACAGAGTGGATATGCCTGTAAGAATTGGGTCTTCCTTGTGTATATACCACAGGCCTCTGCTGGCTGCACTTAGGTTTGCAGATTGTGGTTTGTTCAAAGTCTCTCAGCCTTCCAAGACTCCTCAAATACTTTCCCTAGTATGGCTAATGTTTTAGCTGGGGAGGGGGGTGGTTCCTCTGTGCTGTGGGAATAAAGGAAATATCCACAACACTTAGATTGGCACTATCTTTGGAATTTCATGAACTCTTCAGTGTTAATCACCTTGCTGAGGGGTGCAGCTGTGAGTATTGCATATTCCCCTTGTGAGTTCAGAGTTCTTAGGCTCTACAGGATATAGTTTCCTTCAGAGACTGGTATACTCACTGGTGCCATAGATACCATAATATTATGATACTCAGAGATATAGCAGTCCAGGGTTGTTCTTGGTCGATGAGATCTGATCAAACTAAAAGAGGCAGACAGGACTCTTTCCTTCATATGAATTCTAGTCTGATCTGAGCCTCCTGTGTCTATACCTTTGGGCTTGTGAGCAATCCCATGTCTCCTGCTCTTGATAATTACCTCATTGGGCCTTCATCATCTAGGAGTTGAAGAACAGGACAAATTGCTGCTCACTGACTGTTGCATTCTGTAGCTACCTGTAGCTACTGTGAACTGGGTTCCTGGAACAGAAGCTGAGGGATGGATGGGGAAGGGGCAAAAAGAACAAGGGCCAGGGCGATAGTTTACTGATCAAGGCCGAAACTTTAATGGAGGTCAGATCATTTAACAGTTTGGGCAAGCCCCTCTACCCAGATTCCCGGCTAAGATCTGGGGAAGTCATCTGGCAGTCCTTGGCTCCACTGCTCAGGCAGCTGGGTGGGTCACCTGCTTAATTCTGGAATTCATAGACCTGGAGGAACAATGAACTTCACCTTCACTCTGAGCACTCCACCCTAGGATAAAAATTCCTGCTGTAATCTACTTCCCTATTATGCCCTAAAGTCAGATTCCTGCCCTAAGCCCTTGTCCTTGGCCAATGTCAAGTTCCTACCAAGTGGCATAACACCCCATTAAGGCTAGGTACAATTGACCTGTGTTTTTCCCCTGATTGTAGCCCTTATAATAGGTCATGTTCCAAGGGTAACTAGCGAGTTTGTATCAGAACTGGCTGGCACTTTGAGTCATAGAAAGACAAAATGAAAAGTTTTCTTTACCATAGCCTGTGTTCTATAAACCACCATTTCACCAAATGCAGCCAAGTGAGACCATGGCTGGTGTGCCCTTAAACTGAAGATGGGATTGTCCATTTCTGGCCTGACATTTTCTGGAATCACTTTCTCTGCCACCCTTCCTAACATATCCCTTGCCGGGGGCCAGCAAGACCAAAGCTGTGTCTAGTGTCTCTTTGTCATGAGTCCATTTTTTCTGAACTTTTTGAGGATTTTCTATTTCTTTCCTGAATTACTTAAGTTCTTCCCACCTTTTTCTTATTCTGACTCTCATCATCTTAACCAGAACTTCTCTTGATTTATGTACCGGGGTCCTAAATTAGCATTTATTTTTGTGATTATACATGTTATAATCAGCATTCTTGTTTATTTATTTTGTACATATTTAAATAATTTCAAAGCTGATCCATAGGTAAAATCATATTGGAAGAATTTTTGTATTAAATGGATTTTTCAGCCTTTCTACATTATCTTCTGGACCAGTCACCCTGGTTTATCCTTTCTGCAATGGCCTCTGGAATGGTGAATCTTTCCTATGGGTTTCATCATACATCTTCCATCTTGCTTATGTGGTTCTCCTATGTAGGTGACCTTGTGCTTCTTCTTTTCCAGACCCACTTCTCTGAAGAAACAAAATGGGAGTTTTTCTGTTCCTTGGAGACTCCTTGCCATACCCTTTATCTTGTCAATATCTGACATGAAGATCAGTGACATTTTGTTAGCTCTTATCACCTTTCACCTTGAGAACTGACTAGCACATGGTGATTTGGAAAAATTAAACTCTTTTTCTCAAAGTGATTTTACTGATCTTTGATGTACAATTTGGTAGTTTTGACTCAATAACTTTATAACAATATGTAGTATATAAAATCCAAATCACTCCCAAAATATGGCTTTACAATGGTTATAAAGGAATATTTGTCTTAACTACATAAGAATAAAATATATAACATCTAACTTTATACAAAGAATTTGTAATCCAGGGAAAATATTATTTGCTGCTCTGTTTGCTTAGAACCTCCCAAAAGTAGCAAACCTCTATAAATATTGAGTTTTAAATTTTGGGACACAGAGATATGGGGCTTTTAAAACTTTAATTGGGTATTGACATAAAGAGAGCTAACACATTTAGAGTAAGATCACCAAGATTTTATTTAGCATATTGGTACTCTCGGTGAAGGTCAGTCTTTTGAGGATGAGTACCTGGGCCTGGAGCAAATAAGGGGTTTCTGTATTGTGTTTTCTTATTGTGCAAGGAAAGTGGTTTTTGTTGTTGTTTTTTTGTTCATGTTGTTCAGCCCTGAAAACTGTATTCTTGGAGAATGCAACTTACATATTAGCATGTGGACATTTTCTCATCATGAGGGAGGAGAAAGTTGAAGGATTTCATGAGCTATAATATGAGGTTGGCAGTAAGCAAGATGAACAAGAAGAGGATGCTAGGGCAGCGTTTGGTGGCTTGTCTGCATGCAGCAGATGTTGCTGTTGGCAGGGATGAGGAATGATGAGCATGTTTTTATAGATAAGCAGATTTAGATTTTAGCCTTTGTTTCTGTCATGTATCACCTCTGTGATCAAGCCCCATTCCCTTTGCCAGGCTGGGGAGTTCCCTTGTAGAACAATAGTCCTAGAAGAACTTTCAGGTTCTTTCTATTTTGACAAGTCTAAGGTTAGTGGGTAATGAGAATGGAAGATGTTTGAGCAGGTCTGGGTGGTCCTTCCCAGTCAGTTTTCATGGAAGAGCTGAAGAGGTTGTTATCTGAAAAGGTGGCCTCTGGCCTTAGCAATAAGCATGCTAGAGACAGCCGGGCAGTGGTGGTGCACACTTGTAATCCCAGCACTCTGGGCGGCAGGGGCAGGTGGATTTCTGAGTTAGAGGCTAGCCTGGTTTACAGAGTGAATTCCAGGAGAGCCAGGGCTATACAGAGAAACCCTGTCTTGAAAAAAAAAATCCAAAAAAAAAAAAAAAAAGAATGCCAGAGGGTCATGGGTCATGGTTGACCTCAATTTTGGTAAGGCAAAATGAAATCTCATTAATAAAATCCTTAAATAGGTATTGAGAAAATGCTGGGTGCAGAGTTATTTACGTTTCCTGCTTTTCTTTTCTTTTTCTTTCTTTTTTTTTTTTACTTTCCAGTGGTTCTTAGCTCTGCCATTTCATGGTCTTACATATGACTGATGCCGTTTCCCAATAATCAGCGCAACTAAATTAGAGTTGTATTCCAGAAAGAAGGTGTTCATAAACTACAGGAAATGTCACCCTTCGTTTTCACATACGCCTTTGAAATTACCATAGAGATTTTCTTTGGAGACTGTCTCTCTAGCGCCAAGTATTTGAACAAAACGGAAGTGCTTTTCTTCTTGTCGATGACATATACATTTTAATAGAACCGTGGAGAAGGTTCCCTTATATTCTTGCATTATTTCTCTCCATGGTTAATTTCGTTTATCTTTGGTTGATATGGAGTCCACGTGGGTTCAGAGCACACAAGAATTCTAAAAGTGTGTGTGAAGCTGTAAATGGAAGTAGCAGTCTGTTACTGGAATTATCAGTCAGAAATGAGCATTTCCTGCAGTTCACAGAGCCAGTTTGTGTCACCCTCAGGCAGATGTCAGCTACTGGATCAGGGACCCAAAAGCTCTAAAAACCCTCCAGGTTTCCAGAGACCTTTGTCCAGCAGTGAAGGTGAAATAGGGCACTGTAGGCTTTCGAACAACTCAGAGTCTTTGACTGGAAGCCCTAGAGGGACTCAGAGGCACTAAGTAGAGATGACCATTGAAGCTCATCCTCTCAGCACTTGATGTGAACAAGGTCACAGGCAGGGAACAGCATGTCCAGCCATACAGGTTACCTCACCATCACACAATCCTCCCTTCCCGGATGACAGATCTTAAATTGTTAGTGGAAATGCACCAAATGTACAAATGTAGCAAATTTTACTTTATATTTTTTCAGCTATCAGCACTTATTTTTTTCTTTCTTTCAGGACATTATTTTTGTTTCCCCAGTGATTCAGCTTTATTTTGAGCTTTTAGAAGCAACGTTTGCAACCTGGGGGTTCATAACAGCAGTCATATTTTCTTCAGCTCATGGTGATTTCTCTAAGTATACCAAATGTGAGGAGAAGACATGGTACATATTTTCCTTTTTGAAATGTGTTCTGCATTCATCAACAACAGTGCAGACTTATTGGTTTTTTTTTTGTGTGTGTGTGTGTGTGTGTGTAAAATAATTAACTGATGGAGGATGTTAAAGCTTCAGGAGCTGTGGAGAACATTTAGTTCAATCCTGTTATTTTAGGAAAAGAGAAAATCCAGGTCTGTAGAATATAAACCATTCATTCAAGCTTAAATAACTATTTACTGCAATGTTCGCTTTGACCTTAGGTTACTTGGTCTTTAATCCACCATTTTTTTGGCTCTGTCATATGGCATTAAATAGTTTTCCATTTTCAAAATAAATCAATGGAATGAATACCTCATAAAATAAATGTAAATTGCTTCTGGCAATAGAAAAATCATATATATATATGTATACATATATACATATATATCATATATGCATGTGTGTGTCAAACCTTGGTTTATCTAAAGAGCATACAGGCACAGAAAACAGGTAATTTATGTTCAGAGTAAGAGATAATAACACTTCCATGGGGGATTCCTTTTCTTTCTAGACAGAATTTCAACAGCAAATAAACGTGTGAGCCAAGTCTCTTAACCCGCTCCTGAGTGACAGATAGCATAGTATAGATTTCATTTTATTCTGAATGATCCAGTGATTGTCAAAGAGCTGTCACGTGAGCACAATCAGCTCCTGTTGCCATTGCAGTTTTGCTGTAGAAGGGAGTTGGACTGCTTTGAATTATGCAAATTTTTTTGTATTGACTGAATGAAAAGGGCTAAACCACATGTAATGAGCTACCTTAGTAGATCAAGCCTGATTCAGGTGTTCATCCCAGTCAGAGAATAGTCTTGGTCAATGTGACTGGATTACCACGGCCCTGCTCCCACTCGTCGTCCTGGTGAAAGGTGAAATTCCATAATGTGGGCAGGAACGTTGCTGATTCTGTGTGGAGCCTCAAGAAGACTCAATTCCCAGCCCTTACCCTTTCCAAACCACAACACGTGTGTGTGTGTGTGTGTGTGTGTGTGTGTGTGTGTGTGTGTGTGAGGTTCCTAGGTGATTCTTGGGTATGTTAAAGTGGGAGGGGCCCTGACTTATGACACCTTTTATTAGTTTGCTCCTATGCTAAATGCACAAAGATATCAGTTGTGACTTTGGGCGTGACACCTGCCTGGCAGAAGAGAACCACTCTGAGCCTTGCCTTCGGCCTTTCTTCAGCAAGTAGTTCATCGAACTGGTCACCAGGTCGTGAAATTGAACCAGTTCTTGGGGATGAAAAATGGGTCAGCAGACACTTTAGGCTCAGAAGTCTTCTCAGACTCCACTCGGGGAAAGGAAAAAACATGCTTCACAGTACAGTAGTATCAACTCCAGAATTCTGTACAAGTTGTCTCTAGGCATGGGAAGGTTCGCCAGCTCATCCTGGCCAGAGAAGGAAGAGAGAAGCTCAGATAGTGCCTCCTCTTGGTTGATATCTAAGGGATAAGTAGGACCTAATAGGCTTCCAATGATTGTGTATCAAAATGCCTCAGATACAGCAGCTCAAATTATCCTTTTATTGTTGAGGCATAGTTTCTGAAGAGTCAGGGATTGATTGTGTTCACCGCTCCATCTAAGGTGACATCAGTGAGGGGCTGGCGGATCTCTTTGGAGGTTAGTGTCATCGCTGGGTGCTCCTGTCTGTTGGCAGGCTTGTTTCCCTCGCCTTGACTGTCAGCTTCTTGAGGCTGTGGTCCCTCGTCAGACTCCCTCTGCATGGTGACCCATATCCTTTAAGATAGAGAATCTCCTATTCCATCTTCTGAGTCATGTCAGTGATGTTGCCCCGCCCCAAGAGTGCCTTTTGTCTTGTGATGCCAGTGACTCACTGAACTGCTGAGGTGCCAGTGTAGGAAGCCATGCTGTGAGTCTTGAGCTGAAGGTGAAAGGGGTTTATATCACAGATGGATGACCTCACTCTGGTGATCACGGAGAGCCAGGAGACTGGTGGACATCTGCAATCCAACGTTTTGGATCTGTGCATGACAACTTGATGAGAGGAGATACAGACTTGCTGATGGTTGTTTAGGTGGCAGAGGATGCTCAGTCTGGTGTGGGGCAGGAACTACATTGGGATGATAATGAAGCTATATTTTGAGAGGTATATTCAGGGAGGACAAGAGGAGAGGCTAGGCAGTAGCTTATTTACCTTTAGCTAACAAGCAACTGGCACATAATAATCCCTCGATAGATACTTGTTAAAATGGCAGATTGTCGTGGTTGTGAGACTCTTGTTTACTCTTCCCTAATGCTTCTTTCATGAGGGATTATGTTCATTTGAGACATGTTTCTTTAGTCAATAAACAATAGCAGGCTGATTAATTTAATTTTAAAGTCCCTGGATACATTATTAGCAGCTTGAAATCTGGCAAAATAACTGATCGCTCCCATTAGTTGAAAAGCTACCATATGTCACATGCTGGGCTAAGGCTCTTTACCCACAGGACGGTAATCCTCAAAAAGTCCTGTTAAGACGATAGGACTTTCTGGAAGACAGACAGGAAACCGAGATCCACAGAGGTTAAAGAAGTCATGTACCTGAAATTACACAGATAGGAAGAGGAGCATTTGGAAGTTGAGCTTCGGGCTATCTTGATTCTAAAATTTGCACACAAACAGAACTCTCATTGTGTGCAAAGTATTAGGTAGCCTAGAAAGCATGTGAAACCATAAGGCTCCTGTAATGAAAACAGTGTGCTACTGGCACACAAATAGACAGACAGACTAAACAAACAGAATAGAAAGCCAGAAATAGGTTGGGATGCACAGATCTTTGAGGCTGATGGAGAGAGGAGGCTGTTAAGCAGGGACTCGTGAGTAGCTTCCTGGATAAGAATGGCTTTCCCTCACACTCTTTCCTAGCACAGATTAGATTCTGAAGAGTTCAATGTAAGGAATGAGCCACGGGGATACAAAGGGGTAGTTTCTTGTCATCTCAGAATAAAGAGGCTTTTCTAGCCTTTTATCAAATCTAAACACCATAAAGTAAAGGCTTGGTCATTGTATTTCTTAGAATAATAGAGCAAGTTCCAGGACAGCCAGGGATATACAGAGAAGCCCTGTCTCAAAAAACATATCATAAGCAAGATGAAAAAAGAAATGACAGCCTTGGAAAAGTAGAAGACACACATACACACACACACACACACACATCCATATTAGATATACACACCATACCATAAGCAAATGACTAGTTTTCCTATTTTATTAAGATCAAAAGATGGGCAGTAATTCCATGGGGAAAATATGAATAGAAAGGTATTCTACTGTAAAAGAAATACAAATAGTCTTTCAATCAACAATGTGATCTTTAACCTCTTCCTCATGGAGCAGATGCTACGGTGAGCATCCTTTTGTCACCTTGTCCTAAACCCCCAACTTTTAGCCCACACCACTGTCGTGGATATGTGAAATAAGCCCCTGCCAGTCTTGTGCCCATGGGGAGAAGCAGCCAAGGAGAACTTAACTCAGCAGAGCTTAGCGACTCTGGGGTCATATCTCCTTTGATGTGCTCTGCACATAAGACTTACAAGTGCTCAGAGAACACTTGTTGTCTTTTGATACAGAACTATAAACTATAAACTTGGACAAAACAGGATGGCCAACAACCTAAATATTTATTAATATGAAGCCAGATAAATCCTGACACACATATTTATTGTAATGCTGTGCAGCCATGGAAGGTGAGTAATGGGTGGCTGTATAAACCTGCTTTATAGGGAAGTCCTCTGTTAAATAAAGATGCCAGAGAAAAACAGAACTACAGCAGAATACCTTTGGAAGATAAGGTCGGGGAAGTAAGCACAGACAGCCATGTGATTTTGAATTTTCACGGTGGAAAATTAGCAAGGATGTACTATAAGCTAATTAAAGTGTTTACTGCTTTAGAATGCCATGAGTTGGCCAGATAGAGGAAGGCAGGTGGGAATGTTTTCACTGTAAAATTATATTCTGCATATATCAATATATGTATATAGATAGATATAGACATAGACATAATGTAGATATAGATGATAAAGATGATTAGAGATAGAGATGAGATAGATATAGATATAGACATAGTATAGATATAGACATGCAGACCTAGGGAGAAGGAGGGTATAGTCAAATATTATCCACTTATACGTTAGATTACATGAACTCAAACACAACATATATCAATCCCTTAACAAATGATGCACGTGGAAACACACTGGGCTCAAGCCTAGGTGGGAACCGTCATTTATAGCCACATAAGCAATTGGCAGTCTGCTGCTGTCACATCAGTCTGTTTCATCTGCTCACCCAACCGTGTTCCTTACTGTTCCTTTTCTGTGATACAATGCCCAAGGTAAATATGTGAACAGGGAGAAATATTTATTTTGGTTTGAAGTTTCAGGCTTTCCAGTCTGCAGCTGACTGACTACTTTGATTGCTAGCTGGTCAGGTGACACTATTGTGTGGGCAGAGCTAAGCTTCTTACCTCAGGGGAGGGGTAAGCAAGAGCAGGGGTTGGGGTGGGATGATGGAGGGAAGGGTATCGCATGGGGAGGAAGAAGTTGAGGGGACAGCCTTCTAGAGTCACTTCGACTGTTCATCCTAAGAACTCCACTGTCTCCTAGTAGGACTGTAGGCTGTTGGCCAACCCTTCCACATTGGATCCTCAAGAGATACTTGATAGAAAAACAAAAAATACTGATAAACCTTAATCACTTACCTATATATAATTCAGGTTATTTAATTTACCATTGCACGATGGTATTTCACAGCATAGACAATGGTTTTTCACAGCATAAATCTAGTCCAAAAAATACAAAGAAAAAACAAAAATACAAAACAAACTAACTAAAAAACCGAAACCACAATATAAAAATGAGCAGGGTCCTTTGTTGAGACTTAAGCTTGTGCCATAATTGTGTGCAGTCTGTTGAGCTTTAGAAGACTTTCAAAGGCAGAAATTCTGTTCTTCCACTTTTAACTTCTCACATACTTTAGTTTAATTTAGTGGTAGCTAGGGTGACCAGTCATTCCTGTTTGTCCCGGATGGACAGCCTTACTAGATGTAGGCTGTCATGTAGGCTGTCTTCTCATTCTATATCCCAGATCATCCCCAAGCAACTTGGAGCAGTCAGTCTGTGTTACCAGTTGCTGAGACACAGCCCAGACTTATGGAGGAAAAACCTGAGGAAATGATTGCGGTCTGAACGCACCAAATCATCAAACTCACTTTCTGTCATCAGTCACTAATTAGGAAAGATCTTGTGTAAATCACCTGCTAAATTTTCATCTTCTCTGATGACAATTTGTTCTTGGGAGCTAATCAAGAGGTGTGTATAACTGTATTTCCAAAGATGAATTAAGGGCCCACCCACACCCTTTCTTTAGAAGACTTTCAAAGGCAGAAATTCTGTTCTTCCACTTTTGGTTCTCACAGACTTTTGACAGGTAGCGTTCCTTGTGTATGGCCATAGATCCAAGTAAGATGTATGTCTAGGCACCTCTTTTAAAATGGCTCTTGCCTCTCTTTCAGTCCAGTGTTTGCTGAGGGGTCTGCTTTACCCTGGGACTTGTCCTCAGCCTGTCTAGTGAATGCTTTGATTTGAAGAGAAGGTATAGGCACATCTTAGGATGCTTGGGCTTATTTGTATGTTTTATTCAATATGTGTGGCTTTTCTTTCATTTCTCTCAACCCTTCCCTGGGGTCTTTGAAGCCATTTGTCCATTTTGGGATGGTCAGTGAGGTTACAGTTAGCTAATGTTATTCTAATCATGTGCGGTTAGCCCAGATAGTTGAAGGGAGAAATGGGAGCTTAGCTTATGGTGGTAGGGCTAACATCCTCCAGTCAGCCACCACCATGTGGCTCTCAATCCTAGCTATAGAGGTCCTTTCCACCTTTATAGTCAAGGCTGTTACAGCACACTCTCTCTGGGTTTATCCAATGAACAATGAAGCTGTATGAATACATTTATCTCCTGTAAGGAGATGGCGGCACATCCCTCCTGGCCCCCACTGGAAGGCACTGGTTCTGGGACCAACCCTTGGTAACATGGGTGTTCATAGGTTTGCCACCTATGAAGCCTCAGTTTTCAGTGTGGAAGCAGTATGATAGCTAACGCTGTCAACCTGATTAAGAAAACAATCCTCCGCAACTCTTTTAGAGAAGTTACTTTGATTAGATTAATTGAGGGAAGAGTCCAACACCAGCACATACCATTGATTGTAGGGTTTGCACAGAAATATCAAAGCTGGCTGAGCAGAGACATTGCTCGTTCTCTAATTCCTGGCTCCGGATGCCATTTGAACTGCTTCCCCAAGATCCTGCGGTTGTGACTTCTCACAGCACTGGACCAAAATAGACACCCCCTTCCTTAGTTGTTTTTGTCGGTGTATTTTAGCATGGCAACAGGGAGCATACATAGTCGGTGCAAGCAGTTATACTTGAATAACACCCAACCCCATTCTCTCTATTCCAGGGGCAAACTGAAGAAGAAAAGAAGCTGGGAGAGGGTGCCGCACCTTCAGGCCTAGGTAATCATTCTGGCTGCTGTAGTGCAGCTCACAGTGGGCAGGTTTTACATGAAAACTGTTTGGCACTTCAGTTGTTTTTTGCTTCTTGGCTTCCATATTGAGTGCTGTCGCCTCAAGTTCACTCACCGGTCCGTGCACCAGTGTCGACTTCATCAATGAACTCTCATAGTTTTAGACATAAAACTTGCAAAGGAATGTAAGTCCACAGTTCTTATCTCTGTATTTGCCTTTTCAAGGAGCTGTGAAGGAAGCCATGTCTGGTTTGTAAGCTCTCTCCTCTTGTAATAGAACATGGTTACCAAGTTTCCCTCTATCTTCCTGCTTCTGTTCCCCCTACCCCCAGATTGTTTTAATCATCTGATATTTGGGCTTGTTCTCTTCCGGTGAAGCCATGCTGAGGAGATGGATGGTGCATTTATCCAGAATGAACGCCCCTCACGCTTGTGTATGCTGTAGACTTTAGATATTTCCGGAACATTTTTTGAGACATATTTTGGCATTCCCCTGCTTCCAGGTGCATTGAATTTAAATCAACAAATAATACAGTTGCTGTTTTGTGACTATTTCCATACACATAAGAAAACTGCTATTAAACTTTCTATAAAATGTAGCTAAATATCCAACAAGATTTTTGCTGTTCTCTGGGGAGAAAGGCACACAAATTTGATAATATGCCTTTGGAAAACTCTAAAGATACCACAAATATTTAGTTGAGTAAGGTTTTCATCTTGTTTTTGAATAGTAGAAACAACTAAAACATTTTGTAATTTTAATATTTCAATTTATAAAAGGCTACTTACTATAGCTTAATCTTTGAGTACATTATCGAAAATCTATGATCTCAAAAGCATTTGTTATTACAGTCTAATACTGCAGGCTGCTTTAAATAAATATTCTTCTCTTTTGGCCATCCCAGGCCTGTTGTGTTCTTTGCTGAAAAAGCAGAACAGGATGCAGTACTTTGATAATTATGTAACTTGATGTTCAGATCCATTGGAATATACTTCAGTTACACAACACCAACATTTTAGAAATGAATTTGGCCTGTGCATGGCCAAAACAGCAACCTTATTTTCAACATTATTGTTTTGTTGTTGTTTTTTTAATTCTCAGAGATAGGTTGATATTTATTACGTTGTCATTTCTCCCTGGAGCTATATTTTCACACTAATGTAAATTGAGTATTTTATTTTTACATTCTGTGGTTGTCAATCCCACTGGGGGTAAAAAAAGAAAACCAGGCTTAGCTGAACAATTTAAATCTTTTCAGTTCCTCGTGCTAAGTTTCATCACCAGTTCGGTGCTTGCATTTTGACTATATGCAAAGATTTGTTCCTCTCAAATACTTCCCAGGTTTTATGCAAAGTTAGCTTACCTTTTTGTTCTCTGTCTGTGGACTCATTTTGTAGTTTATCATTTTATTCTCCAAGCTTCTTACTGTGCCTTACCCTGCCCCCAATTCAACATTATTAATTGCCTCCAGAATATAACTAAATGCTGAGAGAAAGGGTTAGCTTTGTTTTCTATATGTACAATGTTATTACTTGCTAATTATAATGAGAATATGGTCATCAGGAGGCTGTGGAAAATAATGTATATTTTTATTATGTTTAATTGAGTGGATGAGAAAAAGCTTTCATTGTCATGTTATCATAGTATCTTTAGAGATTTTCCCCACCTACAGACTGTAGAACAATTCAATGTTTTCTTTAGAATTCTCAAAAATCCAAAGAAACTTGGCCACTTATCTGGTATCTTAAAAAAATAACAAAACAAAACCAGAACTGTGAGTAGAAAATTGTACTGAATATAAACACGTACTATTTTGTGGCAATTTTATATTCAACGTGTGCTTTTTTGGGTATTGTTACCGCATAATTTGAGTGTCTGACCTATGCCACTAAATTTAAGCTAGCCTGCGCTGAAGGCAAAGGAGCTTCAAGTAACCACTTGGCTTTACTCAGAACACACTCCACAATTTGAAGCTTGTATCCAACAAGTTGTAAGGCTGAGCTCTTTCTAACCTACTCTTTCTGGGTGGTATCGTTCTCTTCTGTGTAGGTGTTAAGATAAAGGTTTAGAGAACTGAGGTATTGCTCAGAAATGGGCTGGGAAAGGTAGCTGCTCATAAATCACTAACAGTGCCTTGTATGCTCAGATATATCCTCATGGACAAGCTGAATTAGGTTGTTTTTTTTTTTTTTTTTTTTTTTTTTTTTTTGAGATTTATGTTTTGGTTCTTTTGGAAACTCCTTGGCTAAAATTCTTCCTGGTGGCTAAGCAAGTAAATAGCTCTTCCAGATTCATGCCCCCCCCAAAAGGTTTGTATCAACAAACATTAATCACATCATTAATATAATTAATATTCACTTGTCAATAAGTGTGCCATAAAATCAAAGGATTATTCATGCCACTAAGTGTGTAGCTCAGACCTGTCTGCCTTTGTGTTTGACACCTCTAAAATAAGAACACTCCATTTCTTTGTGCAAAAGGTCTGGATTTTTCTATCCTCAATTTATATACTACTTTAAAAGCACTGTTTGGTTGTGTATTGGGACAGTAGGGGGTTTTATGTACATAAAATTATGAATGAAGGAAGTTGTGAAGAAAATGTAGGTGTATGCACATCTGAATTCAACTGTATGTAACACAAAATATTAATGGATAAAACTAGAAATAGAAACCCAACCAATCGACCAAACAACCAAACAACAACCAATCAAACAAAAACAACCACAAATCCTCCGGAGATGTAGTGGAGAACAGGCCCTCAATTCATGAAGGAATTAGATGAAATTATCAGGTGTACCCTGAGTCTCAGTCATTGCCAGGCAAAGCTTATAGATAGTTTACAAGAGAGGAGATGCAAGTCACTAAAAATTTATATATGGAACATATAAGTTTCAATAGAAATACAAGTTTAAAAGTATGATGATAGCTTTGATTTACAAAATCACCAGGAGTTTAAACTTCTGGCTCCTTTCGGGATATGAAAGGAGATGGAGTCTGGGCTCCAGAGTGGACTTCTCTCCGATAATCAGAAGTGGTAAGTATTTTCTTTGACTTAGAAACTCTTTATTGAAAATTTCCTAATTAAATAAACAAATCCATTCCATGTTTTCCGACCTTGAATATTGTGATATTGGTTATAGCTACAAACATTGAAAAGGAATCTTCAATGTATTTGGTTCATAGGAAAAACATTGTGGCTTATATATCTGTAGAAAATTGTGTCACATGTCCTTTAGAAATCACCATAAGAAAATCTGGTGGTCATCTTTAATAAGTTAATATTTTTAGTACTGTTACCTTTAGGTCGATTAATTTTAAAGTATATCTACAGCAGTCACTCATGGTCACAGCATATGGCTGGGTTAAACCTTTCCCATGTTTCTGAATTGCCCAGAAAAGTATGACCTTTTCTTTTTCTTCTTTATATTTCTTTGTATCTTTTGAATGCTGGCCTAAACCTGGCATTGTTCTCTGTTATACTTTGAGCTTCCTGATTCTATCTCTAAATCCCTTTTCTCACTTCTCCTACCCTGGGGTGGCTTGTCTGCCATGTGCTTAGCTCCTGACCTCCATGCCTGAGTCAAAAGGTGTGACCACCTCTCTTTCTCTTTTCCATATAGCTCCTCGTCACACCTGCCCCATGGATAATGAAATTTATATTAAACTTTCTTCCAAGTTCATTCTGTTTTTTTAAATCAATGAGAATAATAACCCTGAGAAGTGGCCCCATTTTCACGGCAATGTAGTAACAGAAGAGGGGCTTCCTAAAATTTTCTGTAATATGTAGTATTGGCAAAGGGACACCAAACAATTTTTTTTCTGAGGACAAAACAGGTGGCCATACATCAGGACCTCAGCTGTTTAATTTGCTTCCTGTTATTTAGAGATAACCAGCCACCTCTGGAAACATCTATGATTACAGCTTTCTTGTGTGGTTTGATGGTTTGAAGAAACTGAACCTCATAGACTTGTATATTTGAATACTTGATCCACAGTTGGTTGGTTTGGGAAGGATTGGGAGGTGTGGTCTTGTTGGAGGAGGTGTGTCACCGAGGGTAGGCCTTGAGGTTTCAAGAACTCATATCATTTCCACATTTCCATTTAACACACTCTCTCTCTCTCTCTCTCTCTCTCTCTCTCTCTCTCTCTCTCTCTCTCTCTCTCTCTCTCTCTGCCCTGTGCTGTGCTGTGCTGTACTGTGGGTCAAGATACAATCCTCCATTACCGCTGTAGGGCCACGCTGGCCTGCCTGCTGCCTCGATCCTATCCTGATGCTCATGGACTCCCCCTCTAGAACTGTGAGCCAATCAAAGTCTCCTTTTTGGAGTTACCTTGGTTACAGCATCTCATAACAGCCATATAAAGAATAAGTAAGACAGAGGCATAGCCTTTCCTCTTTTGTCTTCTTACGATGGCTTAGAATAATTTCAAATTACAGAAAAGCTGCAGTTATGATATTACAGAAATAGGCATGTGTATTCTGTACTTAGTTTGTTTTAACACTAACAGGTTGTATGGTCATGGAACATTTTCCAGAACTTAGAAATGAACATTGTCATATCACAGTGCATTAAATTACAGGTTTTATTATGATAGAAACAGTTTTAAATACAGACAGACAGACACACACACACACATTATCCCTAAAATTTAAAATATAACTTTGCATTTAGTGTTATGTTTTCTCTTGATCTCAGATTTTTAATATTCCCTCACAGGCAGAAGCTGACATAGAGGCCATCTTTCTTACCAGCCATCACTGACCCTTTTCTCAACCATCTCTGTACCATACTCAGCATGATGTTCAAATTCCTCTGGCTTAGCTTGACTCATGGAGAGTTGTTAGAGTGATGTTAATTGAACAGATCCATTGATCTTCCAGATCAGTAGATGTTTTCATGCTCTTATTGACTTACTCTTCTACTGTCATATGTAGGTGGACTTTGTGTCCTAATGTCCAATCTGCTTTGCCAACAGTTCTTTACTGAATAGCACCATCATGGGCCAAGAGTCAAACTATAGTCCCAAAGGCACCCCACTCCTCACCCAGACATTTCTAATTCTCATCTCACACTGGTCACTTTGACTTCAACCAGCTGGTGAAGTCTCAAATAAGATATTCCTAGTTTGGAAGAGTTGAAATAGTTTTGGTTATTTAGAGCTATCCTTCTTCCACTTGTGTGTGTGTGTACGCGCGTGTGTGCCTGCATGCACACACATGCATGCATGTTTCTATCCTACTGAAATCTATTTAGATTCTGTGAGTAGAGTGTCCCATCTCCTTCCTTTGGAATACTGTTAGAGATGTCTCACTGTTTGACACTCACCTGACACCTAGTTCAGGCTACTTTGTGCTTTGCTATGACCATCCAATACTTACCATCCTTCTGCCTATCTTTTCTGGATCTCCCTCTCCCTATCCCTCTTCCCGTGTGTGTGTGTGTGTGTGTGTGTGTGTGTGTGTGTGTGTGTGTGTGTGTTTTGGGGATGTCAGCACCCTTAGATTATTTAACATTTAAGTTTTTCAGCTGTATAATATTACATATCTTCCACTCAAGTTAGGCATATTTTAAAAGGCATGTAATCAGTTCTAGTCAGGTCAATAAGATTCCCTGTTTTGCAAACTGATGTAATAATGTATTGAAGCTCTCTACTATTAATTCTCCAGATAGCCTGAGGTAGAATCAATGACTTCAAAGATTCTTAACTTACTTTCAAGGGCTAGTTTTGGTGCTAGAAGGTATTCCCCATTAAGGGATTCCAACAGCTTCAGAGACTGCCCCCCTCGAATATTATCAGAGTTCTTCCTTAGGGTTACTAGCTTTCTTCCTGGATATAGTCACAGAACTGCTTTCTTTCAGAATGAATGTGTCAGTGATACTAAAATGTCTGCATCTTCCAAATTTAGTGGGAGACTAATTCATTCTGCATGATGCAATTTCTCACCATAATGGATAGCGGCACTGTGAGAACAAATGCATCTTATTATAGTCAGCATTTATTAATATAAATGACATTTACTATCATTGAACAATCAATTAAATATTTAGGCGTTTGTTACTTTGAACTTAAAAAATTAAATTTTACTGTGCTACAGTGCTTATTGGAGGATAAACAGGGGATTATTTTTAATTAATGAACTTTTCTTGGGGTCCCGTAATAACTGAGGGATTCATGTGCACATTAATTAAGAGTACTGTTCTTCAATGAGTAATTTTCAGTACATATTTTCATATTATTTGCCCGTCCTTGCCGGTGGCTTATAAACAAGGTACTCTTTGAACTTATGTTATTTAGCTTCCAGTCTTCTCCGTGGTGTTTGGCCAATTCTAGGTGAGTTGATGGGGCTGTGAATATAGACACGAAGGAGAGAAACACATGGCTCTCCTCCAGGAGCTGTGGGCCAACCAGTTAAGCCAGGAGAAGGGCAACAACGGGGACTATGCCCTGCATTCGTGAAGCCTGTCTTATTGAAGGTGATCTTTGTACTATACCTAGAATTTCTTAATATCTGAAAGAATACTGCCTAGTAGTTGGCTTCCCTCCTTGTAGAACTTCTATGAAGCCCATAGATGACTCACGGTGTTCAAGCTGCCCCACACAGAGGAACCCAGTGGAGTCAGCATGTGTCCTCTGCTGCGTCTGTGGTCTGTCCCTGGTTGATGATGCTACTGGACTCTGAGAAGATGTCTGAGTGCTTGATGCTCACATTGGCTTGACTGAAGGAACTGCTCCAGATGAACTTTAGCTCGAGAACACATATCACAAGGGCTCTGAGGTGTGGACAGGTGGCTTCAGAATTAGAGCTCCAGCTTCCCTCTTCAGGCCCTCAGTCCTCTTCCTCTGTGTGATTTGGATTCCCAGTCAATGGTCTACATAGTAGTGTGCCCTGCACTTGAGAGACATTTTGTGTTCAGTATAATAACCTTCTGCTACTAAGATGACAGTTAGAACATTAGACATATTTTAATGTACAGTTAGACCCAAATGTACATTATTAATTTGGAAACTTGAACCATGGGCTTATGTGGTGATGGGCTGGGCGTAAATGACTATTCCTCATCCCTGTGTTCCACAGTTTGGATTCTTCAGTCACGTGTCTTTGAGAGGCTATCCCAGAAGTCACTTCCTCTTTTCCCTCCTCGCATCCCATTAGCTGGCACAGGGCTCTGCTTTGCACCCAGTTTGATTATAACTCTGGCTCTTTGTCAAGCTCGACCACTATGAAAGTGACAGTCCTCTTTCCTTTTGACTAAAGTCTAGAAAGGAGGCAATTAAGAATTGCAAATTCATTAGATTCCCACAATTTCCTATTTACTTCTTGCCCAAGTTGACCCTTTTATAATCTTGTCACAGGGGCCCTTTAAGCAGGTCACTGTCTCTTTGTTAGATCTCTGCTTTTATTTGAACACTGACATTGAGGCTTTCAGAGACTATGGTAGAGTTTTTTTAAGAGCCAAAAGCCAGAGGAACTATATATATATATATATATATATATATATATATATATATATATATATATATGCTTCATGCCTTGGTAAGGCTAATTGTAATTTTACTTTCTGTGTACAGTAACTCACTTAGAGAATGTTCAGGACTAGAATTACATTTCTCTGTTGATTTCTCTATGCATAGTTGAGTGCTACACATTCCTCTAAGACAGCATTTAGTCACAAATGTGATCGTGATGTGAAAGGCACAGCTGTATAGAAAATATTCAGAGCTAACTATGTAGGGGAAGAAGGGATGGGGGATAGCAGGAAGGAGAGTGGGTGGAAGATTAAGAAAGCCACACAGAAGCAGGCAGCTTGGATCTTGAATGTTCAGCCAGGTCTCTGTCTTCAGCCTGGGGTAAATGTTCTCTTTAACTATGTATATGTATATGTATATGTATATGTATAATGTATATATGTTGTATATGTATATATGTGCATATGTGTATATGTATATATGTATACTTGTACATGTGTATATGTATATATGTATACTTGTACATGTGTATATATGTATATGTGTATGTGTATGTGTGTATATGTGTGTGTATATGTGTATACATGTATGTATATTAATCATTTTATTTGTTTACATTTCAAGTGATTTCCCCTTCCTAGTTTCCCCTCCACAACCCCCTCATACCATTCCTTCTTTCCCCTCTCCCCCCTTCCCTCTATGAGGGTGCTTCTCCACCCACTCACCCACTCCTCCCTTACTGCTCTAGCATCCTCCTACACTGGGGCATCAGGCTTCCACAGGACCAAGGGCCTCCCCTCCCATTAATGTCAGATAAGACCATCCTCTGCTACATATGGAGCTGGAACCATGGGTCCCTCCATGTATACTCTTTGGTTGGTAGTTAATTCTTGGGAGCTCTGGGTGGTCCGATTAGTTGATATTGTTCTTTCTATGGGGTTGCAATCCCCTTCAGCTCCTTCAGTCCTTCCTCTAGCTCTTATTTTTGGGGACCCCAGGCTCAGTCCAATGGTTGGCTGTGAGCAACTGCATCTATATTAGTCAGGTTCTGGCAGAACCTCTCAGGGAACAGCCGTACCAGACTCCCATCAGCAAGTACTTCTTGACATCAGCAATAGTGTCAGGGTTTGGTGTCTGCAGATGGGACCTTTACCTAGGGATCTATCACATCTGCAGACAACAGTATATATTTTAAAATTGTTATTCTGCAGAACAATTCTTTTGCTATTCAAAATCAAGCTTAGACTGTGTGCCTATGATCAAGTAGACAGGTCTTGCCACTTGATTGGCCCCGCCAGCTTCAATCAGTCTCTTATCTTCCTAAGCCTCCATTTTCTTTCTCGGGAATAGGAGAGATGGATAATATCACTTGGCCATGAAGTTGTCAGGATTAAATGGGAAAATGTTTGTAATGTCTTAGCCTCCGGGTAGACATTATATAAACGGGTATCTTGTGAGCAGCTTAAGTAGGGGATTTATGTATTGTTTTTTCAGTAACTGTTAGGCTGTTTCTGGAATGAGCACTCATATTTTGCTTTGGAGATTTCTAGAAGAGTAGTTTTAAAACAACATAAGCTATGGAATCGGCATTAGCCGTGATGTTCTCTTTAGTGTGTATATCCCTTACTCTCCTGCATGGATGAAGAGCCTTGAAGTTTGGTAAATGCTGGTGTCTTGTCTGCCAGCTGCACAGTAGGAGCCCTGGGGACCATCTTGCCTCTCCTCTCCTCCCTATCTTGGGCAGTCTGTCATGGAAGGCCACTGCTTTTGGTAAGGAGTAAATCTGAAGCCTGTGTGTTGGTCATCTTACACTGCTTCGGCTCTAGCTGTTGTCTGTCCCCCACCTTGCCCTCCCAGCTGGCTCCATCACACATGCCTTTGATATGCCTCCATGCTGACTGCACAGCGCAGCTCGCTCTTTCTTCTCAGAATGTGGACACCTTCACCCTTTCTTTGCTTAAAACACTTCACCTCTCCCACAGCCTGCAGGCTGGGACAAGGGAAACAACCCTAAGGCCTTGAATCCTTACATCTGGCCTCCCGCAGTTCCTCAGCTCTTTCGCCCATGGTCTGCCCATACTCCTGGTTCTGAAGGTTGATGCTTCATTTGAGGCCCCGCAAGGGCTACGTACTTAGGTCTCTTTGTTGGAACTTCTTCCCCTCTTCTTTTTGGCATGTGTCTTTTGTCTGAAGGTTTCAATATGAATAAATATGACAGCCATCTGAGAAAAATAATTCTCCTAAAATCGTATGTGCTGTGAAGACAACTATAAATAATTAAGGGTACCAAAAACAAAAAGACAAAACAAAAAGACAAAAAAAAATAGACTTCATGTAGAATACTTGTCAACATATAGCCAAAGTAGAATTGCAGAGCGATAACCTTTGTAATCATTGCTCTATGTAAGTTGAGTCTTATTTGAAAAAAAGAAAAAAACGTTCCTTCTGCTTCATAATCACTACCACAGATTCCCTCTGGGTATGAGCTGCAAATAAACAGAGCCTCAGAGCTGGGCGTCATACCGTATTCACTTCTTCCCTGCCTCTCTGTGAGCCTCCTTGAGCTCCTTGATTAGGTTCTCAGGGTTATGGAGTCTTAAAGCACATGATAAAGCTTACAGTAATGAATTTCACTGTTTGACTCCTCAGTACATTTTATTTTATTTTGTAAAATTGTTTAACTTTATTTTATATAAATTGGTGTGGGGTATCAGATCCCCTGGAATTGGAGTTACATACAGTTGTTACAGACTGCCATGTGGGTACTGGGAATTGAACCCAGATCCTTTGGAAGAGTAGCCAGTGCTTTTAATTGCTGACCTATTTCTCCATCCCCTCCTCACTACATTTTAAAGTCTTTAAAAAGATTTATTATTGTTTCTTCAGGACCTTGTTCACAGTATGTCCTCTATACTATTTGTTGTATTAATAACTACAGAGACCAGTTAGTATGTCTGAACACTGAGGTAGGGTTCCAAGGCCAGAGACTGTATGTACTGTGTACAACTATTTGCATGTTGTCTTATAGCTAATAAAGGGACTGAAGCTTTGCATACATATCATTTTATGCAGTGGTAAAATTTTCTAATAGTTGATGAGATAGGTTTTTTCTTTCTTCTTTTTTTTTTTCAGTGCCTATGGTGTCAGAGGGGCTGACAGAATCAAGAGAGGTTCAGGAGTAGGGTCCCTGTATCTCATGCCAGGAGACTTAAGGAGTCACTCATTGGCTTAGGGCCTGGGATCACACTGGACAGCAAACACAGGGGTGGTATTTATACAGAGTCTGAGGGCCTGGCAAATATGGGAATGATCTGGGTTGCTCAGAAGCTGTGGAGACAGGAATTGAGGTTGAGAGGATTTGGGGTCATCAAGTACAGATTAGCTGTTGTATCTGTGAGTACCCCTTTGTATTTATGAGGCTCCTTTGTAGAAGATCGGGCTTCACAGAAAGGAAGACTGAATAAGTACAGAGAAAGGCTACCTGGTAGTGCACAGAAGGAGGTTCATAGAGCAGGCAGGGAAGCTGTGAATGCCGTGTGACGCTTCTCTGCAACTCATACCCAGAGGGGATCTGTGGCAGTGATTATGAAACAGGAGGAATGTTTTTTTTTTTTTTTTTCAAATAAGACTCAACCTGCATAAAGCAATGTTTACGAAGGTTATTGCTCTGTAATTTTACTTTTGCTATATGTTGGCAAATATTCTACATAAGTCTATTGTTTTTTTTGTACCCTTAATTATTTATAGTTGTCTTCACAGCACATAGGATTGTAGGAGAATTATTTTCCTCAGATGGCTGTCATATTGATTTAGCATGAATTCAGTCATTGAGTATTTAAGCTGACAAGGAAGCTGTATTGTACTGATGAGTTCTTAAACCTAAAGGATGCCTGAGATTTGAAACCAGTTTCTCAAATTAGTACACATTTATGGCTTATCACAGTAATTGGTCCATGAAATCAGATATTTATGCCATGGCTTAACTTGGGAGAAATCATGTATTTCATCTTAAAGTGATTAGCTGTTTTTATTAGATGCATATTTTCCCCTAGAAATCCTGTGACTACCCAACACTCTTTTGGGAGTTATTTTCCTTGGTGATGCATACATGGAAATGGGGGGACAGTAAGAGGTCGTTGAGTCTACAACATCTACTGCAAATTACTCTGTTGTCTAAAACAAACCTTAGTTCAAGTCAGAATACAGCATGTGTAATGAGCATTTTCTAAGGTAATTCAGTGCTTATGCATGCCTTCCTCGGAAAAGATAAATATGAATATTTGGTTAATGTTCCTATTTCTCGAACTTTAAGAAATTTTGTGGTGCTGCCTTTGAACAGTTCACTAAATATCAGTGCTTATTGCCCCTGCTCTGCATCTTTGTTAATATTCTAGTGTTATCACAGCCAGAGAGTTAGCAACTCAACCAGTACACATGCTATTGTATCCTGTAACCCAGCAGAGTCCGAGGTGGATCTCACAGGGTTAGTGTCCCAGTGTGTCCCCACCACATTCCTTCTGGCATCCCCAGTGTAGCCTGTTTCTCTCACCTCTTCAGATGTCTAGAAGCCAACTGTATTCCTTGCCTTGAGGTCTCTTCTTCTACCTTCAAAGCTTGCAAGGTCCCATCTTTCAGTCCCCGTTGAGCATAGCTGGGGAAACTTCTCCATTCGTGGACATATGGGTTCCACTAGATTTTCCCAGACATACTCTCCATTTTAAATATCTTAATGTATCTCCAAAGTTCATTTTCTTTTGGTCTTACAAAGCGACATTTATAATTTTTAGGGATAAGGATGTAGGTGTCTTTGGAAGGTTGTTATTCTGCCTATCAGGAGCTCTAAGTTGCAACATCACTTGGGGAATGGCACGTCCATCATGTTTCTTTAGCACCTGGTGCAGGGTTTTAGCCAGTGGTTTTAGCAGCTGTTGTATTTAATGTGTTCACATACTATAACAATCAAGTGTGGCCTAAGAAAATCTCTCGCCTACTGTCTGTGGGGCAACCACTGGTCACAAAGTTATGTGATCACTAGATGCTTTAAATGTAATCTTCAGAAAGTTTTGAAACTGTTTTAGTGGTTATACTTAAAAAAATAGTACTGATGAAACATTCTTCTTTGCTCCTGCGTAGTAAGCTGGAGTTGGTGTCTTTGTGGATTTCAGATTTACCTTCACCAAGAGTGACTGGTTTCTCACAAGGCTAGCAAGCTGTGAAGTTGAGATGTGATTTTTGAAAGAATTTATTTTAAAAAATTTTAGTGTCAAGGGAGAAAGTAATCTCAGAAAGCATTTTAAGTATATTCATTAATCGAAAACTCCCATGGGATAACAAAATTAGAAGAAGGTCTAAATTTCAGATTGACAGGATTACTGAAAGTAACAACCAGAACAATATATTTAATATATTTGATGCTCCTAGAGTGCATGAAGAAAAAGGCAGAGGGGAGATAGATATTCACATGATCATTTTATGAAAAGAACATGGTCCTTCCTCTTATAAAGATGGCTGCCAGTCTGAGGACTTACAGGGTAGAATTCATGGGAGAACATTCTGATATCAGCTTCCTAGTTATTTGGAGTCTTCATAGTGTGTGTAGCTCCAGTGGTGAAAGTTGTGTTTATAGATCTCGCACATATTTACCAGCTGTCAGCGGAGTAATCAATTAATAGGGGTGATCGGCTTGTGAATGTGTTCCTCCTGATCAGCTTGCATCCCTTGACTACTTCAGAGAGACCTGGATTCCCAGCCCATTGACCCCCAGCAGAGAGGAGTGCAATCACAAATCCTGGCAGAGTTCTTCCCTCTCGTAGCAGTGGACCCCAGATCTGACTCACAAGTGACCAATGCATCCATCCACCTTCTTGTCCTCTCAATCGGATACTGTTATTTTTCTCTCCTCTGTTTTTCTCTTCTTGTTCCTGTGGTCTTCCCCATTGTCCCAGCACATCATTCTTCTTGGTTTTCTGTCTCAGTGTATGTTCCTCCTCTGACTCCTATTTAAGGTTTAGGGTTTGCCTGAATTTCAACAATAACCTTTTATTATTATTATTATTATTATTATTATTATTTGGCAGTTCTCTTTGCCTTACATCCATTACCACCGTCAGGTTACTCTGGATGGTCTCTACTTCTTGCAGATCCATGTCTTAGCTCTGTACTGGAAGTGTGGTCCACCTAGTTACCCCTCATGTGAATTAGCTAACCCCTTTTCAAATACTTTTTCTCTGTGTCCTTGGCCCCCTCAAATGACAATCTTTTCCAAACTGATATTTAATTTAATTCCAGTATGAATCCCAAATAATTTTAATTAAAGTGGGTAAAACAGACATCATCATTCTTCTGGTGGTATAGGGATGCACCAAGAGTTTGTGGGTGTGTGACCTTGTGATATGACGATGGTCAGGAAAGTCAGCCAAGAGAAAGGTTCAGCATACTGTAGGTCTTTGCCTATGAAAAACCAGATTCAAATGAAGATAGCTTTTCAAAGAAGAAAAGGCTTTTAAAGAATATTTTAAGGAACGCTCCAGTGGTGAGGGAGAATTCAATCCAGAGTGGAAACCTCTATACTGCGAGAGACATGACACAGGCATCAAAACAAGGCGGCTTTTAAATCTGAAATCTTGCTCATTTATTTTACTCTCACTTTTTTTCTTAGAATATAATTATTATATTTTATGTGTATGAATATTTTACACACACACACACACACACACACACACACACACACACACACCATGTGTATGCTTGGTGCTTGTGGAGGCCAGAAGAGGGTATTGGATTCCCTGGAAACTGCAGTTGGGGGTGGTTATGCTCAGCCCTGTGGGTACTGAATTTGGGTCCTCTGAAAGAGCAGCCACTGTTCTTAACCACAGCCATTTCTCTGGTCCCCTTTCCTTATGAAGGCTGCTTTCATTGTCTGGGGTTCTTTCTTGCTATTGGATTTGAACTCATCGCTTCACGATGCCATTGTTGTCTTCCTAACCCCAGGACTTCTGAGGAATAGCCACCATATTCATAAATCCCAGGTCTCCTTCCTGATAATATTTCCTAACGCTCCCTGCCTTGTTTTCCCTTTTTCTCTTTCTCTGTCTGACATGCTATGCATTCATTTATTTTATTTCCTGTCTTCACCAGGTAGAATTTAGGCTGATAAAGGCAGTTAGGATTTTGTGCATGATAGGCATAAAATAGTAGATAGCCTCTTAATATCTGTTGAATAAAAATGAAAACTGAAAAAATAGTATCCCCAAGTCTATATAGATTGCCTGATTCTTTGTACTCTTTCCTACATCATGTTCCCACAATGGGATTTCCACTACTGTGTTGTGGTAGTCTTCTGTTTCCCTCCCATAAGCAGCAGGCTCCTTAAGGCAAAGCTGGGTCTTACTGTTCTTTGGTTCATTAGCAGTAACACAGGGTTCATCTCTGTACTGGCTGGTTTTGTGTGTCAACTTGACATGGGCTGGAGTTATCACTGAGAAAGGAGCTTCAGTTGGGGAAGTGCCTCCATGAGATCCAGCTGTGGGGCATTTTATCAATTAGTGATCTAGGGAGTAGGGTCCAGCCCCTTGTGGATGGTACCATCCCTGGGCTGGTAGTCTTGGGTATAAGAAAGCAAGCTGAGCAAGGCATATGAAGCAAGCCAGTAAGACACATCCCTCCATGGTCTCTGCATCAGCTTCTGCTTCCTGACCTGCTTGAGTTCCAATCCTGACTTCCTTGGGTGATAAACAGCAGAGTG
The DNA here is from genome assembly GCF_947179515.1 of Apodemus sylvaticus. Taxonomy (NCBI): domain Eukaryota; kingdom Metazoa; phylum Chordata; class Mammalia; order Rodentia; family Muridae; genus Apodemus; species Apodemus sylvaticus. Next base: position 5,225,689 of record NC_067480.1, on the reverse strand, counting down.
GAAGTGTAAGCTGAATAAACCCCTTTTCTCCCCAACTTGCTTCTTGGTCATGATGTTTGTGCAGGAATAGGGACCCTGACTAAGACAGTCTCATACAAAATATTATGAAATGGTTTGAATCAATGTGTATCAGACATGGATGGATTTTTTTTCCTTTCTTGTTATAGGTACCTAAGCTTTTATGACTCCTTCAAGAATACATGCTCATGAGTCCTTGGCTTGTCCCATTTGAGGTCACTGTGCTAGATAGTTTTATATCAACTTGACACAAGCTAGAGTTAACTGAAAAGAGGGAAGCTCAATTGAGAAAATGCCCCCATAAGATAGGCTCTAGGACATTTTCTTAATTAGTGATTGATGTGAGAGTGCTCAGTCCATTGTGGGTGGTGCCATCCCTGGGCTGGTGGCCCTGGGTTCTATAAGAAAGCAGGCTGAAGCTGGGCAGTGGTGGTACATGCCTGTAATCCCAGCACTTGGAAGGTAGAGGCAGGAGCATTTCTAAGTTCAAGGCCAGCCAGAACTATACAGAGAAACCCTGTCTCAAAAAAAATAGAAAGAAAGAAAGAAAGAAAGAAAGAAAGAAAGAAAGAAAGAAAGAAAGAAAAAAAGGAAGGAAGGAAGGAAGGAAGGAAGGAAGGAAGGAAGGAAGGAAGGAAGGAAGGAAGGAAGGAAGGAAGAATAAAGCAAGCAAGCAAGCAGGCTGAGCAAGACATTGGGAGCAAGCCAGTAAGCAGCACCCCCACCCCATGGCATCTGCATCAGCTCCTGTCCCCACGTTTCTGGCCAACTGTCTTCAATGGACTATGATATGAAAGTGTAAGTCAAATAAGTCCTTTCCTCCCCAGCTTACTTCTTAGCCACGGTGTTTCATCACAATGATAATAACCCTGAGACAACCACTGTTTCCAGGACCTGACAAATATGCAGCCGTCCTCACAAAGGATGCTTCCCCTCTTCACACGACTCTTCCTTGCGTCAGAACTGACACTCATCCCCACTCATGTGTGCTTCTTTGCCTTCAGATTTTTTTCTTTTGGCTTCGTGTGTCTACTCAGGGTTTGATAAATGCTTATTTTCTGGTGTACTTTCTGTTGGCTGTGACCAAAACAATAGAGGGGAAGAAAGACTGATATCTCATATCTTCAGGCCACCAGCCATTATTAGAGGAAACCAGGAGAGAACCTTGAAGCAGAAATCATGAATACCCTTTGTTTGATCCCCTGCCTCCTGGGTCATATTTGGCTAGCATTTTTATAAAACCTTGGTCTTTCAGCATCAGTTTATAATCAAGATGACACCCTACAGTCGTGCCCTCAGGCCAGTCTTCTGGGCAGTTCCCTCCTCTGGGCTTTGCCCTCACATGTGTGTCAAGTTGACATCAAAGCTTACCAGGACACACTATTTCTGCCACTGAAACCAGAAGTCTTCGTTCACTTCCTGTGAAGAACTACTTTAAAAAATATGATTACTTTTTATTTATAATAAATTTTATATTCATAACATCTATGTATAAAATCATATTGTATAATTTATTAAAATAACTATATTAACAAATTGAGAAATTGATGTTTAATTAAGTCATATTAAATTAAAAATAGAGTGAAAATTGTTATATTTATGTGCTATAGATATAATTATTTTTAATGTCTAATGCTCTGCTTCTTGAAGAATGTCAACAGTACCGCCCATTCCTCCTTCCCTTCTGATTGTATCTCTTGTCCCTTTCCTCACTGTCTGCTTCTCCTCAGACCCTAAGCATCCTGAACAGATTTCCAGACATCTATTCTGGGTCCCCTGCGTGTTTTACTCTTTAAAAATTCTGAGAATCAACTGTTCTTTAACTCTGTGTACATTGGTGGTGACTAAATGCTACTTATGAGTTTAATGTCTCCTGGATACTTCCTCCCAAATGGCCTTTAGAGCTCTTTAAATTTCATGGTTTAAAAATTTAGCATCTCTGAAAACATATTCTGCTTATTCTCCAAGCCTGTTCCTCTAGTTTTTGTCTTGCTTAGCTGCAAACATCATCTCTTTGTTTAAAATAAATCCTCTAGCTTCATTCTCTATATAGGCTAAGGACAGGAATTCTTAGCACCATGTTTTAATTATATTCTTCCTCTTACCCAGAAAGAAAAATCACTCAAGGCTGCACAATAATGGACTGAATGATAAAAATAGATGTTGAGACCATGAAGATTCATGGAGATTGAAAATAAGAGTTCTGACTAGAGAGTACAGATGCTGCCCCTGTGCTGGGGCATCACAGCAGGAATATGGCCCCTCTGCAGTTCTCAACTGAGACCTGCACAAGCCACCTGCTGGGCTCATCATAATGGAATGCTGGCCCCATTTCTGGTTTAAGAGAAAAACACATTCTCATGGTTGCTATAGGTATTTTTCAGGTGATGCTGATGTTGTTGGTTCCACCCTTGGAAACCTTATTCCTTAAAGTTTCAGACATGTCACCTGTGAAACCACTGATAATCTCCATTATAACCCATTCTTTTCCTGCTTTGTAAGTTCTTCATGATATGTTAGAACAATGCTGCTCAAACTTTAGCAGGCATCAATTTGTTGAAATGCATGACTGGTTACAGCACACAGAATTTCTGATTCATCATCCTGGAGTATAGTCTCCAAATTTGCATTTCCAACTGTGTTTGGGATCGAATTAACCTTTGCAAGAGTATGAATTCCAAGACTTCTACTACCTGCTCATCTCAGAAGACCTTCTTTCCTCTCCTTTTGACTGAGGACATTGTTAAGAGTTCTCAGCCAGGTGTTTATGGAGCAGAATGGATTCACCATCTCTAATTGGGATGTTCCGACTTCTAAACGTATTTGTGGATTGATATTACTAATTATTATTATTTTCGTGGGGGTGCTGTGTGTGTGTGTGTGTGTGTGGGTGGGTGTGGTGTGTGTGTTGGTATGTAGGCATATACATCTGTATGGGTCAGATAACAATTCTCTGGCATCCGTTATCTCCTGATACCTTATCTGAATCATGGATTGAGCTCAAGCCATCAGGCGTGCAGGCCAGTGCTTCTACCTAAGATGCCATCTTGCCAGTTTTCACAAAACTCTTTCTTGATTTTATTTCTGTTCCATCTAAGTCTCCTTCTCCTTCAATGGTCTGGACTTAAATAAAACCTGGGATTTAGCTCTTCCCATTGTTTTTGTTGTTACTGTCAGTAGCTGTCTGGCTCCACTGCTTGCAGGACCAGGGCCCCTCCGACATTCTCTCTGCTGTTCTCCTGGCTTGTCATTTTGTATTCATTGCCTTCCCTTTATAAGCATCCAGCTGTCTGCAAACTTTGCCATCTGCTCCCACTTCCAGCATGCCAGGAGCTGCTGGAAGAGTCCCTGGGTGCACTTGGCTCCTTTGTAGTAATTAGTTCAATGAGTGGTTGTCTTTGTCTTGGTTGGATATCCCCAGCCCTCCCTTCCTCATCCTTCTGACTGGCACAGTAGCCTTCGTTCTTTGATGGATGATTTTCTGAGCTGAAGGTCAAGGCTGTTTGCTGTCAATCCCTTTCAAGTTTCTCACTTGCATGCTGAATTCTTTATTTTCATTTCCTCACTGTTTTTGAATCCCAGAGTATGTTAGTTAGCTATCCTTTGCAGTTATGATATGTTTGAGTTAAGCAGCATAAAAGGTGTAATGTTTGTTCTGTGGTTTCAGAGGTCCATGGTCACTCTGAACCTATGTGTAGGTAAACACCTTGACAGCAGGAACATGTGGTAACTGGCTGCTGCTTTATAGAGGCCAGGAAGCAGAGAGGGAAGGGAGGGGGAAAGGAAGGGGGAAGGGCAGAGGGGCACAAAACTCCTGCAAGAAGGAGGCAATGGTTCTAATGCCCTTATTTAAAATTCTATTCGATATTTTATGTATAATAATTAATTTTGGTTATTTTCATTCCCCATTACTATCTCTCAATGAAACCCATTCCTGTTGGCTCTTCTTAACACTACATCTTTTTAAATGGCCCACTGAGTTTAATTAGGGTTGCATTGTAGGGTGTTATTTATTGGAGATAACAAAGCAGGGGGCAGGAATCCATGAGGGCAAAGGACAGGGTCAACAGAGTAGGGGAAAGATTCTGCTCCTCAGCCTTAAGAATCCAAGAGAGAGAGATAGGAAGTTCTTAGATAAGAGTTTAGACAGCAGGCTTTAAGAGCACGGGTAGACATTCCCTGTTATAGTTCAGGTCTTGAGAATCCTCCTCTCTCAACACAGAGACCCTTGTTTAAGACTTGGCTCTCAGCTGATGGTACTCTTGAGAGGAGGTGGGTCCTTTAGTAGGTGAAGATTAGTAGGTGAACTACTACTAGTAGAGTTCATTAGCACAATAAACATGTGACAGCCGGAAGAGATTACTTCAGAGCACTTCTCATTCTCTGCCTCTTACATCCTTTTGGACCCATAGGTCAAGATGTTCTCTGAGCTCTGAACTCAAGATTAATGTATTCTCAGCACTTTGGCCAGTTAGGGGTCTCTGCATTAACCAGTGCTCCTTACAGAAAAGCTCCATTGAGGAAGGCTGAAAGCATTCCTAATTTAGGGTATAAACATGCATATTTAGAAGGCAGTTTGACAACATGACCATTTGGCAAAACAACAGTAGCAGATCACACCCTGTCTTAGTCAATGTTCCATTGTTTTGAAGAGATGTCACCACCATGGCAACTCCTTTTTGTCAATTTACTTATTCATTTATTTATTCACTTTACATCCTGATTGAAGCCCCAACCTCCTCCCAGTTCCTCACGTGTCCACTCCCCCACAGCCTCTCTCCTTCACCTCTGAAAAGGGGGAGGTCCCTCCTGGGTACCAACCTACTCTGATACCTCAAGTCATGCAGGACTAGGCACATCCTCTCCCACCCAGGCCAGACAATACAACCCACTTAAGGAACAGGATCCATAAGAGGCAACAGAGTAAAAAACAACCCTCAGTCTACTTTTTGGGAGAGCCCCATGAAGACCCAGCTGCACATCTGCTACATATGTGCAGAGGTCCTAGGTCCAGGCCATGTCCAATTTTTTTGTAGGTGGTTCAGACTCTGGAAGCCTCCAATAGACACCAACAGTCCTTGTGGAGTCCCTATCCTCTCTGGGTCCCTCAATCCTTCCCCCAACTCTTCTATAAGATACCAGGAGACTCAAAGTTTAAAGTTTGGCTATGAGTCTCTGGATCTCTTTCAGTCAGCTGCTGGGTGGAGTCTGTCAGAAGACAGTTATGCTAGACTCCTCTCTACAAGCATAGCAGAGTATTATTAATAGTGTCAAAAATTGGTTCTTGCCTATGGGATGGGTCTTGGTTTGGGCCAGTCATTGGTTGGCCATCCCACCAGTCTCTGGTCTATCTTTGTTTATGTACTTCTTGTAGGCAGGACAGATTTTGGGTCAAAGGTTTTATGGGTGAGTTGGTGTCCTTATTCCTCCAGTGGGAGTCCTGAAGGAGGCAGCATGACAACTTTTATAAAATAAAACATTTATGTGGGGCTGTAACCAGAGGTTTGCCTTATTATCATCATGGTGTGAAGCATGGCATCGCATAGGCATACATAATGCTGGAGAGGCAGCTGAGAGTTCTGCACCTGGATAAGCTGGAGACAGGAAGAGAAGAGAGACACTAGGCCTTGACTGAGCACTTGGAGACCCCAAAGTCAACCCTCAGTGACATACTTCCTCTAACAAGGCCATACCAACTCCAACAAAGGCATGCTTCCTAATGCAATTCCTTACGCCTATATTCATATATCTGAGCCTATGGGAGCCAGTTTTATTCAAACCACCAAACTTCCCAAGGCCTATGATATCATGGTCTATTGACCAGGTAGACGTACAACACCGTAAATGAGTTTCCTCTGTGGAATAGATCTCAAATCAAGATATTTGTTACCCCCAAGGCATCATGCTAGTTTCACAGCACGGAATGCATCTTGCTCAGGCAGTCTTTGTTAGGACTCGCCGGTTCACAGCTGTTGGGATTGCTGATGACCTTTCTCTGCCTACAGCTTATATAACATATCCTGGAACTATTGAAGCTCTTCACCAGGGAGTACCAAAAGAGCTCAGCACCCAAAGCACATATCATCTTCAACAATAGTATCTTGTCTTACTGTCTAGTTCTAGAGCAAAAAGATGGTGTGCCAGTGTCCAGACATCTGCAGCAATGTGTTGGGTGTAGTGATAGCTGCAATTTTGATCAGGAAGAACATTGTGGCAATAAACAAGTGGGACCTACGGGAGGGAGAGCAGCTGGTGGAATAATAAAATATTCCTATTCCCTTTGTTCCCATAACTGTGATCAGCCACTCATTCCAGTGTAGCTTCTATAAGCAGCCTTCTCACCCAGAAGTCCTAATATCCCCTTGAAGCATGGTCCCTAATGTCTTCTTAATTTCCTTCTACTAGCTTTTACCTACTAAAAACACCACATCCTCCCAACAGTGCTATCAAGGAACCAAGTCTTCAACACACAGGCCTCTGAGGAACATTCAAGGTCTGAACCATGAAAGGATGCTTCAGCCTGTGCTCTTAAAGCCTCTGGTGCCCCCGGTCTCTTGTCCAAGAGCATCATTTCTCCCTGTTGGGTTCACACAGCTGTTGAACCAAAGGTTTTGTTATTTTGTTCTGTCAACTGTTCTTTGCTGCCCCTGTACTATGGACATCTGTCTCTTCCTCTGCACTTGCAAATCTCTCAAAGCTGGGCAGCTTTTTATGGCTAACTGGCACATCCCTTTCCTTGTTGCCCTTTCAGGCTGACTTCTAAGCCTGCTGCTCCTACAGACCATCGTCCATACAGTCTCAGCGATAGATGCCAGAGCTTCACATGCAGGAGGTTGTCTTGTCTTGAGCCCAAGGGGCAAATTCACAGAGACTATTACTAATGGGAAGAGATTGGGGTCACACTCAGAATATCCAGAGATTGTCCAAGGCTATGTGCAGAGGTCACAGAGGGTAGGATGACGGTGAGGAGACACCAGGTTGCAGCTAGGCAGTGGCATAGAGGCCAATGGCCAGGGAGAAACAAATCTAAGGATGTGGTAAAATAACCAGGTTAGAACCCAAGAGAAGAATGACAAATTCATGGTCAGTATAAGAAAACGCTGGTGTTGTGGAGAGTCCTCAGTGGTACCCATATGCCATTCTGCTACAAATATATAGCATACCTGCCCAGTCCCGCCATGTCTTTACTAAAGGAGAACACAGAGAAAATTTTAGCGTCCTGAAGAATTCCTTTTAAGACAAAACAACCTGTCAGTCAGTGAAGACACTGAGTAGGGCCACTTAATCTGTTTTGACGTCTGAGTCTGAGGTCTGCTGCAGCATGCCAGTGTTCCAGCCTCTTTACCTCCTGTAGACATTGCAGGCATTGCAAGCTGCCCACGGTCTCACAGTGCTGCTTTGATGAGTTCTGCTGCCACCGCCATCTTTCTTTTTTGACAATTTTCTTGGATTCTTTTACACCTTTTCCTTCTATGTTCTGTTTTCAATTTCTTACCTTTGCTCACATCAGTGTGATAGGAAAGCCAGTAAACCTAAAGAAGTGTGTGTGTGTGTGTGTGTGTGTGTGTGTGTGTGTGTGTGTGTAAAACAAGCATGTATTTTGTGACTGGTCCAGAGTGAACCTGTTATCTTTGTGAACTTTCATTCTATGAAAGAATTCACTGTGGGGTTTGCTGGTCTATGGATTTGGCCAAGGTCAACTACAGCAAACACTGTAGCCTTGCAGATGAAGCTGAAAGTTTCTCTGCTGCCCCAGGTTGACTCTGCTCATTTGTACACAAAGAGAAACATCTATCTCTATTATTTTAAAGCAACGGCCATCCATTTTTTTGTAAGAAAATGACTTCACCATGGAAGCCTGTTAACCTTGCCCATCACCAAATAGACCAAGAAGACAAGGGTTTACTGTAGGCCACTCAGAAATGCCTGGGATCCTCTGGTACACGAGAGCAAGGAGGCAGGTAGATACCTCCCACCTCATGTTCCCTTCCCCTGAGTCCGGCTTTCCCAGCAGATATCACTCAGGCCATTAACACCCAACTACACCCAACCAGTTCTGATGATGTTGATGACTTTTCCTGCACCTAGAGGTTCAGTTGTGGGCAAGAACGCTGCAACTTAGAGCATGCAAGTGACTCTCACAAACAGGACACTGGATCATATATGTATATACCACCTTGCCCCTGGGATGTGGGATGTTGGCCCCTGGAGCTGTGTGTAATCATTTACAAGAAGAACTCACCTTTCCACTGGCCAGATCCTCACCACCTTAGTGTATAGTCTGTATTTCATTGTTTTATGCTGTTTTTTGTGCGCAAGCATGCACACTTCTAATCAAATACACATAAGAAGTATGCTCAATTGTGCTTAATGAATTTGTACAAAATAATAATTATGTTCTTGTCATAACTATACCTGCTTTGACTTCTGTTTGGAATTTTGATTTTACCCATTTTGTGTTATTGTGATGGCTGCATTTGTTTCTTTTTAATTTCTGAGAATAAAATATTGTATGAGGATTGAACATACATCAACAGATATTAACACCTTTTTGGTTATAAATATTCATAAACCAGACTTTCAAAACTTTAAATTAAATTCACTGTGCCACTGTCGAGTGAGTTTATTAACGTGCTGGCACACCTAATTTTATAGTGCTGTTAAGCTAAAATGTTAATGACTGGGTATACATCTCTGTGACGTCTTGTCTTGTCTACATATAGTGAAATGAGAAAATCCTGTATAGTGGGTGTGCTGAGGCTAGGAACAGTTTATGTCAAAACCTTTCAGGCGGCATGACTTCTCTAAACAGTGGTATCTTATAACTAGAGACTTGAGTTACTGATCTAATATTCAGTATGAAATCTGGGTGCAATGCTGCAAATCTGTGGTTCCTGCTACTCAGTGGGCAGAGGCAAGAAGAGCACCTAAGCCCAGGGCCAGAGACCAGCTCTGGAGCTCTGGTTCTCTCTTGAAGGTAGCCAAGGGGGAAGGGCATTGGTGGGAACAAGACTTGGCCTTAGGAGAGATTAAGATTGCTTTCTATAAGTGTTTACTTGTATTGATTCTAAATTACTCTGAAGCCTATGGGCAAATTAACACTTGTTGCTAATTGTGTAGGGATTAAGCAAAGGATTAATTGCTAGGACTTCTTTCTTTCTTGCCCAGAAGCCTCACCTCTTGCTTCTCAGGCAGCAGGAGTTTTGGAGCAATAAACTCTTTATTGAAGCAGGAGAAGAGCGTCACACTGGCAGAAGGAAAAACTTATACACAAGCAAATACGCATAACCACGCATATTCATATGCACATCCATGGACACATATTCATACACCTGTATGCATTCTTGTTGGATTCAGCTACTTATCTCATATTTACGTACATGCACACATCCATGCTTACATATGCAAATGGAGCAAAAGTCCAATCGCCAGTGCAGAAAGAACTCACTCATTCTAAATGTAAGATGAGCCCCAAGCTTTATTGCACAGAGAAAGAAAGATCATCTATCCATGTGTTGCTAAATGAATTAAACCCAGGTCTATAAGAAGAAAAGCTTTGCCCTCTTTAGTAAGACTAAGCCCACCTTGCTACTGAAAACGACCTGTCCTGTTCCGTGGCAGGAAGCCTGGCTGTCCTGTTCCATGGCAGGAAGCCTGGCTGTCCTGTTCCGTGGCAGGAAGCCTGGCTGCTCTTGCTGCTCACTCTGCAGCTTCTTTCTCTCTCTTCATCTCTCTCATATGCTCCCTTGTGTTTTGCTGTATTCTGCTGACTCTCTACCTTCTGCCTTAGTTTCTAATTCTCTCTCTGCATTCTGCATTCTGTTCTATTCTGCCACCTAATATCATTCCTAGAGTTTTGTACATTTTTTAGGAGAATTGATCACATGATTTTTCCAAGCATCCTTTTTTTGTAAACAAAACTTCACTAAAGGTTTAAACATAAATTTGAATTATAAATCGAATAAGGAGTTTATAATAGAGATGTTTCCATGTGTTTCTATTAAGGCGAGTTATCCAGCTGGACATCCATTATCTGTCACTAGCTCCACACGCTCATCGAGAGTTTAAAACTATAAACGTTGTGTCTAACTTGACATTAAAGCTTTGTATAGGTAAACTCAGTCAATATTTTATTTTCTGTCCTTACACCTACAATAAATTGTTCATTCCCTTTTATGACCTTTTAGTTAATTGTTTTCCAGCTCTAACAAATGAATTCTGAGTTGGAAATGCCCATTTTCTATCTCAGAAGCAATTAATTCATCACACGTGAAGATTGGCAGAGTTTTAATTGTAATTTTCATATCCGAGAGGGCTTTAATAGCAGTCCTATTATAAAGGGCTTAATAGTGACTAGTATAATTTTAGGAATTCTTATAGAGTTAGGAATTAAGAAATCATCTGTTTATCTGTATAGCATCATTACAAGACAGCATATCTTCATTGATCTGCAGAAAATCAGCCTAATAAGGTAGGCTAATGCCAGGGATTATATATCAGTTTAATTTAGTAATAACAGGAAAGGCGTATCAATAGCAGGAATCAAATGCTGAAAATGTCCTCCCTTCAGCCTTGTCTATGGGCTCATTCATCATTGTCCACAGTCCATGGCGAAACCGTCTCAGGAAGATCACCTGTTAATCTTGAGCCTTTCCCAAATGGCTCCTGACAGCCTAAGAATCCAAAGGCAGCCTTAGCAGCATGCCAGGGTCTGACACCCATCCTTCCCCTTCATCTTTCTTCTCCCTTCCTCCCTGACTCTTTGCCTTTTCTGTTTGTATGTGTGTCTCCCTGTCTCTGTCTCTTTCACTTTACACACAGTATTAATAGAAATGTACACATATATGCTCACACATATACACACAGTGATCTGTGCTGCAACCATATAGTTCAGTACCTGGCATATACTTAAATATTTATTAAGTCACAAATAGTATACAATTAAAGATATTTTCTACATCCCACAATTTTACTAGAAGAATAATGATTAGAACAGTTCACAATAGCCAAGAAGTGGAGTGGAAAAAAAAGCTTTAGGTGTTGGAAATCTATATGTACATTTAATGTTCTACGAAATGTTCTATAACGTTCTATAAAATGCATGCTGCTTCAGAGACTTGGCATAGGTAATAAGAAGAACTAAGGTAGTACACGTAATAATCAGTTTCTTCTCTCCAAGATGGTTAAGAGAAATGAGTTGGTCAAACAATTCCTTGAATTCTTCTTCTGCTTTTGTGCTTGGTTATTTCTCTCTCTCTCTCTCTCTCTCTCTCTCTCTCTCTCTCTCTCTCTCTCTCTCTCTCTCTCTCTCTCTCTCTCTCTCTCTCTCTCTCTCTCTCTCTCTCTCTCTCTCTCTCTCTCTCTCTCTTCAGAGTCTCATGTAGCCCAGGCTGACCTGTAACTTGCTCTGCAGCTGAGGCTGGCCTTGGATTTTCCTGATTCTCTTGTTCCCATTTGCCAAGTATGAAGATTACACACAGGAACGTGCCACCATGCTGAGCTCTTTAATTTACCCAAAGTGATATTATGTCTGCCTTTGCCTTTAAGTCATTAGACAATTATTCATGGCCAGTCAGGATAGCATCTAGCGAGTGGCAAAGAACAAAGCCAAAGACACACTGTGTTTTTAAAGTTCCTGTACTAACTCAAAGTAGACCAGCTCAGTTGGTGCATCTCTGTAATTCTGCACTGCAGAGGCAGAGGTAGACGCAGAGACACGAAGATCTGAATTTTATATCTGTCTGGGCTATATAGTGAAGCCCTGCCTGTCCCAGGCAACTAAAAAAATCAGCATACTGTTTAGCTTCAGCTAATTGAGTCTTGAGGGGACTAGTGAAACCACATGAGAGACAGAGAAGGAACAGGAGCCCGTCCACAGGCTGTGGTGCTGGTGAGCCAACACACATCCCCTTTCCTTGTCGGCTCCATACTCCTGAGCAATCCAACTGCTCTTCTAAAATATTTAATTCGTTGGAAGTTTCTATTGTCTCATATTATGTATTCTTTTTATGATGACTGTTAAAAAGGTTCTCTGCATACTTATGTAATCATAACAGGAAGTCTTGGATATGATTTACTTTGGGCAAAATGATAATGTACGACAATCGGAAATATGATTAAATTGAGAAATTACACGGAGTCTTTTAAAGAACCCAGCTGCTGTAGAAAATGAGATATCTATATTTGCTTTCGTGTCAGCTCCGCCGTACTCTTTTTTTTTTTTTTCTTTTTGGTAAAGCACATAATCGTAACGCAGTAAAATGCTTGTGTGAAAACAGGGGAGTTGAATAATCTTCCTGGAATGTCATCAGGCTTTGTCACATCTCTTTATCTGCAAAGTGAAGGAAAACATCTCATGTGGTGCAACACTGAAGCAGCCGCGGCACTTTTACCAGCATACTGGGCCAAGAAGCGGCAGGCTCCTAGGCTCATGTTAAGATGGCTGGGTATGCCAGAAGAAGTAGGCAGACCCACCAGTCACAGTTCTGTTAAGGCTTATGTGGTGATAGCACTGCATTCTCATTCTCAAGCAGTGTTTCTTAGGAGCCAGTCACTAATGCTATGGCCAAGATAAGAGGATGTTAAATGTGCATGCTTTTGTGTTTATATGCTTTATGCATGAGTAAAGTTGTTCACACATAGCCCTTTGCTGCCAGTGATCTACACAAGCATTGAAGGGAAGTGATGCACGTTATGTAATTTCTCATCTACCGGACACAGGATCACCCTTTAGACATTGCTCCTCTTGGTGGAGTAGGAGGCTCACACAGAATTTAAGCTTACATGTAAATATTAAATGTCCGTGTGAAGCATCCCTGCATAGCAGGAGGGTGCTGTTGGTTGTCCCTTTGGGCTGTCTCAGCATCCTGGGAGATTTCAGATGTCACTGTCTGTCATTGCCATGTGGACACAGTTCTGGCCTTTTGCCATCTACACCCTCTTCTGGAACATTTACTTAACATTCAGCCCTTTTATATCTGAATCTTCAAGTCTCTCTCCCTCTCTCCATCTTCCTCTCCCTTTCCCCCTACCTCCCTCTCCCCTACCTCCCTCTTTCTTTCTCTTTCTCTCTGTTAATGTAATAATCCTTGCAGAGTATTTTGACTATAAATAATACAATAGCGAATGAATACTTACATGAATTGTACTGCCCATAAACAACTGCTGCTAATATTCTGCTGTCTCTTTGAAATTTCTTCTCTATGTGAGTATGTATGCATTTGTTTGCATACATATGTGTGTAGTGCCTAGCACACAGAAAATGTTTTATAAATATTTGACTAGATGAGTAATACATACATACATACATACATACATGCATATATATGTACCTTATATGTTTATGTTTTATTTTTAACTTATTTTATTTTGTAACTGCCAATCACATTTATTTTTTAGGGTACAGATACACACATACATAAGTGTCTGCTCATATCAGTGCATGTACGGTGGATTCATCTATGTGTGGAGAGCAGAGGTCATAGTTGGCTATCTTTACCTTTTCTTTTAGATTGATCCTTATTGAACCTAGAAACCACCAACTTACCTAGAGATCCCAGAAAGCTCCAGAGGTCTGAATGCTTCTGCCTTCCAGGCACTGGAACCACAGGGACTTTTAAGGGCATGACAGGAGGCAAACTCAGGCCTGCATGATCGCAGGGCAAGCTGAGCATCTCCGGGGCTGAAATGGGGTGTTTAGATATGTGATTGTATGGAGGAAAGATTAACTGAAGAAAATTAACATAACTATTACCTCACCTAGTTACCTGTTTTTAAAGTTGAAAATGCAGAAATCCACCCCCCACTGTATGTATGTGTGTGTGTGTGTGTGTGTGTGTGTATGTGTGTGTTTTAGCAGCTTTGAAGTATACAAAATATCATTGGTACTAATCATGTTATTTGATGTCTGTAAACCTCATTCCTTCTACTTAACCGAAGCCATGCTCTTTGACAGGCATCTCTGCTGTCTCCATCTACTGATCCCATCTCTGCTTACCATCTTTGTGCTCTCTGCTTCTGAGTTTGGTTCTTTTTACAGTCCACAGATAAATAGAATCATAGCATATTTGGTTTTTCAATATCCACCTTATTTCATACTCAAATAGCAAAAATATGGATACAAACGCATACACATGTATGTTATGTGTATATACATTATACATGTGTGTTATATGTGTATTTGGTGCACATATGTGTTACATATATGTGTGCTATGTGTGTATGTAAGTATGCACATGTTACATGTATGTATTCTGTGTGTTTGTTACATGCATGTTATATGTGTTACATGTGTTACATATGTGTGTTATATGTGTATTTGTTACATATGTGTTACACATATGTGTGCATGTGTTATATATGTATGTATTATATGTGTTTGTTACATATTGTTATGTGTTTACATATGTGTGTTCACATTTGTGTATGTGTGTATATTATGTATTTGTTTCACATGTATGTGTTATGTGTGTGCTTGTTATATATGTGTGTGTGTTGATTTAACCTTCCCCCATGTTAATTCTGTTTTGTGTCTTTGCATTTCTGTTGGTGTGCACTTTACTATCTATTTTTATTAGTACTCAGCTACTTTCTTCAATGATAATTCTAGAGGCACAGACTGTAATTTTAAAACCATTGTTGTGTTTTGCTGAATTTTTATTACTTAAAATTGGTAAGTTTGAATTTCAACTCTCATAGATTCATCTACAAAATTTGATAAGCCAAAAAATCAAGGCAGGAGGAACATAGGAAAATTAATTATTTATGATTTTACTACCTAAAGCTGATTTCATGTGAAATATGGTTTCTGTAATTTTCATCTTACTTTTCATCTCCCACATTTACTAAAAAACAGTTCTGTTTTCTAAACAGCTCTCCCCATCCTTAGTAGTATATTATTTGCATGACCTTTGCATGTTATGAGACAGCTGTGACTTATTATTAAGTGGTGTGCCTATATAGAGCATCTAATTATCTCCTTGATGGACATTTACTTTATTTCTAGTGTTTTGTTGCTTTCTGAAGAACTAGCAGAAGTCCTGTGTTCTATCTTCTTGGCAGTCTACTGTGAGTCTATTGAGACAAATTCCTAGAAGAAGAATTGCCAAGCCCAAAGTAGAAGCATATCAAGGCTGTTGATAAGTGTTGCCACATTGCCTTCTGATGCTTACACCGACTGACACCCACCAAAAGCAGCGTGGATGAGAGAAAAGTGGATTAAAAGTCTTCAGGCCACTTAGCCCAGTGTCAGCTGAACTGCTTAGGCACCGATGCTAGTGTCTTTATGGATGCCAACTGTATTCTATTTGAGGTGTGTCCCTGAGCTCCATTCCTGACAGGGAACACTCAATGTGGAGTCACTGATGGGGGAAGATTGCTGACTGTTTACAGGAAATGAGAGAAAATGTTCTCAGTAGTTGTGGCTCTTCTGATCTCCAGTCTAAGCCTGCTTTTTTATTCTATTTTACTTTATTTTATTTTTTAATTAATTAATTAATTAATTAATTTTTCTGAGACAGGGTTTCTCTGTGTAGCCCTGGCTGTCCTACCTGGAACTCACTCTGTAGACCAGGTTGGCCTCAAACTCAGAAATCTGCCTACCTCTGCCTCCCAAGTGCTGGGATTAAAGGCATGCACCACCACCGCCCAGCGACTTAAGCCTGCTTTTTAAGATTAATTTCATTAAGGACTGCTTCAAGAAAAGTGTTTCTTTTTTTCTCTTCTAGAGTCTTCTGTGACTACACAGGAAACCTGGTCCTGGGAGCAGTACTTGAGAGAGGGGAATGCCGTGGCCGCACCAGTAGAACTGTTTTCCAAGGTAAGCCTTAAATCTTTACAAGGAAATTTAATTTGGAAATTTAATTGAAATGCAATCATTTGCCTCAATAGTTTACCAACTAGTAAATTTGTTGGCATGGCTAGGAAATGACCCATCAAAGGTAATCGGAGCGTTAGGGTTTCAGAGTGTACACCAGAGCTGGGTTTGTAGTCTGGGACTGCCACCTACCATCTCTATGACCCTAGGCAAGTCATTCAATATTTCTGTGTCACAGTTTCCTCACCTGTATGGTAGGAAAGGTACCTCCCTCCCTCCTTGGATTCTTGATGGACTAGATAAGTTGAACACATAAAGTACATAGACTGAACTCTGTAATTATCATCTTCTTAAGTGTCAGTCTTCAAATCTTCCATTTTCCCTAGTAAGTCTCATTTGTTTATGTCCATTCCAGAGTTATGCTGCACATGTCTATTTTCTTTTCTTTTTTTATTAATCATGCCATTCATTTAGATTTCAAATAACATCCCCTTCCTGATTGCCCCTCCACAACCCTCCCATCCCATCCCTCCTCTTCCCCCTCCTCCTTTCCTCTATGAGGGTGCTCCCCTACCTACTTCCCCACTCCCTTCTCACCGCCCTAGCACCCTCCTACACTGGGGCATCAAGCCTCCACAGGACCAAGGGCCTTCCCTCCCACTGATGCCAGATAAGTCCACCCTCTGCTACATATGGAGCTGGAGCCATGGATCCCTCCATGTGTACTCTTTGGTTGGTGGTTTTGTCTCTGGGAGCTCTGGGTGGTCCAGTTAGTTGATATTGTTTTTCTTATGGGGTTGCAATCATCTTCGGTTCCATTTTGAATGGTGGCAGACAATAGATGAAAGGGATGTTAGAAAAGATAGTGGAAGCCTCAGATCACAGCATTCCCACTAGGATAGACCTGATTGATTGAGAGCTTGAGCACCAGAACCTTGTGGTTGTGCACAGGGAATCTCTGTACTCAAAACTTACATCATTATGTTGTATCTCAACTCACTGTGGCCCACAAGGTGAAGCCTGCACATGACCTACTTTCCATGGCATCTACTGTGATGCTTCCAGAAGCTGTTGCTGGTGAGCAGACTGGTATTTATAATTGTGGATGTAGCAGTGAATGGGGAAAACGGACCTTAAAGGTGAAGAAAAAGAGTAACTTGGATTCACAGACAGGAGTCTAGCATAACTGTCCTTGAGAGGCTCCGCCCAGCAGCTGACTGAACAGATGCAGAGACATATATCCAAATGCTAGATAGAGCTTAGGAAGTCAGGTGAAAGGGACTCCACAGGAAGATTAACTCAGTCATCTTTTGGGGGCTCCCAAAGACTGAACCACCAACCAAAGAGCATACATGGTGGGGCCTATTCCCTCTGCATATATATAGCAGATGTGCAACTTGGTCTTCGTGGGGGGTCCTCGAACAACTAGAGCAGGGGCTGCCTCTGACTTTGTTGCCTGCCTGTGGATCCTGTTCCCCTGGATCCTGGTCTGCCTTGTCTTGTCTCAGTGGGAGAGGATGAGCCTGGTGTTGTGGTAAATTGAGGCACCAGGGTAGGCTGGTATTCAGTGGGGAGGGATCTCCCACTTCTCAGATGCGAAGGGGTGACAGGGAAAGGACCCTGTGTGTGTGTGTGTGTGTGTGTGTGTGTATGTGTGTGTTTGTGTGTGTGTGTGTGTATGTGTGTGTGTGTATGTGTGTGTGTGTATGTGTGTGTGTGTATGTGTGTGTGGTTTGGAGGGACTAGGAGAAGAGGAGGGCTGCATACAGGGTGTAAAGTGAATGAATAAATAAATTAATGGGAAAAAAGGAGAGACCCAAGTCCAGTGAACAAATAGAAACTTTTGTTTTTCATTTTTGCTGTAGGCTTCCATAATAAAATAATGTAAAGGTTGAACCACAGAAACCAAAAGCATTGAGCGCAGAGGTTTGAAACAAGCCTACTTCTCAGAGGGAGAGCACTGGAGAGTGATACTCCAGAGACCTACCAAAGCAGAATCCCAGGGAGTTGGGCAGGGAAACGGAGCCTTCTGCGTTACTCTCTGTGCAGCTCCGTGGTCTGTTGCCTTGGGAGGTGTAAGGACTGTCTGGATCCTGCTTACCACTCAGGATCTTACCACCCTTTGTTTTGCCGTTGCTTGATGAGATTTAGGGTGTTTATTTTATCAAAATTATGTGAGCCAATAGCATCATCCTAATTACTAGGCAGGTGCTCTAGGAATAAGACCAGTGCTGTGTCCTCAGATCAGGGACCTAGAGCTAGGCTTAAGATATTAGGTATCTGGGCGTCAGCATCCAGTGAAGGAGTTTGCAAAGCAAGATGAATTCAGGATAGAGGGAACAAAGCATCAGATTCTCTGCCCTTCTCCTGTGTTTCTTCAGCCTAGACCGAGAGCACATTATTATCATTAGTTTATTCTGGGAGGCTCTTTAAGGTTCACCGGCCATTGCAAGACATGCTTGCTGAGGAAAGATTTTTTCCTCCAGATTTCCCCTCTGGCTTTGGTGTTAATGAAAAAGACACCCAGGGGAATATGGAAGACTTTTCTCCTGAAGCAAAGCGGGGCAGCAGTGTTGGGAATCAAGTGTTTGGGCTGTCGGGCATGAAACCTTTTTCCCTTGGGTTTTAGGGAGAGGAGGAAGGGGTACCAGAAGTGGTACTGGAAAGCACTAACTGAGGGGAGAGCCATCAGTTTCCTGTGGAGGGAGGCCTTGAGTGGCAGTTGAGGGAAGCTGGGTGGTCAGCTCAGGAAACTCATTCACAGTCCTCTGGCTGATGGGATGATTGTGAAAGATGGCTGACCCTTAACATTTGTCAGCTCCAAAGATGGCAGCAAAGCATTAGTGTATAGCAGACAGATCCATTGAGCATGCCAGCTGTCTTTACCTTTACCTCTAATGTGACAGCAAGTCACTCACGTTTAAGGCTCTGAGTGTGTCAGATGTGTAGAGAGCACGAATTGCAGAGGGGTTAACGGCATTCTTAGACTCTTACTGTTTAGTTGGGAAAGAAGAAATACCCCAAAATGTGTTATTAGGCATTGGTGCATTTATGAGCTTCTCTCTCTCTCTCTCTCTCTCTCTCTCTCTCTCTCTCTCTCTCTCTCTCTCTCTCTCTGTAAAACAGTAATAATTAAAGGAAAATAGGCCACGATCAAGAGAGAGAGGGTGAAGAAAGACAAGGAAGGGGTTGGAAGGGGGAGAGGAAAAGGAGAAATGATATTTTGGATCATTTTTGGAAATGATACAAAACTTGGATAAAAGAAAAAAATGGGTGAGAAAAGAGAGAAGGGGAAGAGAAAGGGAGAGAGAAATGAGAGAGAGAGAGAGAGAGAGAGAGAGAGAGAGAGAGAGAGCAGCAGTGTGAGGGAGTACAGTCCTCACTCGCAGACCACGTGAGTGATGATCTTAGGAGACATTCTGCCGCATAGCCCAGGGCTTGCCTAACCCTGGAAAGAATGGAGCTACAGGGTCTTACCTTGATCCCTCCACAATGGAGATGTCTGTGCTGTGGACCTGACATCACTCCTGCTAGGCGCTTGCATTTTAAGATGAATAAACAAGCTTGTAATTGAAAGTTTCAGAGCCATTGAAAAGACAGAAGGTTCATGCCAGCCTTCCAAGAGGGAGATGAACTCAATTTTATATTGACACTCAACTGTTAATCTTCCTTTCAGTGTGCAAATATTATAATAATGTTGTTCATGCCAGCCACTGTGATGAGGCTCTTCGGCCTCTGAGTGTTAAAAATAGAACAAAGTAGTTTGCATTTCTTGCCTGGTTAGCTATTCTAAGGACATTAAAGTAGTGGTTCACTGCTAATGTGGTTTCTAACCTAATAATATTCAAGTTTTAGAAGATATACTAAAGCTACATGTAAACTTATACATACACACAAACACACACACACACACATACACACACACACACACACACACTCACACTTCAACCCTGAATATCAGATACATATTCAACCATGAAAATGTATGTACATTAATATAAGGGAAGTGTGCCGATTTTATTTGTACACATATTTTCCCCCATATCCACCTGTCTAATTTAAATGTCTTTTAGCATAAGACTAAGGTGATTGTTTTTGTATTTTACAATCTATTTCACCATCTGGGTTAAAGCGTAATCAAGAATATAAACACCTGCTGTTGAGAGCAGGTTTAAAGACACTTTCCCTTTATTACTGTTGAGATGTGAGATCTCTATCTTCATTGCATTTGAAAACCCGAAATGCTGTTTTCCTTTCTTTGTTAAGGCTGGAATTGAAAATGTTTCTTTCTGTCCTTCCCACCATTACCCTTACCCATGCAACTTTCTCAGACATTCTTTTTTCCCCCTATATTCTTTGTTTACATTCCGAATGCTTTCCCCTTTCCCGGTTCCCCCCTCGCCATCGGTCTCCTAAGCCCTCTTCCCTCTGCCCGTTTCCCAATCACCCCCTCCCATTTCCCTGTCCTGGTACTCCTCTACAATGCTGGATCAACTCTTTTCAGAACCAGGGCCCTCTCTTTTCCTCTTCTTGTGTATCATTTGATATGCTAATTGTGTCTTGAGAATTCAGAGTTTCTGGGCTAATTAATATCCACTTATCCATGATTGCATTCCATGTGTATTCTTTTGTGATTGGGTTACCTCACAATACTTCCCATCACATAAACCAATGTACTAAAACCCCAAATATATCAAAACTCCAAATGTACTAAACAAAGAAAGAATATTAAAGGCAGGAAGAGAAAAAGGCCAAGTAACATATAAAGGAAGACCTATCAGAATTACACAAGACTTCTCACCAGAGACTATGAAAGCTAGAAGATCCTGGGCAGATCTCATGCAGACTCTAAGAGAACACAAATGCCAGCCAAGACTACTATACCCAGCAAAACTCTCAATCACTATAGATGGAGAAACCAAGATATTCCATGACAAAACCAAATTTTCACAATATCTTTCCACAAACCCAGCCCTACAAAGGATAATAGGGGGAAAACACCAATACAAGGAAGGAAACTATACCCTGGAAAAAGCAAGATAGTAACCTTCTTTCATCAAATCCAAAAGAAGATAACCACTCAAGTATAAAAATAACTTCAAAAATGACAGGAAATAATAATCACTATTCCTTGCTATCTCTTAACATCAATGAACTCAATTCCCCAATAAAAAGACATAGACTAACAGACTGGATACGTAAACAGGAACCTACATTTTGCTGCATACAGGAAACACATCTCAGTGTCAAAGACAAAAACTACCTTAGAGTAAAAGGCTGGAAGACAATACTACAAGCAAATGGTCTCAGGAAACAAGCCGGAGTAGTCATTCTAATATCAGAAAAAATTGACTTTCAACCTAAAGTCATCAAAAGAGACACGGAAGGACACTTCTTGCTGGTCTAAGGAAAAATCCACCAAGAAGAACTCTCAATCCTGAACATCTATGCTCCAGATGCAAGGGCACCCTCATTCATAAAAGAAACTTTACTAAAGCTCAAAGCACACATTGCACCTATCACAATAATTGTGGGTGACTTCAACACTCCACTCTCCTCAATGGACTGATCAGGAAAACAGAAACTGAACAGGGACACACTGAAACTAATTGAAGCTTTGGACCAATTGGATTTAACAGATATATAGAGAACATTTCATCCCAAAGCAAAAGATTATACCTTTCTCTCAGCACCTCATGGTACCTTCTCCAAAATTGATCATATAACTGGTCACAAGACAGACCTCAACAAATATAAGATGGAACTAATCCCATGCCTCCTATCCTCAGACATCCTTTTCCTTGCCACTCCCTGCTTCCAGCTCTCCGTGTCTGTCTGGAACAGAAGCCCCTGAAGTTGGCCACAGCTTCTTCTGGGTGTGTCATGCTGCTCCCCACCTGGCTCTGCTTGACTGATTTTATCCACATTTGTGTTTGCTCCTGAAGCCTGTCTTTTAGGAAGCCTGCTTACTCCGGCTTCTCCACATAGAGTTACTGAGAGCCACCCTCGCCAGCTTGCTAAGGTGGGAGTAAAGGCTTGGACCTGCATCCTCACTGTTCTGTGGAAGTAACACAGAGACAAGATGCAGGTGCCTGCTGTCTACCCTCCCCCTGCAAGAGAAAACCACACACTGCCTGCTCCTCGTGGGAGTACCTCTGGCCCTGAACATCAAGTCTCTCAGCACTCTACATTCCTGTCATCAGCTTAAAGGCAGCTCAGCTCTGCCTTTTATCCTGTGCAGTCTTATCAGCCAGAGTCGGGTCGCTAGGAGAACAGGCAAAATAAAGAATTAGGCACCTTCAAGGGAGGTACACTTCTGTGATTTTTTTTTAAAAAAACAATTTGGTGTTTCAGAACAAAATAAAACTAGAAACAAAATAAAATAGAAAGGTTAGAAATACCTTGGACTTCCTTATATGTTATGATAGTCTAGTAATAGAGGTTTATCTTGGTTCCATGTAGCTAAGATGGAGTATCAGATCCTATTGCTGCTGTGACAAATCGGGACACACTTAGTCATCCAAAACACTGACAATTTGAAAGGTCGGCAGTCTGAAGTGTCTGGAAGATTTTCCTTCCTTCTGCAACACTGGGGGAGAGTCCCTTCCCACCTCAGTAGCTCACAGGCCACCCACACCCATTGGCTTGTAAGCCAGAACACACTAATTTCTGCTTTCGGTGGTATCACATCTCCTCCTCTGGTGTCCCTGCCTTCCTCTGATAAGGAGCCTGTGATGACACCAGCTCACCCTCATGAAGGAGGATGACCTTCTCATCTTGAGATGCTGGATGCAGACTGCTGCAGGTAAACCCGTCCGTCCAATCCTGTCAGCCATGCCTGAGGATATAGCGTGTCCCTCAATGCCTGCACATACCCCTGGGGCGGTGTGCTGCCTGCTGCAGTTTCTGTTCTCCCCAGCGCTGCCCCTAGGCTGTGCGAGCCCCTGGCCCAAGCACCAACCTGGATGGTCTCCTCCATGGCCCACAGCTCTCTCCTCTCCAGGGTCAACACACTGCTGCTTCTCGCTGGTACCCTTTCATCTGGCCATCATCTCCCTCCTTCAGGAATGTGAGTGTGCCCTCTCGGAGTTTTAGCACTCCCTGCCTACCCTGCCAGCCCTTTGGCATTTATACTGTGTGGTTCCTGCTGTTTTCATCCTGGCTTCCCTTCCTTCTTTCACACTTCTCTTTGTACTTCTTCCTCTCCGCACTCAGCCACATTGTTCCCAATCTGTGATGTCCTTTTCAATGTCCTTGAATGGCCAGTGCTGCCGTGGGTGGAGCCCCGGGTTCCCCTCTACTTCCATGTTCATGCTCTGTGGAGCATTGTTGAGCCCCTTCTGCAGAGGACGGCCCCGGTGTCTTTACCTGATGGAGTCACACAACTTTTGCAGGCTCCCACAGCACAGCTAACAGTTGCTCCACATTTGTCCTGAGCAGTCTCAGTGTTCTGGGTTTCTCGTGAGCCATTTTCTCACTGGAGCCCCCTTGCCAGCTCATCATCATCTCATACACAATGCCCAGCTTCTCCCTGGAGGCTCATGGTCACCTCAGGAATCACACATTGCTGGATAAAGACCATGAAGCTTCCATGTTGCTGGCATGATAAACCCATGGGCTCACACCGGCAGACACTGCCTGGTCTAAGTTTTCCTTCTAGACCCATCATCAGGGAACTTCTTGATCCTCAGAAGGTAGCTCTTAGTTCCCAGACTTCTTCCATGGTTTCCTCAAGGAGCCATTAACTCATGAACAGGGTTCCCCAGACTCTGCCTGCATACATACTGTGTTATTCAGAGCATTTCGTGCCCATCCTGTAATGGAAATGGTCTTGCTGCCCACTAGCTAGCTCCTCCCCTGAGCTCTGGCCCCATCATTCACTCCAAGCTCTGCCTTCCAGGGTTTCTGCTCTTCAGGCCTAGTACCTCCTGCCACTTTCTAGTACACTTCTCCTGAGATCACACATGGCTGCTCACCTCTTATCCCTCTGAAGCATGGAGAATATCTCCTTTTCTTTTCTTTTCTTTTCTTTTCTTTTCTTTTCTTTTCTTTTCTTTTCTTTTCTTTTCTTTTCTTTTCTTTTCTTTTCTTTCCGTGTCTGCTAGCTTGCCTGTGGAGACTTGGAAGTCCTGCCTAATCCTTCCACCCAGCAACTGGCCCATGGCTTCTTTATTGATAGATCAAGTACCAACTGAGGAACAGGATCATAGTATCAGAACCACCCCCATGTGTGTGTGTGTGTGCACTCTTGTGTGTATGTACATGTGCAGGCTCCTTTGGTGTGCGTGTGCATGTGTGTGCATGTGTGTGTGCATGTGTGCATGTGTGTATGTGCATACATATGCACATGCTCTTGCTTATGTGTATGTAGTATGTGTATGTGTGTGTGAGCACACACATGCCCATGTGTGCTCCTGCTTATATGCACATGGAGGCTCCCCTGGTGTGTGTGTGTATGTGTGTGTTATTACTTATGTGTGTGTGGAGGCTAGAAGGTGGCATTGGGTCCCAGAGGATGTCATTGGGTGTCTTCCTCAATTACTGTCTACAAGTTATTTGAGACAGAAACTTTCATAGACTCTGCAGTCCCCCATTCAGTTAGATCAGCTGTCCAGCAGGCCCGAGGAATCTGTAACTCTGTCCCAGCTCTGCGGTTACAGGCTTGTGGCACTTTGCTAATGGAGAGAACTCCAGAGCCCTGATTTTGAAGCTATTTTGTTTGTTTTGCTAAGGATTCTCTCTCTCTTTGTCTCCCTCCCTCCCTCCTTCCTTCTCTCTGTCCCTTCCTCCCTCCCCTTTCTCTCCCTTCTGTGTTTCTTTTTCTTTTACTCACAGGTGCTACTTACCAAGCCAGCCTGGCTCCCCTTCAGTCACTTCATGGAGACAGGTCTGTGGCACATCTCTTTAACCTTTCACCTTTAGCTGGAAACACAATGGCCTAATTCTCTGGGATGATCTTTTGATGCTTTTTGCAGTGTCTGAAGCAGGCTTCACCTTGTTAAATATGAGGATTTCCTACTCTTCCTTTAACTCTGAGCCCTTTCTTCTCAGCCCTTTAGTGTTCTTGTTTCCCTGAGGTATGAACCCGCTTCATGCACACTGTTTCTGTGGACCCTGAACCCGCTTCATGCACACTGTGTCTGTGGACCCTGAACCCGCTTCATTCACACTGTTTCTGTGGACCCATCTGCCTAGACTCCAGGCTGTCAGGCCTCCCCTCTGGCTGAAGTCCCTTTCCTGGCTGGTCTGTTTATTAAAGATGCTCTGCTCCTCATCTCTGATCTATGCCTGACGTGAGTCCTCCCTTCCTCGCTCTGCTAGCACCTTCCTGCTGACTCCTGGACACGCATGTGTGCTCTCTACTAGTTCCCTCTCCTATCTTCTTCATACCTGGCCGGCCACCTGTGGATTTTCTTCATGCTGAGAATAAACCTTCCTCTCCGCTTGAAGCCTTTATTTTGTAAACCAGGCAGAAGCACACTGCCTGTTCCTTCCTCCTCTACCTTCCACTCTGCCATCTCCGCCCTCCACTATAACATGATTCCAAAAATCAATATTCTTTGCTGTTAGTAAAGTTCCAATCTTCTCTGGGATAGCGGATTACATTCATTTAGGCTCCCAGTGGGCAGGACGCCTTCTGGCTCACCCCTGTCTGTTCACACTCCTGCTCTTAAGTATTCCTCCTTGAATGAATGAAGAATGAATAGAGAAGAATGGAGAGCCCCCATCAGACAGAATTTGACATCTTTACTGGGTACTAATTATATTTTTAAAATCTAATTTTACAAAATATCTCCATTTGTGAAACAGAACCTGAAAAGGTAGGGGTGTGGGGGGTTGTTGTTGTTGTTTAAGATAATGTCTGAGTTTATAGTTACTTCTGTAGGTGTAGAATGATGTTCTTGTTAAAGTTACCCAAACTACTTGAGACTGAGAACTTTCCTGTCTAAAATGGTTCCATATGATGTCAAACTTTTGCGTTTTGAACATTCTGCCCAACAAATTGATAGTCCCTCTAAACACCACCGGACTGTTAATATAGATCCTTCTTGGGCACCATATTAAATATCACAAGCCACATGGTGACCATGCCTCGCTCCCTTAGCAAAGTCATACAAAGTGCTGAGAACCACCCGAGCTTCAAGATACCTGGAAGAAATCAGCATCTCAGCTCATCCTTCCATTTGGCCACAGCATTTGTTCCTTTGCCTGTTTTTAATTTTTTTTTTCTGTATGTATTTTCTAGATCCCAGTTTAAAGATGAATGTACTGGTGGTTAGCAGTTTTCCCTGATGGAAAGAATTGATAATGTTCTATGCACTGTATTCAGTTGTTTCATTGATATTTAAATCAAATGGGGCAGGTTTTTTTTTTAGATTTTTTTAAATTTATTGATATATTTATTTACATTTCAAATGATTTCCCCTTTTCTGGACCCCCACTCCCTGAAAGTCCCATCAGTCCCCTTCCCTCCCTCTGTTTTCCCACCCAACCCTTCCCACTTCCCTGTTCTGATTTTGTTCTATGCTCCTTCACTGAGTCTTTCCAGAACAAGGGGCCACTCCTCCGTTCTTGTACCTCATTTGATGTGTGGATTATGTTTTGGGTATTCCAGTTTTCTAGGTAAATGGGGCTGGTTTAAAAACAGAGTGCTTTTCTATGATGTGACATCTTTGGGCTGATTAATTGCCAAGGAGCTAAACCTCAGAAAGATACCCAGCTAACATCCATCTCTCATAATCTCCACAACCTTTAGTTTTGGTGCAAACTCTAAGAGATGCTCTGACTTCATGACTCTGTTACTTTTCTATACCTAGAATTTCCTTCTCTGAAACTGTAAGAGTCAAAGTAACAAGGCTTCTATGAAATAGCTGATGTGAAGGTTAGACCCACCCAGCCACCCACCCAGGGCTCTACTTTTGTTCCTAGAAGAGGCTCAAAGCTCCTGCAACAGTGTCTTATCTACATCACTAGCTGGAAGATGAGTGTTAATCTCTTCGTCAGAAGAAGGAAAATTCAGCAAGAAAAGAGCAGCATTTGGAATCAAGGGCAGACACTCTACCCTGTAGCTGGAGGAAGTGTATATTGGCAATACACAATACCCTTTCCTGCCACCCTGCCTCAGGATAGTTAAGTCATTTTGGGGGACAGATGTGGATTTATTGTTTAAGGCACCAGAGGAGAAGATGCTTGGAATCCATTTGAGGAATGGTGAATTCATCACAGAAGTTATTCAAAATATTCTCTGGGTGCAGGCCTTGGTATGTGTTGTCTGGATTCATTTTCTCTGTTGAGCTCAGGTAGTCTGGAGCTGGCTGGATGTTTCTTGTTGTGAAATGTGATCTTTGTTTGTTCATCTGTTTCCGAGACTATAGTTCATTATTAGTTAGGATACATATTTAAATGCTGATTGTATATACAAACTTCTGTGGAAGTGAGGATTCTGTACCTGAGATTTCAGCAGGATGAATCCTCAGAAGGCCATTCAGAATTGTATTAACTTACTTAATTATTCTTTAGTTGATTTTCGAATTCCATGTTTTCTGTTAAGGAACCTCTTGGTATGGTCTTGGCAACAACTTGAGATTGGAGTTTAGAATTTATCTTTGGAAAATGGTTGAGATAACAGAGAGAGCCTCTAATTTATAAAAGCTTAAGACTATGCAATCAATTGGTCACCTTAACTGAGCGATGCTCGGGAGCCAGCAGTGATATGTTACATAAGTCATCATCCACTACTTGTCTGAGCAGGAGTTGGCAAAGATGACATCACTTTCAGCGAGCAGAAGTCAGAGCCCAAGGAGCCGCTTTGCCTGTGTGGCTCCAATATCCAGCAGCTGTGAAGGCTGGCCTCATTTTTTATCTCCTGGATATATCTTTAGTCCCTGGAGACAGTAATGACATCTTCTTCAAGGGCACCCATATGGCTCTTATCTGATCTATATGTGTCTGTGTGTCATAGACCTTTATATATCTGCTAAATGATATTGGTGATTTATTTTTTTTAGTGAAACACTTATAGCCATCTAAATATCTTGGTGGATTCCTAGAGTCCCTGAAGACATCAAGGCTGCTGTGGTCACAAGGCTGCTGTAGTCATGTTACCGTCAGAAGCAACTATACAAGACTTAGTCTGAACAAGAGTAGAAAAAGCCATCTCTGTGCATGAGGATTTTCTCTGTGTGTACTGTGTATAGGTTTTTTTTGAGTTTTTCATTTTCTTTGTGATTAAAACAGGAAAAGAGTCAAACAAAAATTAGAGACATCTGTCTGTACCTGGGCTAAAAACAAACCAAGACTTGACTCAAAACAAAATATATATAGGCTTTTCAGATTCTAGCTAATGCATCATAATATTAGAAAATGAGATTTAAAAATTCCTTAAGTCCTGGGTGGGGAAGATGAATTCTGGGTGGGGAAGATGAATTCTGGCTCTCTGGATCCATCACCTCTGTAAGCTTACGTAAAGAATATAAAACTTCCTGAATAAGAGGCAGGAAGCTGTGATGAATACATCCCAGTCTTCTGCTACCTTGCAGCAAGCACACTTTTTCAGTAATGATTCATTCTGAGACTTTCAGAACACTGAAGCTGTAGTAGCAAGGTATGAGAAGGGTTTGAACTGGAGAGTAGCCACTACAGGGTTTGTGTGTGTGTGTGTGTGTGTGTGTGTGTGTGAGAGAGAGAGAGAGAGAGAGAGAGAGAGAGAGAGAGAGCACTAATCAGGGTCTTTGACAGCTTCAGTAGGAAAAATGCACACTCTACAAAAAGCATATATTGTCACAATAGGAAAAATCTGGGCCTCTCTCCCAGACCTAAAGACTCAATGTCAGGTGACACCTTGCTGCCCGCCATTTCCTTGGCCAGTCACCAGTGGTCAGGCACTGCCCTCTTACCTCCTGAAGAGAGCAGATCTGGCCCCTTCTCTGGTTCCCGTCCCTGCTCTGTCCTAGTCAAGGTTATCATACCTTCTGCCCAAACCATTGCAACTTTTTGAAATTCTCACATAAATAGTAAAGTGCACAGGTCAAAGCTGGGAGCCAAACATTCATGTGTCACACTGAAAGCTCTTGCACCCGGCACTGCACACCTTGCTAAGAGTATCTGCCTTTTCTCTAGCCACAGCATCTCCCCGCCAATTCCATGACTCATGTTGGTTGCAAACTTTTAAAATAATAGCATATAATTTGTACCTGATTTTGCTGTGGGTATGGAACCTTGGGTAATGCTGATTCTCCATCATTAGTGATAAAATGAATCACTTTGATAGTAGAAAATATTATTTTGTGAGTGTTCTGGGAAAAGAACACTTTCATCCAACTATTGGATGAAAGTCAGGGACTCTTTTGGAAGAGCTAAGGGAAGCAAAACAAAACAACTTGCAATCCATTGTCACTGGTCATTTCCCTCAAGCTGTCCTTGTCCATAAGGAGGATGCCAAAGCTGTGGGCCACAGTTTACACCTCCTGTTTTGTGCCATGTCGTCCTTTTAAGCGAACAAGCAGCTCTAGGGCTCCAGAACTTGGCTCCTAGGTTATGATCTGCAACAGATCTGGCTTGTAACATGGAGAGAGTCTCCTCCTTACCTCTCTGGGCTGGTGTTGATCTGTAAATGTTTTCCTCAGGTTTGCTAACTGTAGGACTTTGTAGGACTTAGGGTATTTCATGTGATGGGATTTGGCTTACCTAAAGAGTGTGATTCTGGCTCTCTTTTATCATCGTGACACGCACTTTTGTTAGCACACTATCAGGAATGTTCAAGGAATACAGGACACTTAGAAAAATTTAAAGCTGTGCTATCACAAATAAACCATTAAACAAGAAGGAGATGGATGGAAGGCTTGGCAATTTTCTCTCTTGCCTTTCAGACATTAAAATAGAAAGTTTATTTTGATTTGAATTCTCCAAGGTCTATTTTATCCTTTAGTTATATTACATTGCCTGCAGTATTAGAGAAAGCTCTCTGGTGCTGGCTTGAGAAACCATTTTGAAATGCTGAAGGATTGGCTGGATTATCCTCCCTGCTGTCTATGAGCTGTTGCCCAACCCTTGTATTTAAAAGTCGTGTGTGACTAAACACTATAGTGAATGAGACGTGGCACTGGCTCCTCCTGTGCCGTCTTTCATCTTTCACCCTTGTTGAGCCATGAACAACACATACGTTTCTATACTGTCTTCTTTCATTATTTAGTTTAGTTTGTGTGCTTGCCTACGTGTGTGTGTGTGTGTGTGTGTGTGTACCTCATGCATACCTAGTATCCACAGAGGTCAGATGACATTCAATTCCTAGTACTTATTTACAGATGTTTCTGAGCCACAAGTCCTCTACAAGAACAAGGGTGCTGCTGGCAGAGCCTCTCAGAGGACAGCTAAACTAGGCTCCTGTCTGCAAGCACAACATAGCATCAGTAATAGTAGCAGGGTTTGGTGCCTGTGCATGGGATGAATCCCAAGCTGGGCTGGTCACTTGTCAGTCACTCCTGTCTCTGCTCTACTTTTGTTCCTGCATTTCTTTTGGGCAGTAACAATTTGGGGCCAAAAATTTTGAAGGTGGGTTGGTCACCACATCCCAGTGCATCCAACTATTGGATGAAAGTCAGGGACTCCTTTAGAAGAGTTAAGGGAAGCATTGAAGGAACTGAAGGGGATCATAACCCCATAGGAAGACCAACAGTATCAACCTGGACCCCAGGGAACTCCCAAGACTAAGCCACCAACCAAAGAGCATGCACAGGCCAGTCTGAGGCCCCTGCCACATATGTAGCAGAGGACTGTCTGCCTTGTCTGGCTTCAGTGGGAGAGGATGTGCCTAATCCTGTAGAGACTGGAAGCCCCAGGGAAGGGGGATGCCTGGGGGTGTGAGGAATCCTCTCAGAGAAAAAAGAGAGATGAGTGAGGCGGGAAGAACCCTGGGAGGAGTGAACAGAAGGGGGCAACATTTTGGATGTAAATTAATTAATAAATAAATTTTAAAAAGAGAGTGCTTTTCCTAATCAGCCATCTCTCCAGCCTCTTCTGTAGCTTCTTAGTTTGTCTTTTAAATTATTAATACATATCTCCCTGGTATCTCTCATTATCATTTGGCTTTTACCAACTCTGTGTGTGTATGTGTGTGTGTATATGAATATGTGCATATAAGTATATATATGAGTGTGTGTATATGTGAGTGTATGACTGTGTGAGTGTATATTTGTGTACATATTTGTTAGTGTATTGTGTATATGTGTGTGAGTATATATATGTTGGTGAGTGTGTTGACCTATGTGTGTATATATGTATGAGTGTCTGACTCATGAGTGCATATTTGTGTAAATATGTGTAAGTGTATGTGTGTGTATATGTCTCTGTGTGAGTACATGTATGTGTGTACATGTATGTGTGTGAGAATGTGTGAAGCATGTGTTGAAGTGAGATGAGAAATTGAAAAGCAGTGAACAGGAAGCAGGCAACAGAATGTGTTTGATACATTCTGCTGGAAACAGATTACACTTGAAAAGAAGACAGCAAGAATTACACACACACATGTTATTTATTTTTGTAGAAATAAGATGAACCTGACAAATCACTTATTTTATCACATTTTGGATTTCTTTATTCTTGGGATAAGTATTTCTTGGAAGCTTCCAAAATCATCTGTGAGTGTAAGATTTTAAAGACACTTTATAAGCCAATTTATGGATGTTTAAAATATGATTTCACATTCATATAAAAAGCTAGGTATCCAAATGTAACTTTAATGAGCAGTGGTGCCTACACACAGTGGAGTACAACTCAGATACAAACAAGACTATGGATTGACTGGCATATTAATGTTTCTGAGAAGGAAGCCGTGTGCAAATGCCATGTGAATGTGCTGATATTTGTATAAGCGAGAAGCGTAGAAAAATGCCCAGGTAACTTTGAAAAAACAAACTTCGGAAGGATGGAGACTGTGCAAGCCACAGTCAGCTTGGCTACTTACAGTTTGGGGGCTGTAGGGTATAGGATTCTGGGGGGATCAGATGCCTGCGTGTAACAGAGCTGTGCTTAATAATTTTTTTTAACCTTTTGGAAGAATAGTAAAATATTCAATCACTGAGAACAGAAGACAAATGGAATCAAAGAACTGCACAGTATTTAAAACAAATGTAGTTGTGGCGTAGAGAAACGGCCATGAGTCTAACTCATTCATTCACTCACCTCCGCACGACAGGGCAGAGAGCCTGCAAGCACAGGGTGCATTTTGTAGATATTTTTAGTTATACTGTTAACAGAGCAGTTCTGCAACCCTTAAAGATGTTAGATGGTCTAGTTAAGGAGGGAAGGGATGACTTCAGAGCGCAAAGGTCACAGGAGAAAGGTCACAGGTGAGAAGAGATGAAACAAACCTTTGGGACTATTGCATGTTTTTGTTTGAACTTGGTATTTATAAAGTATGTACACATGTGTGCTTGTTTTTATATTTGAATGTTACCATGTAGTGAACAACCTGAGCAAAAGCAAGATTGGTAATCAACATGAACGTTGGCATGGAGGGATAAAGGGTCAAGGTATACCTCTGGGTATGGGGTCCCTAGGACAGCACTCCTGAAGTATTCTGGGAACTGAATCATAAGAGGCATTATCAGAGAAGAACACAATGATGAATATTCTACACAAAAAGTCAGATGAGAGGACTGTGTACTCAAAAGTGTCACTGAGATAGGCAACAACGCCATGTTCATGGAAATGCTCCAGACCAAGGGATGCTAAGGAAACCTGTCCGGCTAACGTGATATCCAGGTCTAGATTGATCCCATCTGCAGGGTAGAGGATGTTAGAAACTAGAGTTGGGGGGCTGGGGAGCTGCTCAGTGACTAAAGTATTTGCCTTGTAAGCCTGAGAACTTAACTTTTACCCCCAGAGCCGATGCAATGAAAGCCACGTGTTGGGTGCACGCTTGGGCAGAGACTGGCAGTTTCTGGGTCTCATTGGCCAGCCCAGCTTAGTTAATGAGTTTTATGCTAGTAAGAGATCCTGCCTTACAAAAATATGACAGACATCTGAGCATCAATGTGTGAGGTTGTAATTTTAACTATATGTATGTGTGTGCGTGTGTATGTGTGTGTGTGTATATCATGTACACACATGAACACATACAAATGGGTACTTACATATGTGTGTGCACACACATACATATGTGCATGCATTCATACACATGAACACATATACATGGATACGCACACATGTGGACATGTATGTATGTACATGCATACACACACACACAAAGACTACACTTAAATGAACACACAAGCATCTTCACACACCAACAAAAAATAAATTATTTGGGGGGTAAAGTAGACAGTGCTGCATTGTAGAAAACTCATCCTTGTATAATACAAACTTACATCTGTTCTGTGGTAACATGAGATATCATTTCATTCAATATTCAAGAAAGCACAGAGCTGTGAAGGGAAGATGTCTGTGATAAAGGACACATCTGTGTCATGGTATAGGAAACTGAAGATGCTTACAAAGATGTGCACATGGTACATGTACCTGTTTGTGTCAGTACACAAATTCATACACATGAGAATGAGGCTGGGGGAACCAGTGGGCAGGCGAGAGGCTACAGGAGGCCCGAGAAGATGGCCGAAGCCACAGGATGCTATGGGTGAGGTCCACACCGGATGCTCTGCACTCTCCTCTGTCTCTGGAGTTTGACCTTCTTTCCCAATGAAATTCTTCTAAAGAGAACAAATTTACATCTGAAAATTGGCCTTCAGATGTTAAACACAGATAAACAGTAAAACTGCTTCAAGCACACCCTGGGGATAACAGACCTAGGGCCCAGTCACCACTGTCTGGGATGTGTGTTTATCCTATCCGCAACAAAGATTTAATTGTCCAGTAACACTCTAGCTGCCCGAAGCCAGACATAATCCGAAAGAACATGGAAAACAATTTCAAGATTAGAAAAAACAATAATGAATGAAATCCGCTGTAAACATTTTCCATTTATGGTGGCAGCTATTACTAAAGGTTTTTAGGGTTCAGTCCATTGTGAGTTGGAATTTATACATGAAGAGATTCCACAACTAGT
Organism: Apodemus sylvaticus; assembly: GCF_947179515.1. Taxonomy (NCBI): domain Eukaryota; kingdom Metazoa; phylum Chordata; class Mammalia; order Rodentia; family Muridae; genus Apodemus; species Apodemus sylvaticus. Next base: position 5,191,796 of record NC_067480.1, on the reverse strand, counting down.
TTCAGTCTTCCACATGTAGGTATCTAGTCTTTGGCCCACCTCTTCTTTGATAGCCCCTCTTCCCTGAACTATTTGTTAAGGAAGGTGTCATCTAACACATTTTTGGTTATAATTCAATTTCTTCCTTTCTTGTTTGTATCTCTTTGATTGCATTCAGTTTTGTATCAGTTACTTTCACTCAACTGTGATGGAGATTTATTTTGGATGGTGATTTTGGAGGGTTTCAATCCCATTTTGGGGAAGGTATTGTGGAGCTCATGGAAGTGGGAAATTATGAGAAAGACCTGTCTGTTATGGCTGACTAGGAAAGTCAGAGTATAAGGCTGGAACCTAGGCCTGTCTATGGCCGTCAGAGACCTATTTCTTAGTAATCAGCCAGTCTCAAATTCTTAAAGATTTTGTTTTCTTAAAAAAGTGCCACCATCTAGGGAAAAGGCATTCAGATATGAGTTTATGCAAATTCAAACCATGACATTCTGTTCTGGCTCCCAAAGGCCTATAGCTGTCTCATAATTTAGAGTACGTTAGTCCAATATCAGGCCCACATTCTGAGAACTCACACTGTTCTACAGTTCTGCATCAAGTCTTTTCTGGGGCATACTGCCAATTATTAATTGTGAGCCCCTATGAAATAAAAATAATGTATATTTCCAGTGGCAGAAAGGAAATGTTCCTATCCCACAAGGAAGGAAACAGGAAGAGTGTGATGTAGGATCAGACAAAAGCAAGATTGAAATCTAGCTGGGCGGACACTAAATATTTCTCCAAGAGTATCTGGGGGATGTGGTGGTATTACTTCAGCCCTAGGTGGCTATGGAGGCCCTACCCATATGGCCACATGCAGCTCATGTGGCTTTCCTGGAAGCTGTCTCCACTTGGCACCATCGCTTCCCTTGTCAGTCACGATATGTTCTGGGCCTCTCTGACATCTTGAGGTCTCCACTGCAACTATAGCTTCAAGCAGTTTCATGTAGGAAAATGTACCTCTCTTACTGTCCCAATCAGTCCTTGATCATCTCAGTACAAGCCTTGATCACCCCATAATTCTTTTACTTGGCATATTTGCAAAATCATGTCCACAGGGACGCCCATATTTGCTACCATGCTGAGCAGCTGTTGGGCCTCCTCGCACCATGGCTGCAGGAAGTGTGACAACATAGCCCTAGATGCCTGTATAAGTAAAGCAGCTGAAAGCACTCTTATGCCCTGTGTGGGCAGGGCATTCCTGTAGACACTTAAGTTCTAATGGAAATCTTTTCAAACAAGTTTTCCTTTTTATAAGCTGGAGCCTTAAATGCATATGATTTTTCCAGCTTCTCTTTGACTGCAGTAATATCTTCAACAGTTATGGTTGCTTTGTCTTAATCTGCATAGTCAAATCTACTGGTGTCTTGGTGTCTCAAATCATCCATATTTGAATTTTTTATTAACTCTCACCCCCTGAATGCTATGCTGGTTTGAAATTGCCTGCTCAGAAAAAAAAATTAATCAATGGCATTTAAATTCAGCCTCGCTCATACTTTGGGGAATGTGGGAAAAAATGCATCCCAGTTCTTTGCCAGAATGTAGCGTCCATGGCCTCTAGTTTAATCTGATCTGAAATCTCATGAGCGCAGCCTTAACAGCTCACATTTCTGCTGGTATTGTCATCCTCTGAAATCTCACCCAAACCCTTCATTGTCTCAGCTGATGTTCTTTTGCAGGGTGAGGGTACCTGAAGGATGAGGTGATTTTTTGGCTCACAGGGGTACAGTTTGTCCTAATGAGGACGTTGGAAGCAGCTGGTCACATGGAATCTGCTGTTAGACAAAAGTGAGCAATGCCTGCTTGTGCTCAGCTCTCTCTCTACTTAGTTTGCTGTTTTTAACATGATTCCAATCATATGATTTTACCAATAAAGTCTTGGGAGCTGGATGCTGGGGTGAAAGCCTGCTAGCTCTGAGAGGCAGAGAAAGCACCCAGCTGACCTTCCCCCTCAGCTGACAAACCAAAAGGAAAAGGAAGTTCTTCTTTCCCACATTGATCCAAAAACCTCTGAAATGGAATGTCCTGCCCTTCTGCTTCCTGTGTGTCTCTCTATCCCTCTTCCTGACATCTCTTACCCTAAGATTTTTCCTGTGTTCACTCCCTGTCAACTAGTTGTTTGCTCTGCCTCTTGACCTATGGTTGACTTTATTTAATCCTGTTTGCAATTAACAGAGAGTTTTTGGATCAAAGGTGTGTGCTAGGGCTGAGCCACACGTAATTAGAAACAGGGTTTTTCAGTAAAGCACAATCTTGGAGTTGACAGTGTGATCAAATATCCTGCAACAACACTTCTGGATCCCAACCATCAAGCGGCACTACCTTCAGTAGTTGGATCTCCCCACATCAGTTAACATAGTCAGGCCAATATGCACAGCTTTGCACAAAAGTCCATCCCTCTGGTGACTCTAGAGTCTGCCAAGTTGACAATTTATGTCAACCTTCTCAATCTTTGAAAGCTGTTTTAAAAATTCTAGGATTGAATCAGAGCACATCTTGGACACGTTCTTCCCACAAACTTCACTAAAGGCCCAGTAGCTCCACAGTCAGGTAAAGTCACACCAGTGACTCCACCCTGACTCTCAGCTTTTTCCTTCTCTTGCTTGCTATGTTAGTAATTTATCTGTCACTGTAACCAAACACCTTCTAGAAAAACATTTTCTGTGAGGAAATATTTATTTTGTCCCCTGTTTGGGGGTGGTGGTGGTCTCAGTCCTTCATGGCAAAAAGAGTGGTGACATTTGTGGCAACAGAAGTATGGGTGGGTGTTTTTAGTTCCTTCAGGATTTTTTCTAGATGTCGATTGTTTTGAAACATTTACTCTCTGTATTGAAATCATTGTGCCCCCTTGGTCCATGATTCTGCTTATGTGCTATTGTGTTTGTTTGTTTGGATTTTTTTTGTTGTTTTATTGGATTGTATTTGGTTTGTTTGTTATCTTATTTTTTGTTTGTTTGGTTTTGTTTCTCTGCATGCACTGAGCCATCTTTCTATCCCTGCCATGAAACTCATTTGGTCATTATGTATTAACTAATTCATTCATTTCACTTTGCATCTTTGTTTTATTACTTGGCTGCCTCCAAATCCTGCCATGTAGCCCAGGATGGCCCCTGAACTCACAGTCCTCCAGCCTATCCCCCCATATTCTAGGAACATAGCATGCAGGTCATGCCCAGGCATTGACAGTTCTATTTCTGTTCCTTAAGGATACTTGTCTATACTTTTGTTGCACTTGCATTTAGTATTAGTATAAGGCCACACTGACTTTGTAAAGTGAGTCTGCACATGTTCCTCACTTTTCTGTCGAATGGACTAGTTAGAGGAGCGTTGGTGCCCATTCCTGAAAAGTTTGATAAAATGTGCCACAGTGGATGTGTATCACCCTCCACCCTGAATTTAAAAAAAAAAAGTCTTAGTACTTGTCACTGATCTTTTAGTTTTCTTAAAATATACAAATTATATTTTAGTAGGTTGTATGTATCTAGAAATATAGACATTTATTTAGATTTATTTAGACTTATTAAAGTATGCATTTTTTTCAAAATAATCCCCAATCCTCAGGATTTCAATGATATCTGTTACAATCTCTCTCTTTGCCATAAATCTATTATTATGCTCCTCTCTTTCTTTGGGGTGGTTTGGCTAAGAGCTTCTCAGTGTTGCTAATCTCCTCAAAAAATAGTTCATTGATCCTGTGAATAATTATTTTAGAGTCTGTCTCATTAATTTCTGCTCTGGTGTTTATTATCTCCCTTCCCCTTCTACTGGTCTGTGCTTTGTCTTCTCTCTTTCTTACTCTCTTCACTGTTTGAGCTCCAGCGGTGCACCATTGTGCTAATTATTTGAGGTCTCTTGTGGCTATAAATGCCCTTTTAATTCTCTTGCTATATCTCCCAGATTCTCTTGTTCCCTCTTCATTGGATCCCAGGACAGTGCCATTTCCCCGATTTCTCCAATGAATCACTAATCATTGCAAGGTCATTGCTCATTCTCAGATTCTTTGTCAACTCTCTGTCCTTTGTCTTGCCTTTGATGTCTAATTTCACTTCATTATGATATGATGAGCTTTGAGCAATTGTTTTGATTCTCTCTCTCTTTGTAGTGACTTGGCTTTTTGCCTAAAATATATTCTATTTTGGAGAAAGTTCCATGAGTTGCTGAAGGGAATGCATGTACTGCAATTTTGGGTAGAACATTGTGTACATGTTTGTTAAATTCATTTCAACTATAGCATAGTTTAGTGTGAAATTATTACTAATTTCTTGGGGCTTCAAGACCATGTTGTGAGAACAGAGTGCTGCAGGCAGCCACTTGGCTTGTATTAGGGCTTCTGTGTTCATGGTTTTCCTTAGGCTTTGTCTTATGAAACTCGGGGTACAAGTGTTCAATATATATATTGTCTGCCTGGTGTGTTGTTCCTTTCTATCAACCCGTAGCAACTTACATTGGTTTTATCACTTGAAATCTGCTTTACAAGATGAGTATAGATAACTGGTCCTGCTCTACACAAGTTTCTTTTATTTGGGATGCCATTTTTCAGCTTTTTATTTTCAGACTGTACTTAATGGAGCCATGTTTTCTTACTGGTTAGAAATAGAATATTTAGTGATAATTCCATTAACCTATCTATCTCTTTTATTTGGCAAATTAGGGCTACTTAAATCCATTGCTGTAATGGGGAGGAATGTGCTAGTTCTTGGCACATTAGAAAACCTGATTTTAATGGCTTCCCGATTGATTATAATTTGCTTGTTCAGTGTTCTAGCAGAACTTATTAATTTCTTCATCCTCGGTCTTGTGTTTACCCTGCTGTGTTGGGTTTAGTGTGCCTTTAGGGACCTTCTGCAATACCACAATAGTCAAGAATCTTTTTAGCTTGGACTGATCTTGCCTTGCTTACAATATAAAGGATAATTGTTCTAGATATTATGATCTAGGGTATTGAAATTGACATCTGCATGATATAATCTAGATATAATTGATATGTACAATCACTAGGCCTAAGAGTTTTATGGACACATTTTCTGTTATTCAGATGTTGTTTGCCTTGATAAGCCAGTTGGTTCTTTTTCTTGAAGTTTCAGTGTTCTTTCTCAGTTCTTTAAGATTAATATTTTAGCTAAAATATACAGTGAAAGGGATCTTTTATGGTCAATTGCTTGGGTCTTTAAACAATCCTTATACCTGGGCATCAATATATTTACCCAACAAGTGGGCAGTTCCTGATATTGTGCCACTGAATATAGTTCCTATACCTATAATTTGTTTCTTTGGTTTTCATGTAAAAATGGATATCAGATTGTAGTAAGGAGTTGAATGTCTTTCCAACTAGAATTTTTGGTGAGGTTTCCATTTGACTTCTTTGGTAGGGGGTTAGTGACTTCTGACAGTGAATAGTGTATTGGAACATGAAGTTCCGAAGTTTCCCTGAGGCTTGAATGATCAGGATAACTGTACATGGTTGCACTTGAGGGGTGCACCCTCTGCACTCATTCCTAATCTTATTAATGGTGTAGTCTGAAATGGTCTAGGGTAACAGACAGTGTGGCCCTATAGCAATGCAGTGTTTACAGTCCTCTTATTTTTACCTCTGCTATAGTTGAGTAGGGCTTCAGGCTCATCATAACCAGCCTTCTTGGATATTGGTTTTTGTCTTGATGTTTTTTAATCTCCTCTCTTTTTTGATTTATAGTATCATTTGAACTTTGAGTTGGATGATAGTACAGAGCAACACCTGCTGACTCTGTGCTAGGCTGAGACTATCGTCCCCTTCACCACTCCAGGTGGCAGAGCATCAACACAGTTACTGAGCATGGTGGGGAGGGAGATAAACAGTGAGAGAGTCAACTAGCAGTGAACTCATTTTGGAAATAAAATAAAACCTGGTACCTATTGTACCATATGCAGCTCCGAGGATGACTACAGCAGTGGTCAGTGCAGGAACTAGTATACCCCAAGATGTTTTAAATGATGATTTGTAAAAAAAATTCGAGGAAACAAGAGAGAAGAAAATGACAACTGAAATGATGCAAGGTGCAAAACAAAGAGCATGGTTCTAAACAAGGGTGGAAGAGAAGAAGGGGTGGGAAAACCAAATGGGAACAAATCCCATAGACCCCAGCAAGGAAATCAAAAGGACATGTCTGAGAAAAGAGACTCTGCCACAACACACAGACACAGATACAGACACACACACACACACATAGATACACAGATACACACACACACACACACACACACACACACCCCACAAACAGACACAGATACTACACACACATAAACATATACCACACAGACATCACGCATAGACACACAGATACACCAATGACACAGACACCACACACATATAGTCCTCCACATCACAAACAGATCCAGATACCATACACACATACATACATATCATACATTCATAGACACCTTATACAGATACATACACATAGACATACATACATACCACATACAAACACATCACACTCAGACACACATACACACTATAAACACAGACACCACACATATACCACAAACTGACACAGATACCATACACACATACACACACACACACCACAAACAGACACAGATACTATACACAGACACATACACAGAACACATAAACATATATATACCACAAACAGACACAGACACACACACACACATACCACATAGATACAAATACCACACACAGAGACAGACACATACACACACCACACACAGACACACACACCACACAGACACAGACACAGACACACACACACACACACACACCATACACTGACACAGACACATACATAAACACACAGCACACTATACAAACACCACACACAGGGACACACACATGTATGCACCCCAACACACATAAGCACATATACCTGGATATACACTTGTACCTCAACAAATACAGAACAAATGAAATGCTACATTAGAATATTTAAGTATTGTCTTTGTTGGAATGGTCCCTTTCCTTTCATATCTTGTTGGCTTTCATCCCCCATAAATCACCATGGCTGGAAAGAGTCACCTCTTGTTGGTTGTTTATAGCATGCAGTTAGGCCAATAGCAATGGTTTGACAGTGCAACCAACTGGGAATATTCCCCTGATCACTAGTACAAGGCAGAGGGAAATCTGAATTCCTTCAGATGGAATTTCTCGTAGGAAGGCTGATTTGATGTCATGCAGGGCTCAGCTTGCTTGGATGATGTGCCTGTGGCTTTCATGTGCCTCCTGTGGTCCACGGCAGGGTAGGGCAACAGACCAGCGTGATTGTAGAGATGTAGCAGGGTCTGCTCTAGGACTACACCCTTCTGAGTCCCCATTCCTGCCTCTGTTTTCCACCCTGGCCCAGTCTCTGCCTAACTTTAGCTGCTGACTTCAAGGGAAAGTCAGTCCTGCCACATTGTAAATGGCAGGTCATTGAAAGACAGATAGAGCTGGGCCGTGGTGGTGCACGCCTTTAATCCCAGCACTTGGGAAGCAGAGGCAGGTGGATTTCTGAGTTTGAGGCCAGCCTGGTCTACAGAGTGAATTCCAGGACAGCCAGAGCTACACAGAGAAACCCTGTATTGGGAAAAAAAAACAACAAAAAAAAAAAAAAGAAGAAGAAGAAAGAAAGAGAGAGAGAGAAAGAGAGAATGAGAGAAAGAGAGAGGAGGGGATATGAAGTGATGATGGAGTTGGAGGTATATCTAGGGTAATATGAGGGAGGAATGTATTATATGCATGAATAAAATTATCAGAGAATTAATATAAATATTATGCTTTAGAAATTCAGCTTCTAAACTACATGGTAGCTTTCTTAAATTTCTGTCACGTCACTTTTGACAAATTATAATCATGTAATTTTAAGTCATACCTTGATGATAAAATATATATGTGTGTATTTTATATGTATTCTACAGTATGGACAGTTTCATTATTTTAAATAACATTTATTCTTACTTTCTAAGTAACTTAATTTCATCCTTGAACCTTTGAGTGGCATCTTCTTCCCCCCTATCACCCCCCAGCTTCTGATAGCTACTTTTCTATTCTGCTTCTATGAATCCTGTTATCTTTAGATTTCATATAAAATATTCTGTATTAAATTGTGGAGAACTCTCAGTGTATGATATTGTATCATGAAATTTCATAGGACCAGTCCTTTCCGGAGCATGAAAATGGTTTTCAGGTTGGAATGAGACTGGAAGGCATTGATGCCCGGCGTCCGTCTGTGTTCTGCGTGCTTTCTGTGGCTGAGGTAAGAGAGGCTGGTGCTGCCTGGGGCTAATTACATGGTGTATATTTTCTAAAAAACAACAGATTTCAGTACTTTCTGTCATAAATGTGTCCCTGCCCATTATTTCAGTCAATAATGTATAAAAATGTATTTCTTTATAATTTAGTTCTTAAGATGAATTTTCTAGTATGTTTCCATCAACTAGCACTCATTTTTGAGTTAACTGAAAAGTAGATTACCTTAAGTTAGTAAGAATCTAAGGGTCCCATAGTGTTGTTTCCAGCTGTTAAATAATTATTCATATTTTAGGTGAGCCAATGAGAGCTGTATATAAATTCCTTTCTATGAATAAACATTCATATAAATACACATACTTTGTGAAAATTGTGTACAGAGAACAGGCATGGATGAAAGTAAATAGATTCTAAAATGTGATGTTTATCCAACACGTTATTAAATCAATAGAAGTATTGGACTTACAGACACATTCACATGCTCTGTGTCATGGCAATGGCTATTAGGCTTGTGCAGAATGTCTAGGGCATGCATTTCTCAGACTTTCATTATTTTCTGTGATAAATATGCTGGGATCATGTGTTAGCATTGTTCCTTATCTCAGCCTCTACTCTCTTGAGGTAGAAAGTACGCCCATCAGCAGAAGATATGCTTGATAAAAGAAAAATTTGGCAGGTACTGAATTAATAGTCAGTTAGAAACATTTGATGTGATTCTGGATTCTTAGACCAGACTAAAGGATATATTTTTTTTTTTGCAGAAAGTTCTAGATAGCTGTTCATCATCATTGTGATTTAATCACATAGCATATTACATGCACATTTGTTCTCTGATGAAAATGTTTGGACGGATATATGGGTAGATTCATGATGATGACATCTTCTAAACCTTTGAATGTTTTCTCAGTTTTGAGCCCCTTTCAAATCCATGACGCTTAATGAACAACTGTGAATTTCCTGTTTCAGGTGTGTGGTTACCGGCTGAGACTGCATTTTGATGGTTATTTAAGCTGCTATGATTTTTGGACCAACGCTGGTTCCCCAGACATTCACCCAGTGGGATGGTGTCAGAAGACCAAGCATGAGCTGCATATCCCTCGGGGTAAGCCAGGGCACATTTGCCAGCTGCAAGGAGGGGCACTTGCTATCCCAGCTTTATTTTAACACCATTTCAGGAAATACTAACAGGGGAACCTGGTGTGAATAGATTTTCCAAATGTAAGTTTTATCTACAAAGAGGCTGAGGCCATGACAGTGCCTTAGAGATGAGTGTAACAGAAAAGTCTGCATGTCTCTCTAAGTCAAATATTCTGGCTAGGAATTTACAGTAAAAAATATAATTGTTTGGGAGCCCCTGATCATATATAAAGCATATTAATCTTTATAGCAAGAAATTGTGTTCAAAATTGTGGTCCAAATGAAATATCATACTCTATCAATGATACCCACACAGGGAAGAAACTTGATTTATTCTAAATTTGCTGCAAATTTTGAAATAATGGAAAGAATGAGACTATAAAATGCCACGACCAGTTTTCTTTTGATGGAAAATAGTTTTGTGTCTGTCTTTTGTGTCTCGTGAGATACCCACCAAGCCAGGCAGCTAAGGATGGTCCTTCTTGGCTGTGAGATACCTTGGTGCAGGATTTTTGTACAACCAGTTGCTGCACAAAGTTTCCTGCTTGGGCATTAGGCTACTGAATAACAGCCCATAGAACCGATGTCCTAACCAATCAATCTGTAAAGATAACGATTTTTTACTGGGTAATTCATATGATTAGGAACAGAAAGCTGGACCTGCCAAATGGACTTTGGATTTTGACAGGGCTGGGTATTGAACCCCAGGTGGTCTGTGGAATTCCGAATTTCTCCAGAGCCCCTGGCTGTCCCAACTATAGTGGCATCTCATGGCCTTTGTGACATGCCTTCCTAGTGAATGGCAACCACTTGGGGACTCTTGTCTCACCCTTCCCCCTTTCCTCAAAAAGCGTTAATGAGAGAAAAGATGAAGAAGGCCTGTATATTTCAAAATGCTCCTAAGAAACTATTCAGAAACAGTTTATGCGAGTATCCTCATCATATAAATATGTTTCCCCCTTGAACTTAAATTCCTTGAAATTTACTTTATGGTCTGTTATAATCCAAGTAAGTTAATAAGTGGATATTAATCATCTGTGAAGACTGACATATATTATGGAAATTACACTCAACAACTTTGAACTTAAGGTATTTAAACATTAAAATATAAATCTTTTGTGATAAGCTTAGGACTTATTGAATACATAGCAGAAAGTTAAAAGTAGAAATACTAATATATTAAAATATATGTAATGATATCTTGTGGGTATTTTTGACTAGTGTATACTCTTTTAGATTATAGAAAAGATAAATTTGTTTGGATGGATTACTTGAAGGCCTGTAGATTGCAAAATGCTCCTAAGAAATTATTCAGAAACAGAAGTTCTGTGAGTATTTTCTTCCTTTGTATAAATCCTATTTTCCATTGAGCTTAAATTCCTTAAAATTGCTTTATGGTCTGTTCTATTATAATCCAAATAAAATTTGAAATGCCTTAATTACCTTTACCTATCCTAACTTAATTTCTTATATAAGCTCTCCTGGGCAAATAGCTTCTTCTTCTTTTTTTTTTTTTTCTTTTTTCTTTTTTTCTTCAACATTGCAATTAAATACTTTAGAAAACTTAATTTAAATTAAGCCTGCTAAAACTTATTTAAAATATCTTTTAGGGATATTTTTCACTTTTGCTTGCAGCAAGTTAGTTTTCTAAGCTTCATTTTGGTGTTTTAAAGCTAGTAGATACTCGAGACAGACTCTGTTACATGCGCATCACAGATGTGTCTAAGTCTAATAAACACAAAAGAAGCATTTGGGCAGATTCAGGGATGCTCTGTGTGGATATATGTGTGTGTGTGGTGGGCAGTGGATTTGGCTAGAATAGACCCTCCCTCCCCCAGCATCCTTACTAAATTCTGGGATGCTGTGCCAGGTTTTAGCTAAAGTAGACTCCTCGTCTGTATCCCAAGCAGCTCAGAGAACCTTCAATGGAGAGTGAGATTTAAGTGCTCAGCCCTTCTCTGCTCTCAGCATTTGGGGAAAGCAAAGCAGGGGTGAAGCCCGGACTGCACTCTGGGACCCTCTCTTTCCCCTGCTGGGTGTCCCAGCCAGGTGTCCCTACCCACTGAGGATCCTCTACCTGGTACACTTGTTACAGAAATTCTATAGGTTTGTCTTTCCTGGTCTTGATATGAATGGTAGGTGTTTATTATGTATCTCCCATAAATTTGTCTGTCAAGAAAAAAGGACTTTACTGATATGATGTTTCTTTAAAAATAAAATCCACTGAAAGATAATTAATAAAAAAAAACCAGGCTTCAGTGTAGATAATAAAGAGACAGACAGACAGACCCCCATGGAGTCCCTGGTATTGTATGCATCCTAAAGCAACAAGGCTGGCTAATTATAGCTATCTCATATGAAAGGAAGAGTTACATTAGCCATAATCTACATGTTCTGTTAGAAATAAACAGGCATTAAAATAATTTGTACTTGTAGCTGTAATTTTTCATAAAAGAATACACTCTTTAAATATTGAGAGAGCACTATTTTTGAATCCCATTACCGAATTAAACAATTTTTAAATGCTAAAGAGCATAATCTTCATCACTTCCAAGAGTGGTATTTGGAAATTTCATTAGCCTATGGGGAGTTGAGGATACCTTATATCATCTGACGCAACTGTATTCAGTAAACATTGATCTTATAATCAGCTCTCATTGCTCTAAGAACTGAAAATATTAAAATGAAGGTGATAAGGCAAAGACAATCTCCTTATAGAAGTAAAGCAAAAAGGAGCGGGGAGTTTGCATCCTTGGTCCTTGTATAAGTGTAGGGACCCTGTGAAGTGCTTCCTAGCAAGTCAGGTAAGTAAGAGTTGATATTGTGTCAACCTTGGTTTTTAAATGACCTAGAAATCCCATGGTGGCTCAGTCCTGTTGGTTGACCTGTTTCATTCTGTGCCTTTCTCCCGCCCTGTTGCTGTATTAGAATGGACCAGTGCCAAAGGAGTTTCAGGTTGGGATGAAGCTGGAGGCTGTGGACAGGAGGAACCCTTGCGTGATGTGTGTAGCAACTGTCGCAGACATTGTGGAAGACCGCGTACGGGTGCATTTAGACAGCTGGGATGATAGCTTTGATTACTGGTGAGACTTCAGGATGCATGTGCTTTGAGCACTCCGTACTTAGGATTCAGAAGTCATCTTACCAGTGCTGCAAGCGTTTTCACAATAGCTCACGTCAAGAACTTTTTCAGTTGGCGTTTCCCCTGCCTCTCTTCCACGTGGATTATTGAATTAAAAAGCAGCCTCCCTCTGCCCCTATTTTCCCCATCCTATGTGGTTATTCAATGGTGTCTTCCATGAAGCAATGGCAGCAAACCAGTGAAGGTTCTCATGCTTTATCTGATTGTAATAGAAGTAAATTTAAGAAAAGGAGCTTAAGAAGTTGCATGGTGTGTGTGTGTGTGTGTGTGTGTGTGTGTGTGTGTGTGAAGTGTTGAACAAAGCCTTCCACACAAAAAAGCTCCAAGGAGAATGGAGTGAGTGCCTGTGGCGGATGGACTGGAGAGATGGCACTGCAGTTAAGAGCACTGACTGCTCCTCTGGAGGTCCTGAGTTCAAATCTCAGCAACTACATGGTGGCTCACAACCATCTGTAATGAGATCTGACGCCCTTTTCTGGTGTGTCTGAAGACAGTTACAGTGTATTTAGATATAATAATAAATACGTCTTTTTAAAAAGAAGAAAAGAGAGAAAGCCTGTGGGAAGCAGAGAAAATGTATGCCACATACTCCTAACACAGACTGTGGTGAGCTGTGAGGCTAAAGCCCTGAAATACACAATAGGGTGTGGCACAAACAGACTGTGGTGAGTTGTAAGGCTAAAGCCCTGAAATATGCAACAGGGTGTGGCATGAACAGTTTTTGTCACATTTCCCATGTGAGTCCCAAACAACTGAAAAGTCCCCAAGGAAGCTGCAGCTTACATACAGCTGATGGGAGTCTGCCTTTCCCCTTTGAACTAAAAATCAGAAATAGGGTAGTGGTTGTAGGTGTCTTAGAACAGAGCCTTTGAAAAGTAAAAGGAAGGAAAATGTAGCTACCTTGGGTCTGATTCAGCTGTCCTGTCTGCATCTGGAATTCCCTGCTAGTAGCTGTCTTTGTCAGTAGTATGGGCAGGCAGAAGAGATTCATTAAAACATTTACCCCCAGGGATCACCTCTGTCAGCACCATGGTGCCCCTTCCCGATTTATTCTACAGTTTCAAATTGCAAGAGAGTTGTTCAAGTGAGCAGTTTAGTCACCCAGAATAAAGCTCACCATGTCAAACTGTTTCTGCCATTTGCTAGTTGTGACATTGCTGTTTTCCACAGGGTTTCTTTATGTCCAGTGTGACCATCACCCTTTGGTTCTCTTCGTCCCTGTCTGTCACTGTGATGGTATCTCAATAGGACCAACCCGAAGGAGGAGACTGCGGGGAGGGGAGGACATGGTGTGTGGCTGGGGGACTCTAGACTGACTTTTACCCTACATGGTTATTCAGAAAGCTGAGCATTCAAGATGGCACAGGCTATACTGGTCCAGCTCACTCCTCTGGTCCTGCGTCGGCCAGTTATACGCCATCCATGAAAAGGTCCCTCAACCATCACAATCAATGGTGTTAGCTGGGCCCCGAGTGGTAAGCATGCAGGAGACATTTTACTTTTAAACCACAGCCCATTCTTCCTGTGACACCATGTACTTTGACTGTAAGCACAATCCTGTTTTTTTTGCAGGTGTGATGTTAACAGCCCTTGTATCCAGCCAGTTGGTTGGTGTCAGGAGAACGGAAGAACTCTGGTCACACCCCAAGGTGAGCAGACTTCATATTCTTTGAAGTCATCTCTGTGTGAGTAGATAGTCACATCTTTCCCCTATCATGGTAACAATATTTCATTGTTTAGTGAGTGGATAAAAGTGCTGGGACCTGCCGTCACCCTACAAGTGTCCAAAGCATGCATGGAATCTGTTTGTAAAATGTATTGAGCAGTCTTTTGAAAACTTGAGATAAGTTTTAGCTCACTCAATAAATATCATTGCTAGGGACTGGCATTTGCAACTAGCTATTTCCAGGTATATCTTATAACATAATTCATTAATCAAATCGTAAGATTACTAAGTGTCTTTTACTTTGGAGTTAAGTATAGAAATGTAAAAATATAGAAAGTAAGGCTTCATGTATGCCCTGACTTTCTAGACACCTTTCAATGAGCCGGACCAATGGCATAACCACGGATATAAGTTAGGGTAGCATTGTGGCAGAGGGCTTCTCTAGTATGCCAGAGATCCTGGATTCAATCCCGCCCACCATCATATCAGAAAGAGCAAAAAGAACTAACTAAACACTGTTTAATTTTAGCATATTTAGTACAAATGTTTAAGGAGAAATCTGTTTTCTTTTCAATATATAATATACAAGAATAAATGTAGAAAACAGGATATGACATCTATAACATAGCAGCTGTTTTGTATTTTAATATGCATATTTATGGACATTTGAAATCTTTATGTCCTTTTTAAAAATTCAAAACATGCTTAATATTATTGTACAAAGTAAATAATGTTCTGTGGACATTTCAAAATGTGAATAAAATGTATTTAGGTCACAATCATACCTTTACCACTTTCTCTCTTTAATTAAAAATAGATTATTATGTATAATATATTTTGATTATGGTTTTCCTGCTTCCAAGTCCTCCCAGATCCTGCCTACATCCACATTCAACCAAATGCACAACCTTTCTTTCCTTCTTTCATTAGAATACAAATAGGGATATAAAAGTTTTAAAACAAAAGCAAACCACAATAGGAAAAAAAATCAAACAAATAAACAGAATAAAAAAGAGTCCAAGGGAAAGCACAGGAAACACATGTAGCCACTGAGACACACCTTCAGAAACACAGAAAACCCATAAAAATGGAAACCATAATATATAAGTAAAAGATCTGTAAGGAAAAAAAATGAAATAGCCTCTTTTCCTTTGAAAGGGAGTATCATTTGGAGGTAGCTTCAGGAACGGGGATGGTGCACTCCTGGCTTAGACAGTCCTTATGTCTTAAGCCTCCTTGCCTCCGTATCCCTAGAAAGCTACCCTTTAGTTTCATCTTCTCTCCAACCCACTCTGATTCCATACATCATAAGGAAAGTGCTGTGGAGTCCTTTTGGGTAGGACCCAGATACTGAACCTAACACTGTGACCTTCAGTGCCATTTCCCTGCGAATGACATGACTTCATTCTTCTTCATAGCTTCATAGTCTGTAGACAGAACACTTTCCCCATTCATTGTTTGCTGGGTGCATAGGTAGACTTTATAACTTGGTTAGACTGAATGATTCTCTGAGAAACAGAAGTAAGTAGGTATCTGTATTGTAAGCTGACATTTATTCTTCAGAATAGATGCTCTCAAGTAGTGTGACTGGATTATACTGGATTATATAGGTATTTTTAAGTTGTAAAAGACAGTTTCATATGGGCAACATTAATTCACAGTCCCACCAGCAGTGAACGAGGGCTCCTCTGTCTCATGTTGCTGCATGCATTTTCTGTTTGTTTTCTTGCTGGTGCTCACTGCCGCTGAGGTGAAGTATGCTTCAGTGTGGTTTGGATTATTTCCTTCCCCCCACTACCAATCCAACTTCACTATCTTAACACACACACACACACACACACACACACTAAAAATCATGGACTCCAATTTGTGTTGCTTAATTTTTGGGCCTGGGGCCTGTGCTAGAGTGTTTTGACATATCCATGGTCTCTATTGAAGAAAACTGACTTTCTTCTCCTAGAAACTACCAACTGTACATAGCTTCTTGTCTAAGGATAGGAGTTTGAGTCTACCTCTGTCCATATAGCTGGGTGTTTTGTGTGGCTTGAGCTTGTCCAGGTCCTGTCCATGTTGTCACAGTCTCTGTGGGCTCTTCCTTGGGAAGTGTTGTTTGTTTGGAGTCAGCAAATACCTTTAGATCCTACAATCCTTTCACTCTCCACAGGAGTGATAAAGGCATCCCACAAGAGGCAACTGCTTCAAAGTGTCTCAAAGTGTCTCACTCTCTGCTTGTGGTCCAGTTGGGGGTCTCTGTGGTAATTACCACCAACTGCAGGAGGAAGCTCCAATGATGAGATTGAACAATGGGCCCAGCAATGCCATCTTACTGCTGTTTTCCTTTATAGAATAATAGTAGTAAGTGATGCCCTAGGCCTGTGACCTGTCTTCTTTTGGGTTCTTGGCCTCATTATCAGTGTAAAGTATGGGTTCTGCCTCATGGAAGGAGCTTTAATTCAATTAAAACATGGTTGTTACTCTCCCAAGAGCCATGTCTGCACCAGTGAGCGTCTTTCAGGCAGGTCGTTATGACAGCTAGCAGGGTTCGTAGCTGGGTGCTATTGATGATTTCCCTCTTCCTTGGTAGCATGAGTAGCAACTTCCAGCACTATGAATGCTATCCGGTAGACATGTGACTTCCAGTTGAATGCTAGGTAGATCATTGGATAGAACCCAAAGGACTATACATTGTACGACAGAAATATTTGCTTATCTGTGTATATTGCTTCCCTATTCACAATAGCCTGAAATTGGAACTAGCCAAGGTGTCTGTCTATTGAAAATAAAAATGGAGTCCATTTACACAGTGGAATATTATTCAGATACTAGGAAAAATAAAATTATAAAATGTACAAGTAAATGAACAGAGATAGCAACAAGCACCCTGGCTGAGGAAACCCGGGTCAAACATTTCTGTTTCCTGCTTTGTGGGTGTTCACTTTTAAGGTTTAGGTCATGTGACATCCCTTTGAAGCACTGATTGCTTAGCTAATAAGGAACACGAGGGAGGATTTCTCATGGAAGAGGAAATAAAATACAGTGTAATAGGGGTATAGATAGGAAATTAAAAGGAGAGGAATAAAAAGTAAAGAGTGGGAAGGCAGAGGATGGAATATAGAGAGAGATAACTTAGATCAATGGCCATGGAAAGCACACTAATGAAGAAGCTCTGTAAAATACATACAAACATGAAAGAAATTTAAATAAAGTCATCTCATAATGGGGGAGAGGGTATCCCAAGTAGATATCATAAGCACTGATAACACCCAGTGTCATAACTAGATTGCATCCTTTTGAGTTGTTGTCCAAAAGTGTCCCAGATACCACCCCAAATATAGTAGCTGCAGGTGGTGCTGCCAGCCATCCGGCACAATTTGATTGAAATTGGCTGTTGCTGAAGACATCACAAACTGGCAGATAACACAGGCAGAGCTAACTTATCTCTTGTTTGTTGATTTTGCTGTTGTATGGAAGACTTGAAGTTGCCAATTCTTGCTTTTGTCCCTGGAACTCTGAGAGTCCTGTTAAAAACCTTGGTATGCTTATTCACCACTGGTGGGAAATGGAAGCTGGTGTGGCCATTGTGGAAATCAATGTGGAGGTTGCTCAAGAGGCTAGAGATAGGTCTACCATATGATCCGCCATACTCCCAAAGGACTCTGTATCCTACTGTAGAGACACTGTCTTCATCCATGTTCACAATAGCCAGGAAATGGAAACAAGTCAGGTATCCACCAATGGAGAATGAAAAGGGTGGTGCATGCACATAAGGAAATATTACTCAGCTCCAAAGAAAAATGAAATTATGAGAAACAGAGGTGGATAGATGGAGCTTGGAATAATCATCCTGAGTGAGGTATCCCTGACCCAGAAAGACAAATGCTGTGTGTTTTCTTTCATATGTACAAGCTAGCTTTGAATTAGAATACCTATAGAAGTCCAAGAAAGGGCTACAAATGGAATCTCATGGAAAGGGGATAGAATGCGGGTGGTATAAAAAGCAAAAGGTGATCATGGAACAGTGAACAAGCCTTAAGTGGAGTGGATGGTGTGGTGTGGTGGGGGTGAGACTTAGGAATGATAACTTGAACTAAATACTTTTGAAGAGGCTGTATGGAAGCCCAGTATTATAGGAAATTTGCAATATAAGAATGGTCCCGGGCGGCGGCGGCGGTAGCAGTGGCTGCTCCAGCTGAAGGGCCATCAGCGGTGGAACCAAGGCGACACAGGGTCCAGTTAGGCCCTGCGCCCACGACCACTGACCTTCGCTGACCAGCCGGGCGGCAAGCAACTGCGGTTCTGCGGAGCCTTTCGCTGCACGGAAGCCACTTCAGAACTCGGCTGCCCGCCAGTCAGGAGAGACTCACCGCCATCTTGATCCCGGGCTCCAGATATCGGTCAGACTGAGGTACACAAACATAATCCTAGGCCCAACACCGCAGGGGTCTGAGCCAGACGGGCGTTGGCCTGCACCCAGGCCCTGGGCTGTTCGAGTGGCCATTGGGGTGCCAACCCAGCCAGGAGTTTTTTTTTTTTTTTTTGCCCCGGCCGGTGCACGCGCCGCCATTTTGCCTACAGGAGCCAGAGTGCTCGGGAGGGCAGAGACTGCTAGCAAGCGTAGCCTGAGGCTAACAAAACGGGGGTCTAGGCCCCAAAAGGCACAGGACTGACCCCAAGAACTGGGCGGCTTGGTGGGCCATCTGTGTGGCAACCCGCCCAGGAGGTTATTAGCACAACAGACTCTCCCGGTGCTTTCGGGGAGCGCGGACGCGCACGCCCGCCATCCGGGTCACCTGGCGGACCCAAATAACAGACATAGCCCTAGGGGAACTTTGCTCGGACCTTGGCCTCCCAGGCGTTTGCCTGGACTCAGGGCCCAGGCAACAAGGCTAACCTAGTGTGCGCCAGCCCGGTTGGGGAAATCGGCTGCCCAGCGGAGTGAGCGGAGCACAGGGGAGGTCACAGCAACATTCACCTTCGGAGCTCCCTGGGGGTGCACACGGGTTCCACCTGGTCCACAGACACAATCTGGGGCAAGGCCTCAGGCAGAAGCCCCCAGCTCAACTCTCTCCGCTTCAGATCAGCCTGGGTGGCCGCCACATCTCCAGGTCCCTCAAGAGGCTAGTGGGGGCTTCCGGGCGGCCAGCTGGGAGAAGTCAGTGTGCTCCAATAAATCCTGCGGGCCCCAGCGGGAGCCTTCAGGTGCCTGCTTCGGGATCTGAACAGCCTGGACAACAGCACCCTGTCTATAGGCAGTGCAGAGTGTAAGCTGTGCACCAGAGGCCAACGGGGAAGGGGCAGCTTGCACTGGTGAGTCCAGCACTGACAAGACCAAGTAACACCAGTGAGAGCTAGATGGCAAAAGGCAAACGCAGAAACGTCACTAACAGAAATCAAGGCAATATGGCAACATCTGAACCAAATTCTCCTCTACCAGCAAGTCCTGGATACCCCATCACACCAGTAAAACAAGATTTGGATTTAAAATCACTGGTCATGATGCTGGTACAGGAACACATGAAGGACATTCAGGAGAAAATGGATCAAAAGTTAGAAGCCCTTGCAAGGGAAACACAAAAATCATTGAAAGAAATCCAGGAGAATACAAAAGCCAACAAGGAGGAAATGCAAAAAACACTTAAAGAAATACAGGAGAACTTTGCTCAACAGGCTGAGGTCATGAAAGACGAAACACAAAAATCTCTTAAAGAAATACAGGAGAACTTTGGTCAACAGGCTGAGCTCATGAAAGAGGAAACACAAAAATCTCTTAAAGAATTACAGGAAAACACAAACATGCAAGGGAAGGAGCTAAGCAAAACCATCCAGGATCTAAAATCAGAAGTAGAAACAACTAAGAAAACTCAAAGGGAGACAACTTTGGAGATAGAAAGCCTTGGGAAGAAATCAGGGGACAGAGATGCAAATATCAACAACAGAATACAAGAGATAGAAGAAAGAATCTCAGATGCTGAAGATTCCATAGAAACCATGGACTCAACAGTTAAAGAAAATGCAAAGTGCAAAAAGCTTGTAACCCAAAATATCCAGGAAATCCAGGACACAATGAGAAGACCAAACCTAAGGATTATAGGCATAGATGAGAGTGAAGATTTACAACTTAAAGGGCCAGCAAATATCTTCAATAAAATTATGGAAGAAAACTTCCCTAACCTAAAGAGAGAGATGCCCATGAATATACAAGAAGCCTACAGAACTCCAAACAGACTGGACCAGAACAGAAATACTTCCCGTCACATAATAATCAAAACACCAAATGTTCTAAACAAAGAAAGAATACTAAAGGCAGTAAGAGAAAAAGGCCAAGTAACATATAAAGGAAGACCTATCAGAATCACAGCAGACTTTTCACCTGAGACTATGAAGGCTAGAAGGTCCTGGGCAGATCTCATGCAGACTCTAAGGGAACACAAATGCCAACCAAAACTACTATATCCAGCAAAACTCTCAATCACCATAGATGGAGAAACTAAGATATTTCACGACAAAACCAAGTTCACCCAATATCTATCCACAAACCCAGCCCTAAAAAGGATAATAGGAGGACAACACCAATACAAGGAGGGAAACTCCACCCTGAAAAAAGCAAGATAGTAACCTTTCATCAAACCCAAAAGAAGTTAAGCAATCAAATTTAAAAAATAACGTCAAAAATGATAGGAAGTAACAATCACTATTCCTTAATATCTCTTAACATCAATGGACTCAATGCCCCAATAAAAAGACACAGACTAACTGACTGGATACGTAAACAGGACCCTACATTTTGCTGCTTACAGGAAACACACCTCAGGGTCAAAGACAAACACTACCTTAGAGTAAAAGGCTGGAAGACAATTTTACAAGCAAATGGTCTCAGGAAACAAGCTGGAGTAGCCATTTTAATATCAGATAAAATTGACTTTCAACCCAAAGTCATCAAAAGAGACTCTGAGGGACACTTCTTGCTGGTCAAAGGAAAAATACAACAAGAAGAACTCTCAATCCTGAACATCTATGCTCCAAATGCAAGGGCACCCTCTTTCATAAAAGAAACTTTATTAAAACTCAAAGCACACATTGCACCTAACACAATAATTGTGGGTGACTTCAACACTGCACTTTCCTCAATGGACCGATCAGGAAAACAGAAACTAAACAAGGACACAATGAAACTAATTGAAGCTTTGGACCAATTAGATTTAACTGATATATATAGAACATTCTATCCTAAAACAAAAGAATATACCTTTTTTTCAGCACCTCATGGTACCTTCTCCAAAATCGACCATATAATTGGTCACAAGACAGACCTCAACAAATATAAAAAGATAGAACTAATCCCATGCCTCCTATCTGATCACTATGGAATAAAAGTGGTCTTCAATAGCAACAGAAACAACAGAAAACCCACATACACGTGGAAATTGAACAATACTCTACTCAATGACACCTTGGTCAAGGAAGAAATAAAGAAAGAAATTAAAGACTTTTTAGAACACAATGAAAATGAAAACACAACATACCCAAATCTATGGGACACAATGAAAGCAGTGCTAAGAGGAAAACTCATAGCCCTGAGTGCCTCCAAAAAGAAAATGGAGAGAGCATACATTACCAACTTAATGACACACCTGAAAGCCCTAGAACAAAAAGAAGCTATTTCACCCAGGAGGAGTAGAAGGCAGGAAATCATCAAACTCAGGGCCGAAATCAATCAAGTAGAAACAAAGAGAACCATACAAAAAATCAACAAAACTAGGAGCTGGTTCTTTGAGAAAATCAACAAGATAGATAAACCCTTAGCCAGACTGACCAAAGGGCACAGAGAAAGTATCCAAATTAACAAACTTAGAAATGAAAAGGGAGACATAACAACGGAAACTGAGGAAATCCAAAAAATCATCAGATCCTACTACAAGAGCCTGTACTCAACACAACTGGAGAATCTGGAGGAAATGGACAATTTCCTTGACAGATACCAAATACCAAAATTAAATCAGGACCAACTAGACCATCTAAACAGTCCCATAAAGCCTAAAGAAATAGAAGGAGTCATAGAAAGTCTTCCAACCAAAAAAAGCACAGGACCAGATGGTTTCAGTGCAGAATTCTACCAGACCTTCAAAGAAGAGTTAACACCAATACTCTTCAAACTATTCCACAAAATAGAAACAGAAGGAACACTACCCAATTCCTTCTACGAAGCCACAATTACGCTGATACCAAAGCCACACAAAGATCCAACAAAGAAAGAGAACTTCAGACCAATTTCCCTTATGAACATCGATGCAAAAATACTCAACAAAATTCTTGCCAACCGAATCCAAGAACACATCAAAACGATCATCCACCATGATCAAGTAGGCTTTATCCCGGGAATGCAGGGTTGGTTCAATATACGGAAATCCATCAATACAATCCACTACATAAACAAACTCAAAGAACAAAACCACATGGTCATTTCATTGGATGCTGAAAAAGCATTTGACAAAATTCAGCATCCTTTCATGCTTAAAGTCTTGGAGAGAACAGGAATTCAAGGCCCATACCTAAACATAGTAAAAGCAATATACAGCAAACCGGTAGCCAGCATCAAACTAAACGGAGAGAAACTTGAAGCAATCCCACTGAAATCAGGGACCAGACAAGGCTGCCCCCTTTCTCCTTATCTTTTCAATATTGTACTTGAGGTACTAGCTCGGGCAATTCGACAACATAAGGAGGTCAAAGGGATACAAATTGGAAAGGAGGAAGTCAAACTATCATTATTTGCAGACGACATGATCGTCTACCTAAGTGACCCAAAGAACTCCACTAGAGAGCTCCTACAGCTGATAAACAACTTCAGCAAAGTGGCAGGTTACAAAATCAACTCAAGCAAATCAGTGGCCTTCCTATACTCAAAGGATAAGCAGGCTGAGAAAGAAATTAGGGAAATGACCCCCTTCACAATAGCCACAAACAGTATAAAGTATCTTGGGGTGACTCTTACCAAACATGCGAAAGATCTGTATGGCAAGAACTTCAAGACTCTGAAGAAGGAAATGGAAGAAGACCTCAAAAAATGGGAAAACCTCCCATGCTCATGGATCGGTAGAATCAATATAGTTAAAATGGCCATTTTGCCTAAAGCACTATACAGATTCAATGCAATACCCATCAAAATCCCAACTCAATTCTTCACAGAGTTAGAAAGAGCAATTCTCAAATTCATCTGGAACAACAAAAAACCCAGGATAGCTAAAACTATTCTCAGCAACAAAAGAAAATCTGGGGGAATCAGTATCCCTGACCTCAAGCAATACTACAGAGCAATAGTGTTAAAAACTGCATGGTATTGGTACAGTGACAGGCAGGAGGATCAATGGAACAGGATTGAAGATCCAGAAATGAACCCACACACCTATGGCCACTTGATCCTCGACAAAGAGGCTGAAAACATCCAATGGAAAAAAGATAGCCTTTTCAACAAATGGTGCTGGTTCAACTGGAGGTCAACATGCAGAAGAATGCGAATTGATCCATCCTTGTCTCCTTGTACTAAGCTCAAATCCAAATGGATCAAGGACCTCCACATAAAGCCAGACACTCTGAAGCTAATAGAAAAGAAACTGGGGAAGACCCTTGAGGACATCGGTACAGGGAGAAAGTTTCTGAACAGAACACCAATAGCGTATGCTCTAAGAGCAAGAATTGACAAATGGGACCTCATAAGGTTACAGAGTTTCTGTAAGGCAAAGGACACCATCAAGAGGACAGATCGGCAACCAACAAATTGGGAAAAGATCTTCACCAATCCTACATCAGATAGAGGGCTAATATCCAATATATATAAAGAACTCAAGAAGTTAGACTCCAGAAAACCGAACAACCCTATTAAAAAATGGGGTACAGAGTTAAACAAAGAATTCTCACCTGAAGAACTTCGGATGGCGGAGAAGCATCTTAAAAAATGCTCCACTTCATTAGTCATTAGGGAAATGCAAATCAAAACAACCCTAAGATTTCATCTTACACCAGTCAGAATGGCTAAGATTAAAAATTCAGGAGACAGCAGGTGTTGGAGAGGGTGCGGAGAAAGAGGAACACTCCTCCACTGCTGGTGGGGTTGCAAATTGGTACAACCACTCTGGAAAGCAGTCTGGCGGTTCCTCCGAAAACTGGGCACCTCACTTCCAGAAGATCCTGCTATACCACTCCTGGGCATATACCCAGAGGATTCCCCACCATGTAATAAGGATACATGCTCTACTATGTTCATAGCAGCCCTATTTATAATTGCCAGATGCTGGAAAGAACCCAGGTATCCCTCAACAGAAGAGTGGATACAAAAAATGTGGTATATCTACACAATGGAGTACTATTCAGCCATTAGAAACAATGAATTCATGAAATTCTTAGGCAAATGGATGGAGCTAGAGAACATCATACTAAGTGAGGTAACCCAGACTCAAAAGGTGAATCATGGTATGCACTCACTAATAAGTGGTTATTAACCTAGAAAACTGGAATACCCAAAACATAATCCACACATCAAATGAGATACAAGAAGAAAGCAGGAGTGGTCCCTGGTTCTGGAAAGACTCAGTGAAACAGTATTTGGCAAAACCAGAACGGGGAACTGGGAAGGGGTGGGAGGGAGGACAGGCGAAGAGAAGGGGGCTTACGGGACTTTCGGGGAGTGGGGGGGGGGCTAGAAAAGGGGAAATCATTTGAAATGTAAATAAATTATATCAAATAAAAAAAAAGACAAAAAAAAAAAAAAAAAAAAAGAATGGTCCCCATAGTGTCATATGTTTGAATGGTTTGGAAATGGTACTGTTTAATGGAGTAGAAAGTCGGACTTTGCTGAAGGAAGCATGTCCCTGGGGGTGGGGTTTGGGGGTTTCAAATGCCTATGCATAGCCCCCACACATACACTTTCTCCCTCTCCTTTTCCCTCTCCCCTCACCTCTGGATTATGATATAGTTCTCATCTACTTCAGCACCTGCCTGCAATGCATCCCCACCATGATGATAACGAACTGTAAACAAGCTCCCAATTAAATGCTTCTTTTCATAAGAGTTGCCTAGGTTATGGTATCTCTGCATAGATAAGACTAAGAATCATGCACACACACACACACACACACACACACACAGAGAGAAAGAGAGAGAGAGAGGGGGGAGAGAGAGAGAGAGAGAGAGAGAGAGAGAGAGAGAAAGAAAGAGAGAGAGAGAGAATAGGATATAAATTGAGTTTACCTACAAAGAGGTTATGTCTCTTATACATACCATAGGTTGCCAAAATTAAAAGCCCACTGGCAGACATAGGCTACTTCTCAAGATGTTGATCAGTGGAGCCCATAGATTAACCCAAAAAGTTTCAGGCTATTGCTATTGTTCTTTGTTGCCCACAGAACTTGATGATTTGTGATAAAACAAGACAAATAATCCAGTATCCCATCACCCTGGAAGCGTCATCCTAGTGTTGGTAGATTCTGTGTGTACCCTCATGAAGAAAAGTCATCCCAGGCCTTACTGGCTGTGTACTATTGCAAACTACAGTTATTGATTGACCTTGCAAAATGCACCAGTGCACAGCAGTGGCAACTGTCTCCTGAGTAATCAGCAGGTCTTCCTGGCTGAGCTTTCTAACAGTATATTTGCCTGCCTCTCTGATCTGGATGTTTGGTTATATTGTATCTCTTGGTTCAGGATAACAATGAGGAAGCTTTTGCATTTAGTCTTCTCATTTTACCTGTGTCTTCATTCCTTTTATTATATTTATATAGCTAGGAGCTAGAATCGCCAGGCTGCACATGGTAATTCTGTTTTATCTGAGAAACTTTTCTAAAGAGTCTGTGCCATTTTACCTTCCTGCAGGAAATGGGATTTTCTCCCCCACATTTTGGCCATCCTTTTCTATATTATGCTTTTACGGTTAAAATAATCTCATACTGAGAGAAGTATAAGGTGCCAGCCAGAGGGGAAGTCATAGTCATCTCTCAGAAAGAGATTTCACACTGTTCTAACAGCATGTCATACCACTGTGCAGAAGAAAGACTGAGACCCAGAGACTGGTTGCGGTGACTGGGACTACATGCTGGCCACTTAGATGTGCATGCACTTGACTCTCTGTTTAAACTTTGATCTCACTTCAGGACCCCAAATATGTACTTGGGGAGTTCCCTAGATGTGTTAGTCTTTCTTCCCAATGTGGACACATTGAATAAAATTTCCTTTTCTTCTTTTTCTGAAACATTATCATGCTGGATACAAAGTAGAAACTTATTGTGTTTTATTGGATGCAAAGTAGAAGCTTATTGTGGTTTATTCGGGTTTGCGTTTTTTTTTTAAAGAACCACTCCCATTGGACAGCTTCTCAAGCGCTTGTCTGCTGTTTGTGTATTTTCTTAGAAAAGCCTATTCAAGTCCTTTATCCACTTCAAACTGCCCCTTTAAAAATTTCAACATTCAAATATTATATTATTGTTGTCTAAAACTTTGTATATTTTGAGTGGGTGATTGTGTATTGCGATAGAAGCCAGACAGGTGCTTTGCAAATGTTATACTTTATATGCTTCATTTCAAGTTCTTTTTAAAGGATTTGTTTTTTTATTTTAGTGTGTATTTGTGTGTCTTGTGTGAGTGTATGCCACATGCTTGTAGATGCTTTCTGAGTCCAGAAGACATTGTCTCATTTCCCACAGATGAATTTACAGGTGGGTAGGAGCCCACCTGAAGTGGGTGCTGGGAACCAAACTCCTGTGCTCTAGGAGAGCAGCGAGTGCTCTTAACTGCTGAGCCATCTTTCCAGCTCATATTTTCAGTCTTGATATCATCTTTTGCATTGATTTCACATTTCTATAATGGGATATTTGAGGAAGATAATTTTATAAAGAAAAAATATGTCTGTGCAGTTCTGGAGGCTTCTAGTACAGCATCCGAGTCCGTTCACTCCTGTTGGAGGTTGGGCAGCAGAGGCCAATGTTAGGAGATAAGGAGAAACAGATGGTGCAGCAGGAAAGGGCAGAGAGTGGAAAAGCAGGCCAGGCCCTGTCCTAAACCAGCCTACAGGAGGGACTCAGCTGGCTCCCTGCAAAGCATCCATGGCCCCAGTGACTAATGGAACTTCCACTAAACCTCTCCTCACAATGATGAAGTGCTTCCTATGGTATAGCTCTGGGGACTGTGACTTTAACAACATTAGAGAAGGGTGGGCTCACTCTCAAACCACTGCATCCTGCAATACATTATGTTTATATGATCTAGTCTTTTTGTGGCTCTTAATTTTATTTTCAAGTCAGATAGTTTATTGTTAAATATCAGGTAAAAAATTAACTGTGGATTTAAGTCATTGGTTCA
This sequence comes from Apodemus sylvaticus, assembly GCF_947179515.1. Classification (NCBI taxonomy): domain Eukaryota; kingdom Metazoa; phylum Chordata; class Mammalia; order Rodentia; family Muridae; genus Apodemus; species Apodemus sylvaticus. The sequence continues at coordinate 5,164,256 of NC_067480.1, read as the reverse complement.
TGTTTAATGAACCGCAGTACATGACCGAAGACAGGGGATCTGTTTATTCTCTTGAATCTGTTATCCAGTTTCCAAGCACTATTTCTGAAGAGACCATTCTTTCTCCTTTCAATATTCTGCAAAGCATTTGCTTTTTTTTTTTTTGAGACTAAATTTACTGTAGATGGTTGGGTTCATTTCTGAAGTCACAGTTTCTATCACATGAAGCAAATGCAAATATAATATGCAATATTCTTATAATATGCACTGTTCTAGTGCCATAAACAAATGCAAAAAGAACATAGACAATATTTCTATTCATGTGCCAGGACCACTTTCCAATCCAGTTCGTAGAAATTATGAGTTCTTCAAATTTACTCCTAATTTTCAAGACTGTTTTCTTCATTGGGAACTTTCAATGCTCGTATGAATTTGAGGATTTGCTTTTCCAAGAGCAAAAACTTGTCATTTTGACAGGGTTGAATTAAATCTGCAGATTGCTTTGGAAAAGACAATGTTTAATGCTGAGTTTTCTGATCCATATAGATGAGATATTTTCAATTTGTTTAGGCTGTCTTTAATTTTTTTCTTCAATGCTTTCAAGTTTTTAGTTAACAACTTTTTTAAAAGTTCCATATTATTAAATTTTATCTTGGGCAGTTTATTTTTTAGGTGCAGTTATAGATGGAATAATTTCTTATCTTGGAAGTGGAAAATATATCTAATCTTGTATGTTCATGCTCTACCTTGCAAATTTATTAGTTTATTCAATCCACCTGTAATTTGTGTCTCTGAACATTTCTACGGGGTTTTCAGACATGCAGTTGTGTTGTCTGTCATAAGAGGTACCTTTAATTCTTCGTTTACAGTTTGGCAGCTTTTTGCTGGTCTTTCTTGCCCAATTGTTCATACCATGTCTTTAGTGTCATAGTAGCAATGGAACTTGCTTGATTTGTTCCTTATGAACAAGATTCAAACATCTTACTGTTGATATGATGATATGCCTTTAAGTTTGTCAGATCTCTTCTTGGATTAAGAGCATTTCCCTTTTCTCTGAGACCTTTTTATAAATATCTATGGAACATGTACATACCCCACCTCCTACAGTACAGCACCCCCTTCCCATCTAAAGCAAAACAAGCTGCCTTCCCCATATTGACTTTACCCAATCTATGTCTTTCTGCATCTGTGGAGAGGGTTTTATAGTTTTCTCCTTTGTCCTTTCCATAATCATTCCATTGATTGATTTTCCTATGATAAATCACAATTGTATTCTTGGGGGGAAATCTACCCAATTTTATTTTATTCCATTCTTTTATTGTGTTGTTAGATTCAGTGTGCTGATAGTTTATTGAAAAGCTTTTAGGCATATCCATATGGTCTGTTGTTTTCTTGTCTTATCTCTGGAGCCTATTCTTTTTTATGGTGTTGTAAATGAAATTTTTATTGATTTTAGGTTTTGATTGTTTATTGTTAATATTAAAATATAGTTTGTTTCTTTGTATTGATCTTCTATCCTGAAGCTTTTCTGAATTACTCTCCTATTCTACTGGGGCATTCCTTATGGTTGTCGGTCTATGAAATAATATCATATTCAGATGGACGTACTTTCATTCATTCTTGAGAATTATCAGTGACTTTTGTTTCTTATTTAATTTATGCCTTGTAGTATACCACTAGATAAAACTTTTCCAACCCAATTTTATGGGAAAAGTCTTTTACAATTAAATATGATATACTCTGTAGATTTGAGCAAATTGCCTAACTTTCCTTTTTTAAAATAAAAAAGATGGTCTTCTATGGTAGTAATTTGATATAAGCATATTCACAGATTCTCATGCTATCCAATCTTGTATTCCTTGGACAAATCTTACAAGAAGTAATTATTGTGTGTGAATTATTATTTTTTGAATTTATCTTTTTTAAAATTTTATTTAATCTGTTTTTTAACACTCCAGATTTTGTCCCCCTCTCTGTCCATCCTCTGACTTTTCCCCATCTTATACCTCCTCCTCCTGTCTCTATGAGAATGTTCCCACCCTCCATCCTTCACCCCACCAGACCTTCCCATTCCCTGGGGCCTCTTGACGTTTAGGTGCATCTTCTCTAACTGAACCCAGATCTGGCAAGTATTGGGGGCCCCATATTAGCTGGTGTGTGCTGCCTGGTTGGTGGCTCAGCATTGAGAGATCTCGGAGATCCAGGTTAATTGAGACTGCTGGTCTTCCTACAGGGTCACCCTCTTCCTCAGCTTCTTCTAGTGTTCCCCTAATTCAACCACAGGGGTCAGGAGCTTCTGTCTATTGGTTGAATGTTAAAAACTGCATCCTTTTTCTCTACCTCCCCTTAGAACTATCCTCCAGCTAGCCACCCCTTCCTAACTTTATATGTTTTTCCCTCTCATCCTCTCATTTTTTGATAGCCAATTGAATTTTACTATCCTTGTTGTCATGTGGATTTGGCCATTCACTGTAGCACAGATGACCTACCATAGACTAAATGAAACTGAACCAGTGAATAATCCCCTAAACCAAACTGACTCCTCTTCTATCAGCAGCCACCAACTATGTGTAGCTCCTCAGCTAGGGTTGAAGATCCATGAAAAATCCTACCCCATGCTGGAATAGTATCAGCAAGGCAGACAGCTGCAGCTGCAGTCATTTATAAGTACTTGGTGTTTTCATGCCTATGAGACACCATTCCACCTCACTCTTCCCTACTCTTGGCTCTGAATGTCTCCTTGCTTTTCCTTGATGCTACCAGATCTTTTGGAGATGGGCGTGTGATATAAACATCTCATTGATGGTTGAGAATTTTATCTTTTACGACATAAAAAGGATTCTTTGCGGAAGCCTGAGAGCTGCATTAGTAGGTGGGAATAGACACACAAATTCAGAGGGTAGTTCAATACTATGTTGCTCATCTAGCAAAATAACCTTAGAGTCACTTCTGTGGCCTGTAAACTCCCAAAAGAAGGTTCTTGCTCAGATTTATAGCTGGGCTATGTATTTCTACTAAGTGCCAATAACATTTGTTCCATTATTGCACTGGTGAGCATAACTTTCTAGGTTTTTTTTTTTTACTCCAGTTCTCATAGAAATCATTGTGGGGCTAGAAATATGATTTTAGACCCAACTGGTTATGATGCTCATTGTGTGATGGGGATTTGACTCTCTTGAGACATTCTGGTAGTCAACATGTAGCTTCACAGGAAGCACTGATGTCACCTTCTCAAAACAGCATCAACTCTGAGACCCAAGCCAGGAACCAGTGACAAGATTTTCCAGTATCCACAGCTGGATTTAGTGCAGACTTCCCTCTAGGAGGAGTTATAGGAGTCATGACAAAGAAATAGAGTTGGAAGAAGGGTGAGTTGTAACCAGAAGACAAATCAGTCTAATTTATCTAGAGATAAAAGAACACCAGCAACATAATTACTCACCATGATCCATCCTCAACTACCCAGCTCCCCTGCAACAGAATTCAGAGTCACAGAGACAACAGAAATATCTGAGAAAGAATTCAGATTAATGGCCACATAGTAGTCTAAAATCCAGATGCATAGACTAAGGTAATCTATCTAAAACCTTGAGAAGACCATCTCCATGGTGACAAAAATAGTAAGTTGCATAAAAAAGCACAAAATATGGAAGACAAATTCAGTAAGAAATGTGAAGCATTGAGAACAAGCCAAAGAGAGTGACTGGGTTAAAAACATGGTCAGTCAGAGAGGAACCCGTCACCAGAGTGACCTTGAAGGACAATCTCAAGATGGGGGCCAAAGCTGAAGCAAGTGTATAATCCGAAATCTATAAGGAAATCTTAAGGAGTGCAACCAAGATTTCTATGGATTCTGTGAACACATTTCAGAGGCCAAACCTGGAGTCTGTGGAGTAGAAGACAGAATTTGATAGAGATAAAGTCAAAAGTCAAAATTTCACCATTTAATGAAATTATAGCAGAAATTTTACCTACCCTAGGGAATGAATTAGATTTCCAATCATCAGAGGCATTTATAGCCCCAACTCCATACAACAGGATAGAAATTCTTCAGTACACTGTTACAGTCAAGATTTGAAAAATACAAAGAACACCACACACACACACACACACACACACACACACACACTTAGTAATAAAAGAAAAATGAGAACTCATCTACAAAGCATGAATACCAAAATAACCTCACACCCATCACCACAAATCTAAAAGCCAGACAAGCAGGGAACAATCTGTAACTATGAAGGCAAATGACTCTGAATTGAGGATACAGACTCAACAAGGTCGTCTCTCAGAATAGATGGAAAAGTAAGGATATTCAAGACAAAATGTTTTACATCGTGTAAATTATGTAAGATTTGGATTAGAGATTCTTTATGCACACATATGTTTCATGTTTAAGCATAGAACAATATAAGTAAAATTACACATTATCCGATTTATTGGTTTGTTTGTCGTAGCAGTTAGTTCCAAACTTTATTGGTCAGAATTATTTTACTGAAAGCAAATCTTTCCAACATTATATATGTTTATGGATTTTCAACATAAATATGTTCATGTTTATAGGTCATAAGATTTTATGTCTTCCATTACAGACAAAAAAAGGACGTTTCGTTTATTTGCCAAAGCTTATGCACTTGCAGAGACAATTAAAGCTTTGACAGCAGAATGATATGAATTGATCTGTGTTGTTGCCTGAGGTGCTTAGGGAGAGTATCATGGGTTCTAGATAACCTGAAGGGTGTAAAGGAGACATAGAAGACCATTTGTAAACATGTGACAATAAAAAGCAACATCATTTCACTGATACACTTCCAATTGCTAAGCTACAGTTTCTATTGCTATTACACTAAAGACAAAAAGCAAGATGATTTCCTTTCCTTGAGACAACCTTCAGCTGAGGCATTAGTTGAAATGATAAGTAGGTAATAGTCTCTTAGAAAACCTTTAAACTGTTTGAGGAAGTAATGGTTCTGTCTGCAAAGTCTTGTGGCATCCATTGGGCAGGTATTTTTCAGTAAGGCATCAGCTCCTGATAAATGGGGTTAATCTGGCCCTTTGATTAAGTAAAGCTACCTACAATGTTTGGTGAGTGCTGGCTAAATGAAGCTGGATATAGCTATCACCTGGGAGGCTCTCCTAGTGCATGACACCAAAGGGGAATACTAGGACAGGGATGCGGGGAAGGGTTGAATGGGGAAGGAGAGATGGCTTATGGGATTTTCAGGGGAGGGGGAACCAGGAAAGGAGACGACATTTGAAATGTAAATAAAATAAAGAATATACCTAATAAAAAATTAAAAAAAATATCAGTGGAGCACCTCTGGAAAGCTAAAATTAATTGTGTAGTGTGGGTAGAGCTCAGGGAAACTAGAAAGGGAGGGGAGAAGGTGTGGAGCTGTAAGGAAGGAGGAAGAGACCCGTCCTGGAACACATGAGCAATGCAAGTTGAAGTGGGAGCAAAGGATCATGGGAAGGGGCAGAGACACAGAGAAGAGGAGTTGGTTAGTCTATTAACCAAAACTCAGTATGTATGAAAATAACATGAGGAAACTTGTTATTTTTTATGCTAAGTATAAGAATAAAACTAAATTTAAAATTAATTCTCTTAAAGGATACACCATATTCAGCAACTCTGCTTTTCTTCCTTATTTCTGGTGTCTGTAAGGGAACTGCCATTTATAAAACCGTGTATGTATATGAATTTACATTGCTCTCTATCACCCAGTGTGCCTTGTTCATCAGATCAAAGAGTGTGAAGAGACTTTCTTCAACAGGCAGCATGACAGGCTGTTCTGTACTTACAGAGAAGAGCCTGCTCTCTAGTTCTCCCTCAGGAAGCAAGCAGGTTGGCAGGAAACCCTCTCAGCCATGGAGACTGTCTGTCGGGACGCCTGAGTCTGGCAGCCTAGCTGGTCTTCTGGAGGCCTCTGCACACACTCGCTCACTTTGGAGAGCTTACTGTACATCCCCTCAGGCTGGGCTCAGAACACATGTTCTTAGGGTCTTCTCAGTGACAGAATGGAGAGCACTGGGGATCTTGCTCTAAAAGACAAGTCTATTATTTCCCTAACAGCTTTATTGAAGTAAAAACCACCAGCTGTAGGAGTCATCCATTTAAAGTGCACCTCATCAATATTTTTACCATATTTCCAGAGCTGTGTAACCACTACCACATTCATTCTGACAACACTTATGCTACCCCAGAAAGGAATTCTCAGTAGTTACCTATTATTCTGCAATCCTCCATCTTTCTATATTCATGACAACCACTAATTTACTTTGAGTTTTTACAGATGTATCTGTCCGAGATATTTTTCTGCAAGCAAAAAAATAAAAAATTTAAAAATGCTGCCTTTGTGTGTGACTGTACTCCTTGAGCATAGCAGTGTCTTAGTTTCCTCCACAACGTAATTGCATCAGTATGTCCTCTAGCATACATCATTAAATGGATAAAACACAATTTACAGACCTGTTTATCCATTGGGAAGCATTCAGGTTATTTATACTTAGGGTATATTTTGAATAATACATCTGTGAATATTTGGTTTTGTTTGAACATGTGCTTGTAGTTCTCACGGTGTTGTAGCTGGAGTTGGAGGTTTTGGAGTTCTGTAGCCTTGCGTCCACATTATTAAGGACCACCCTGCTATTTTTCACAGCTCTATATCATCTGCATTGTTTTGAGCATGGGGTTTCCTCCTTCTCAGCATCTTGACACTAGTTTGTCTTTTGGTCTGACATAATCGGTGTGAAGTGGGATCCAATTTTCGGGTCTCATTTTTCTCAATTGCCCAGTGTGGCAGAGACTTCGCCACACTTCCTGTTTTCAAGGCAACTTTGTGACATTTGGGTTGATTTTTATTTTCTTTGGTGGAGACATGTTGTCCAGAGAGATGAGGAAAGCTGCCTCTGAGCTCTTGTGATCGCCAAGCTGACTTTTCAGGTTTGCCCTCCTCTTTCAATGGGTGACACCAAGTCTTACACTGGGACATCTGAGTGCTGCAGAAAGACAACTTCCGGGGCAGCACTAAACACAGGGAGTGAGATTCACAATAGAAATAGTGTCTGAATTGGTCTCCAATGGGTGTGTGAAATCTGATGCTGTATGAAGGACTATTGGGTGAAAGGAAGTAGAAGCGGAACAAAATGGCGGAAAGTCTCTCCCTGCAGGCATAGAGTGAAGTATACCTGGTACTAACGCACTTGGCTACGTGGTGTGGTTGGAGGGACGAAGGGACGAGGAGATGAGGCAAGCAGTGAGCCTGAGCATCCTCAAATAGCTCTCTGATGGTTGTTTTTAATTGGCTATTTTATTTATTTACATTTCAAATGTTATTCCCTATCTGGGTCTCACCCCCAGAAACTCCCTATCCTATCCTCCCTCCCCCTGCTTCTATGAGGGTGCTTACCTACCCACCCACCCACTTCTGCTTTCCCCCACTAGCATTCTTCTACACTGGGACATCGAGTCTTCCCAGGACCAAGGGCCTCTCCTCCCATTGATACCCGACAAGTTCATCCTCTGCTACATTATGCGGCTGGAGCCATGGGTCGCTCCATGTGTACTCTTTGGTTAGTGGTTTAGTCCCTGGGAGCTCTGGGGGGTGGGAAGGGGTCTTGTTGGTTGATATTCTTGTTCCTCCTATGGGGTTGCAAACCCCTTGAACTCCTTCAGTCCTTTATCTATCTTCTCAGGTTTTACTTCAATTCATAGATAATTTTGATTATTCAGAGCATTGTAGGACCAGGGGAAAAAAGGCCTCCCTGTCAAACTAAATGATATTAAACTTTCAAAAATCAAAGTTTTGCCTCCTGCCATAAATAATGTCCTCCACACGAAAACAAATGAGTGGGAAAACATGTAGATGATCCAAGAGCACACATTGCATTCCTGCCTCCTGTGCGCCCTTCACTAGTGCAAATGTTCTTTACCCCGTGGTATGTACTTCACATTTTTGAGGACCTCCATTAGTTGGACCATGCTCCTCCTCCTTCCCCCAGGTTTGGCACATGCTTCTTCATGATTAGATGAGTCCTTGAGATTTCCACGGGACATCAGACATCCCAGAAGCCATGCCAACGGTCATGATTGTTCTTTGTCCTGAGCAGACCGCCTCTTTTTGTTAGGCAAACTCAGTTACAGGACCGAAGGGGAGCAATCCAAGTTTCTCTGCTGTATGATTACTTTATCCCTGGTGGAAGGAATCTATATCTGTTGGGGAACTGCTCCAAGGTTATACAAATATTCTATCTCTGACCAAATCTACACCCGATAGTTTCTAACATGCAATGATACTGATTAGACTGGTCAGTATAATGCTTGCTAAGTGGTGATGTTCAAGTACCATGTGTCCTTCTGTGTGTGTCAGCTGCTTTCTCCTTCCCTGACTGCTGTTTGTTCTTGCCATTTCTGCTTTGTACTATCAAGAAGTCATGGACCCTACTGTATAGGGGACTGTAATCTGTTTTGTACATTTTGTGGGGAAATGGGCTGCCTTCCTTGACTTTAAGGCTGGTGGCAGACAGAGATGAAGGTTCATTTGTTAAATGATTCTGAGATCATTATAAAGAATAACAAAGCAACTAATGCCTGTCTGAAAAGAGGAAGGATGTTGGGAGTATTGCACAGTGGTATGTGGTTTATGACAGATTATCCTTTGTATAGTGTATTTGTTATCTTTAAATTCTGGAGAACCAGAGTGTGGCATGGGGCGAGTGTAGTTTAGTGTAGTGTACTGTATTGTAGTATAGAGTAAGAATATTAATGAGAGGTTAGGAAGGCAGGGCTGCTGTTTGTAAGATCTTAGAGATAATAATGAGTCAATAACAAAGGCCGTGGGAGAATTCAGCTGGACACAGTGGGCCAGATTAGAACACAGTAGGGATTCCATTATGGAGAAGCATGGTGGGTTAGTTATGTTAGCTGGGATTATGACTCAGTATATTGCTCTTCTCATTTGGAGATTAAGTATGACATGAAAAAAATGTCTTGTGGACAAGGGGTGGATACGTGATGACCGATGTTGGTTGTCATCTTGACCATAACTTAATTAGAAATTGTTGATCAGGATGTTGAAAAATCAGACCACTGTTATGTGTACATAGATCTATCAGTGCCCATCAGAATTTGAAGCAGCCATCTGCTTTTGGCCCCATGGTGCTGCCTGCAGATTTGTCTGTAATAGTTCCTGGATTCATTCTCTCTCTCTCTCTCTCTCTCTCTCTCTCTCTCTCTCTCTCTCTCTCTTTCTCTCTCTCTCTCTCTGTTCTTTTATATTAGATATTTTCTTTATTTACATTTCAAATATTATCCCCTTTCCACATTTCCCTTCCCAAAACACCCTATCCCATGCTCCTTCCCCCTGCACACTAACCTACCCACTCCTGCTTCCCTGTCCTGGCATTCCCCTACACTGGGGCAATGAGCCTTCACAGGACCAAGAGCCTCTCCTCTCACTGATGTCCAACAAGGCCATCCTCTGCTACATATACAGCTGGAGCCATAGGTCCTTCTATGTGTACTCTTTGGCTGGTGATTAAGTCCCTCGGGGTACTGGTTGGTTCATATTGTTGTTCCTCCTATGGGGCTGCAAATTCCTTCTGCTCCCTGGGTCCTTTTTCTAGTTCCTCCATTGGGGACCCTGTGCTCAGTTCAATGGTTGGCTGAGAGCATCTGCCTCTATATTTGTCAGGCCCTGGCAGAACCTCTCAGGAGACAGCTATATCAGACTCCTGTCAACAAGCACTTGTTGGAATCCACAATATTGTCTGGGTTTGGCGACTGTATATAGATGGATCCCCAGACGGAGCAGTCTCTAAATGGACTTTCCTTCAGTCTCTGCTCCACAGTTTGTCTCTGCATCTCCTCCCATGAGTATTTTGTTCCCCCTTCTAAGAAGGTCTGAAGTATCTACACTTTGGTCTTCCTTCTTCTTGAGCTTTATGTGGTCTGTGAATTGTATCTTGGGTATTCCAAGTTTCTGGGCTAATATCCACTTATCATTGTGATCTTTTGTGACTGAGTTACCTCACTCAGGATGATATTTTCTAGTTCCATCCATTTCATGAAGTCATTGGCATTCTCTTTAACTGATTTATGTCTGGGCTTCAGTAGTTCTGATGGGTCACTTTTCATTCACTGGTTTGCCTTTCACGCTTCCAGAAATATTTGTTGGCATATCCCATTGGATTTTAATCTGTTTTCACTGTGACTGTATATTATTGTATTAGTTGTGCTTTAATTGATTTTTAGTTTGCTTAAATAGCACTAAATTTATAGTACTCTAGCTGCAAAATTTGCTATTTTTGTTGCATTTTGTTTTTCTCTTCTAGTCATTCCTAACATGTAAAAGCACCTTTGCTAGTCCCCTTTTTTTAATTACTGTGAACTAATTAGTGCACTAAACCACTTCAAAATCTGCTCTTTATTTTTTAAAGATTTATTTATTTTTTATATTCTTTGTTTAAATTCCAAATGAAAAGAAAAAAGAACAAGAAAAAATATCTAATTAAAAAAAGATTTATTTATTTATTTTATGTGAGTACACAGTAGCTGTCTTCAGACACACCAGAAGAGGACATCAGATCTCATTACAGATAGTTGTGAGCCTCCATGTGGTTGCTGGAATTTGAACTCAGGACCTCCGTGCTCTTAACCGCTGAGCCATCTCTCCAGCTCAATCTCAGTATTTTTAATACATTAAGTACCTTTCTTTACCTTTTCCCACAGCACAATCATGATGATTCTGATTACTATTGGTTTTTCATTTGTTTGTTTGTTTTTCAGTTGCTATGGGGCTAGGACTTCTCCCGTTCCTTGGGAATAACCTAATCTGGTAGTTACATATGGCAGCTGGGAGGATTTAGTGGCTGACCTCAGAAGTGGCTTCTTACTTTGACCTCAAGTTATTCTTTGACCTCTCCTGCATCAATTACCACCCAGCCAGCCAGAGGACCTTAGCTAACTTCAGGAGTCTAGAAATTGCTGTTTCTTCCCAGAAGAAAACATCTTGAATCCTAGGCATTCTATGCTATACATAATTTTGCTTTCTCCCAAGTGATTGTATACCCACACACCCAAGAACACCCACACTCCCTTTTCTATCATTGGGGTTTGAATAGTGTATTCTTTGCAATTAATTAGACACATTCCCTGCTGTTAAACATTCCTTTAAAAACACCTTTAGTGGGGCCATTTAGCAAGCTCAGCAGAGAAAAGGACCCTGTCACCAAGCCTGCTGACCTGAGTTCTATTCTAAGAGAACTGATTGCCACATGCTGTCCTTTAGCCTCTGCTCACATGTGGCAGCCTCCAAGCAACCCCGCCTTCTCATGAACTCACACAGATACACAAATGAATTTGTACTAACAATTTTAAATGCCTTTATGAATATTTGACTGCATTCAGAGGGCAACCCAGTAAGAGTGAGTGTTTATTTCTGCATTTCCAAACTGTTAGTATTCTGTCTGGACTCCACCCTCACCGTTACCTGGCAACAGTCAGGTAGGCCTGGCCCTCTATAAGAGGGGCTTCTTGGCCACTCCCCTCTCTCTTGCCTCTTGGCTCTCTTGCTCTCTCATTCTCTCTTGCTCTCTTGGGCTCTTCCCTTCCCTCTTTCCTTTCCCCCTCTCTCCACGTGGCCATGGCTGGCCTCTGCTTCTCTACTCTCTCTCTCCTTCTCTCTGCCTTTCTCTGCCTCTATTATCCCCTTAACTCCCCTCCCCATGCCCTAAATAAACTCTTTTCTATGCTATAGTGGCATGTGTGTGGTCCCGCAGGGGGAAGGGACACCTTGGCATGGACCTGCTGAGGCACCCCTTTCCTCCACACACCTATAGAACATATCTTAATAGCTCTTTCTGTTTTTATGAGCACAATACAAACTGTAAGCTTACCATTGAATCTTGTGAATGAATGCTCAATGGAGGCTATTTCCTGAGATGTTGACTACTATCCTTGAAACCAAGAGAGACCCTAGAACTGACTCTCCAGGAATAACAGCAATGCTTTCTCTATACCTCCAAAATCACCTCTCGGCTGAAGATCTAAGATAGTTTAGACATTTGTAGAACATGTGAAATGTTGTTGGTAGTGAGAAACCACACTGTGATTTCCCTGTAGAGCTAAATTAAAATAGCAAAATTTGTGCTAAAAAAAAAATGTCTTATTGGGTTTCCAAGATGTACTAATTATTTATTACTCAAAGAATTATTTCACTAATAGTAATGAGTTAGATCATAAATTGTATTAACTATCATGTAATTAGGATATTAATTAATTACTTAACTTAAAAGCTATCAACTGGGCACAGCTTAAATGTGAATAATAGCTGGGGCCTGGGGCTTTGACAAGAAATAATACAGTCATGACACAAGAGAAGAGGATGGTTATAGAAGAACTTCTGAGTGGAATATTATGTAGCTAATGAGAGGGGGAAAGAAAGATAGAATGACTACAGATTTTTATTCAAAGTTTAGGAGGTAGAGAGCAAGGAAGCTGGTTACATGACCTGAATGGTTACAATTCATAAAAAGTGGAGAGTGGGCAAGGTCAGGTACAGCACTAGCTACAGCCACACAGATTAATTAGTTGTTGGTGATTTCACTAGATGCTGAGTTGTGTTTATTTCTTTACTTAATTTTTCTGCATTAATTTCAATTCAGCTCTATTTTGAACAAAACAGTTGCAGAATGAACTCTCGGAACTGGATAAGGTAGTCCATACTTGTAATCTCAGAACTCAGAAGACATGAGGATAGCTAGAAATCTGTGGCTACATAATGAGACTACATAATGAGACACTATCTTAAAAAACAAACAAATAATAGCAACAACAAAAACAGAAAAAAAATTTAAAAAATCTGTTTTGACAAAAGCCAGAGGCACAATTCTCCAAATGATAGATCAAAGAGTGATGGGTGACCAGGTAACAGATCTGACAGCTGGTGACGAGGCATATTTAGTTACTTTGCCTGAAGGTTTTCACCCCTTCTTTAATTGTGTGGAGCTAAGTATGCATTGGAGGCTTCTGGAATCGTTGGCGCTCTAAATATAAGAGCTTTGTTCTAATGTTTGCAGAACAAAGCAAATCAGAAACGTGGTTCTTTTTCAGATTCATTATCTGAGGCTTTATAGGGATTAAGGCTTCCAAAATCACATGCTAGCTAGAAATCATATAGGGTCGGCATGGGATTGTTAGTGATCACATGACCCATGGTCAATGAATGTACCCCCCTAACCTATTTCCCCATCCCCAACACATAGAGACTTCTTAAAATTGTTTTTTCTGCTTTTTGTTTTTTTTAAAGATTTATTTATTCATTATATGTAAGTACACTGTAGCTGTCTTCAGACACTTTTTCTTCTCACCCTGACACCCCCCTCACTTGCTGTAGCTGTCTTTAGACACCCCAGAAAAGGGCATCAGATCTCATTATGGATGGTTGTGAGCCATCATGTGGTTGCTGGGATTTGAACTCATGACTTTTGGAAGAGCAGTCAACACTCTTAACCATTGAGTCATCTCTCCAGCCCCATATTGAGACTTATACGGGAGTGCTTTCTGTTTGGAATGAATTTCCAGTAGGAGGCCTGGGCTTTCCTGCCAGAGGCCTGAATGCCAAAATGAGCACCAGGCTTCCTTTAGTTCTCCTCAAAATCCAAAACAGAGTGATGAATGAATGTTGTCTGCTAGGCATTTTGGGTAATATATACTCTTAGGATACTAGGACAAACCATCTAGAGCTTAGTTGCTACTAGACACAACCTCCTTGTTTTCTCAGTAATTTCTCTTGAACAGGGTCAGTGTAGAGAGCACATCTTACGGGGGTACAGCAGCACTCAGTAAACCTCGGAGCAACAGGACAGGAGACGGTAGCTCCAGCACTGATCTCGCTTGGGCTTGTTTGCCTTTGGATGAGTCACATAAAACATCAGGCATCTCTTTCTCAGAAGAACAAATCATGGCGTTCCTGTATGAAGCTGAGCTTGGAGTGCTTTGTTTACTTGTACAACATTATCTAGTAGGCAGCTTTCCCTTGGCATCATCCATGATTCACATTACTTGGGTGAATGGTTCGTGTAAACATGGTACGTAGTTCATTCAGTGTACATGCTTATGGTCTGTATTTCCTCCATCCTGGTTAGACTATGTCTTATTAGAAGATCCCTTGTACTTCTGGTTATTAAATGGAGCAGCTGCCCATCGCATTTACACTGATTAGCACTCTCATGACTTCCGAGTGTTTCACTGTCTGCAAGTATAATGTTGGTTATCATGCATCTCCATGGGAAGTTCACCAAGGCCAGAAAGTTAGGACTGTAGAGACTTGTGCTGGTGCATTTTGATTTCCGGTATGTTCAGATCAATATTACAGGGGCTAAAATATGTTTCTGCTTAGGTTTCTAGAGAAAAAATAATCAAGGATCTCCTTATCAAGAGTCTAAATCTGATCTTACTCATGCATTGGCCCTCCTTATAGGGAAAAACATGCAAGTGGTCCATTTTCCTTATTTGTCCGACATTACCAATCCCAAACAGGGGGCTACAGATTAGCATTATCCAGGATTTATTCTACTTGAACCATTAGGCAGTATGATGAACTAATGCCACCCTGTTCCCATGGTGCCTCTAAGACAAGAAGCAACAAAGGAAAATACCTTTATGCTGCTCAGAATGGTAAGGACGATGCTCAAGCATCTTCTGAGCTCACCTATTTGCCACTCCTGGGCATCAAACTATTAAAGGCCAACCTATCAGGAGATGAATTTTATGTACCCTACAGGTGCTCACAAAGTACCTCAGAGCTCCATATATTTGCTACACATGTGCCGCAGCTGCGTGATGGTGTTTTTGTCTGGGGGAACACAGAGGCTGCAACACAATGCCAGCCTTTGGTTGGAGGGGAGTGTGCGTTCACTGGAGGAGAGTGTTGAGCAGAAGGAAGTGATGCTGGGGTGCTTATGAAGAGAGAGGTTCCAGGGCAGTCTTGTCTGGATCTGTATCTGGCTATACATGGGCTGTGAACAGTTTCTAGGCATCTTGCTTGACTTACATCTTCTAAAAATGCTTTTTATAAAGTGCTTAAAAATGTTTAAAATAAAGGGAAGTGATCAGTAATACTGGGGAATTACAAGGAAGTTCATGGAAACTTTAGTATATCATCACAGGGCTTTTAAAATATTATCTTTTAAGATTAAAATGTAATTGTATCATTTCCCCCTTCTCTTGTTTCCATGTAAACTGATCTATATATTTGATTGAAAAAAAGAGATTTCTGAATAACATAGCTAGAGTGTACTATTGCACATCAGTTTTAAGCTTTCTAACCCACACATACTGAGTTTTTGTTGGTTCCCTGTTACACCAGAAAGGAATCTCATATCTGAGTCCTATGTCTGAAGTTCTTGGTGTGCTTGAGCTGAACGCACATACACCTTCTGGGCGGCCACCATGTACAGAGGCAAAAGTCTGCACTGTTTTGGGAGTCTCTCTGACTCCACTGATCAGTGACTTGATAGGTTAAGGTCATACCTGGAATTAGGGTTTTATTAGATTGTTGATGGCTCTTGTGGTAAGCATTATCAACTATAGTGCTTTGTGTGGGTGTCTCTCTGTGTATATATGTGCTTAAGATGCCTATATGTCTTGTGTCTGTGTGTAATTTCAGATAAAAATAAAACAATATCTCTCCCTATATCTTTCTTAGGCACCTTTAGGATTATTTATCCCTCCCTCACTCCCTCCCCTTTTGTGTGATTTAATCCACAATTAAAGCCCACCAGGGTTTCTCATTTTTCCCCTCCTATCAACTATACCTTTCTATCCCTTTACAGACTTAGTATTTTAAATATTTAAGCACAAACCCTTAACTGCCTGAAATACCTCTTACACTTTTGGATATTGATTTAGCTGGCTGTAACTTTTATAAGTAGAAATAAAAGAGCACTCATTCACACAGCTGTGTAGATTTTTCCAGTACTGCATTCAGGGGCAGCAATGATAGATTCATAATATGAAATACTCTTATTCATTAAGAAAATAAAAGTAAAAATTTTGCAATTCTGTTCATTGAAACAACTTTAAAATAAAACTAAATGGATGAGTGTAAGATCAGTGAAATGAGAAAGGGGAGAGAGAAGACTCATAAGTAAATGTAATTAGCTAATTAATTACTACCGGAAATGAAGGAAAGGGGAGAAGAACACAACACAAATACACCTCTGACAAGGGCAGTTAATAATAAAAGAACAGCTACGTCAAAAGTACCAACATACTCAGCCAAAAGAAATTAGGTTGTTGTATTGCAAAGTGTCCAACATGCATTTAAATGTCTACTATGTATTTAAACATCTGTCATGTATGTTTCTAAAATCAGTGTTAGGCTGCTTCCCATATGTGCCTTTTTCCAGTCATCCCTGCCCTCAGGATGTGACCACTAGGGTTACACAATGTAAGCCAGTCCCAGAAACCCAGAACAAATAAAATAAAATGCAATGGTAAGTATAGCTATTTTACAACACTGTAGCTACACAGTTTTAGTAACAAGAATAGAGCTCAACCAGGTATAGCTTTAATGGAGGGATCAGAAAGATTCTTAGAACTTTTCTTCAGCTTCATAGCACAGGTCAGTTGGATGATTCTAGGTTTTGTTCAAGTCCTAAGGAACCTAACTCTTGGGAGTCAGAGTACTGGCTGCCACTTCAGTCCACCAAGTCTTGGCAAGTACCCCTGGCCTTGGTGAGTGGGTGCGTGAAGTAGCGAGTGAGTGCTTATGCACATTGGCTTTGGTCCTCTCAGGGGTTGGCTTAAGACTGACGCAAGAGAATGAAAACTTCTGATAAGACAGGAGGAGTTGTCAGGTGACAGTGTTGTTCATAGGACATGGGGATCTGTAAGGAATCCTCTGACCTGTGTGTGTGTGTGTGTATGTTTTTGCAGGTTATCCTGATCCAGATAAGTTTTCCTGGACAAACTACCTGCAAACTACTCAAGCAAAGGCAGTCCCCGCCAAGGCCTTTAGCACGGTGAGTTCCTGTGCTGCCCATGTTCACTTTCCTGAAGCAGGCGAGCCCGGCTTCCCCCACTGCTCTACCTGGCTCTAGTTCTATGAAATCAGGGGATGATTTCATAGCCCACTTGCTTCAAGTTTGCTTAGTGGTGCAATGTTGTACTTATGGGCCATTACACCTACATTCCTGCACAGAGAGAACAAGGCCTTATCAAGAATCACAAAGAATGATGTAGAGGTACCAACTTGAAGTGTCCTTCCGTCAGCCACTGCAGGTGGAGAACTTGAAGCCCCTTTCTCTGGGACCACTGAGTTGAGAACTCTGGCCTTTCTGTGTCCTTTTTCTCAGGGACTCTTTGGATAACAATGGCAGTGGATGGAGTCTGGTGAGCGTAGATGATCTGTATGAGGGCAGTGTTTGTTCTAGCCATTATGAGAATACTGATATTTATGGTTCAGACTTACACATGTTCATTCAGAGTTCAGCTAGGTAAAATTAATATGTAAAACATTTTGCATGCAGAAGTGATACAATTTAGAAATATTTCTGTTTTAAATCAGTGGGTTTGCTCAAAATACAAAACAAAACAAAAAAACCAATTCCTTCCAAATTCTGATTTTCTTCTCCTGACTCAATTTACTACACCCCCCAAGACAGGGTACTTTTGTGTAGCCCTGACTGTCCTGGAACTCTCTATGTAGACCAAGATGCCCTTGAGTTCACAGCAATCCGTCTGTCTCTTTTTCCCAAGTGCTGGGGTTAAAAATGTACCTTTAATCATTCTGGTGACTAGACAAGATTTGAAACAAAACACTGTTTTATTTTTCTAAGAGAGGGTTTAATGGCTGGGTGTAGGTACAGAGAAGAATGAGGTTTGGGTGTCTTAGGTTACAGGAGTTTCAAGGCATCAAAGCTTCAGTAGCAAACATGCCAAATGTCTGATAGCTTCTCTTTCTCTCTTACCTATTTCCAAATCTTCATTTAACTTTCCTAGAGAATTAATATTTCCTAGAGATAGAAATATTTAGGTACAAAACCTTCCAGGCTCTGTCATGGGTTATCTTGGATTCAGCTGAAATATGTATATTTGGCATCTACAATTCAGAACAATTACATTCCTTGTGGAGGCTACCAATCTGGGGGAGAAAAGGAAACTTCTCAGACACCTAATTATATGGACACAGCCCATTTAGTAGGTGTAGTAATGCTTTCAAAAGAAAATATTCTTGCATAAAAGCTGTGCTGAAGTTTACCAGATACTGAAGAATGGCTTAACTATTTACAACTCACACATTAATAGAGTTATTTTCTTGTTACCACCTCTAGACTTGAGGAATTCAGTATACTTTCATTTCCCCATAAAATCAGGTGAACACTTTTCTTGTGAAATGACTTTTGACAGGAAGCCTTTGGCTAACCTATAAAAACCATTGGAGTGGTCTCACTTTTGACCGCTACAGTTCTTAGCACACCAGTGGGCTCCCACATCCTATTTTTTTTTATTGCTTGTATTCTTATCATTATAGACTTTTGGTCCCAAATATTTTAAAGCTCAAACCTCAACTCATAGGTGAGTTGGTGAAAGAAGAACTTGTGGTTTTAAATTGCATCATGGTTAGATTTTAAGAAAGTTATTAAGTTGAGCTTAAGCAGCTTTTCTCTAAGAGTATATTAAAGTTTACGTTTAGAATACATTATGTTGAGTGATTTGCTAAATAATGGACCGTCTTTTAAGACACACAGTTTACATGGGCAGTGAAAAGAGTAAGCAATCTTATTTTATATTGATTTCAGAAAACAGTCTATACGAACAGAGAGACTGTAGCTAAGAACATTTCTAACCTCGATTCTTTGTGGTTTTGTTTGTTTGTTTTGGTTTTGGTTTTGGTTTTGGTTTTTTGAGACAGGGTTTCTCTGTGTAGCCCTGGCTGTCCTGAAACTCACTCTGCAGACCAGGCTGGCCTTGAACTCAGAAATCTGCCTGCCTCTGCCTCCCAAGTGCTGGGATTAAAGGCATGTACCACCATTGCCCGGCTTCAAACCTTGATGTAACTGTTGCTAAATTTCATAACTTTGTGTTATATAGTTATCTTGAAAATGTCCAAATTTTTATTTCTACTAATAGATTCCCATAACACTGATTTGAGAATGTGTATAAAGTCCTATATACTCTTAAAACTAAATCCCAATTTTTTTAAAGATCAGTGTGTTTGCATCACAACCACCATGCTGGGGCAGTGTAGTGGGTACCTGGCTTACCAACTTCACTGACTTCTTACACTGTGAAGTTGTGAGCACCAACTTGTTGAGCTGTGATGGTGTGGGCACCTGGCTTGCTGGCTTCACTGACTTGTTACATTGTGACATTGTGGGCACCTGGCTTTCTGGCTTCACTGACTTGCAACTCTGTGATGTTGCAGAGGGCTCCACATGGTTTCTTGACTAACATGAAGTTGGAAGCTGTGGACAAACGGAACCCCCGGCTAATTCGTGTCGCTACCATTACAGATGTTGATGACTACAGAGTAAAGGTACGTCTTTACATATTCTATCAGCTCCCCGGTATTTCTTGTGCCTCTCCCATCCTGTCATCGCCTTTATCTTCCTTAGATTTTAATTCTAATGGAGAGTAGCTTTCTACCAGAGAAAAGTCTTTCTGTGCAGAAAAGCCATCATGGATCTAGCCTTGATGACTGCTACCAGCAAGTACAGGATAGAAATCGTTCCTGTGAGGCTAGTTCAGTGTCACTCACAGAACGGCTACTGGTGCTGCTTTAAACCCTGCAGCTGCCTCTTCTTTCCTTGCATGTCTTAGTGTATTTTATGTGAAATAGGCATTCTCTGGGATGAACTGGAACATGGCTGAGAGAGACCATAAGACACTTCTACTTGGACATTCTTTAAGTTCTTTCTTTTATTTTTTTAAAAAAGATTTTGTCTCCTTTTTGTTAGCATTATCAAAATTTTCTTGAAATCATTGTCATAATTTCTATGTTTTTTGCTTTGGATATAAAGAAAACCAAAATGCATTTGGGTCACAGGAGCCAAAACGTTAGTGCTGAATCAAGGAGCTGATGAGAACATTTCCATATTGTCCTTGTTGAAGACACATCTCTGAAATGAAATTTTGCTTAGATAAAAATCATTCGGTCTTTTTCACACAGAGAACAGAAAGCAGTTGCCAGCTTGGCTTCATTGTGTTTTGTAAGGAATAACAGTGAAAAACAATGTTCCATCCAAGCACAGTTTGTTTTCATAGTAATAAAACCAATGAAGTAAACTGATTTAAATAGGCATTATATCAAAAATGTATTTGTTTGATTTCAGTTTGATACAATTAAAGAGAAACTTTGTTTCATTTGCTTTATCTTTCATTTGAATAATTCATTTGATACAGTTGCAGGTACATGGGTTTGATGAAATTCAGAGGCAAGTGTAGGGCTGTACTGATGAGCATTAGGAGCACACATGGAGGGGTTCTTTGTTAATCTGACAATTAAAATAACAAATGTGTTCAGGGACCAAGTAGCTGCTGTCTCCCATAGTTCCTTGCATCTTAAATTCCTTTTTCACCACGGTATCTCCAGCTCATTTTGACTCATTGTTCCTCCCTGGCTCTTGGGTTGGCAGCACATGCCCTCTCATGTTGGCTCTGCAATAGATTTACATTTATAACCGTCATGTTCATGTACTAGCTTTCATTTTAAATTTATTGCATTTTAGTTTTAATAACATACAAAACTGATCTAGATTTTTATGTTTTATTTATTTTATTTATTTTCTAAATTCTTTGTTTACATTCCAAATGTTTTCCCCTTTCCCGGTTCCCCCCTCCCCATATGTCCCATAGGCCCTCTTCTCTCCACCCATTCTCCAATCACCCCCTCCCTTTTCTCTGTCCTGGTACTCCCCTACAATGCTGGATCAAGCCTATCCAGGATCTGGGCCCTCTCCTGACTTCTTCATAGGAGTCATTTGATATGCTAACTGTGTCTTGGGTATTCACGGCTTCTGGGCTAATTAATATCCACTTATCAGTGAATGCATCCCATGTGTATTCTTTTGTGATTGGGTTACCTCACTTAGGATGATATTTTCCAGTTCCAATCATTTGCTTAAAAATTTCATGAATTCATTGTTTTTAATTGCTGAGTAGTATTCTATTGTGTAAATATACCACATTTTCTGTATCCATTCCTCCATTGAGGGACATCTGGGTTCTTTCCAGCTTCTGGCTATTATAAATAAGGCTGCAATGAACATAGTGGAGCATGCGTCCTTATTGCATGCAGGGGAATCCTCTGGTATATGCCCTGAAGTGGTATAGCCGGGTCCTCCAGAAGTATTAAAGGCATTTTTTATTGATACTCCTAAGGAATGTCTTCTGCCTTCTACTTATTTGTTGATGGCTTATATAAATGTCTAGAATTAACCTATTTATTATCTTAAAATATAATTTGAAAACCTTTATCTCCTTGAGTGAGTTTATTTCTTACCATCTCAGCATTGGGATTTTAAAATCCTTTGAGCATTTAGTATTTAGGTGCTTACTGCAAAGCAGTGTGTCATTTTTCTTGTTATTCTTTGTAATTCATGGAAACTCTCATTATTGGAGGAAAAAGAATACTTGTGAAAGTATTAAAGCCATAATTGTTTATCTCTGTGGTCTTTGGAATAACAAGGGCCTTTAGGATTTTAGAGTTAAATTAAGATGCGTTTATGTAAGTGTCTACCTTATAGAGCATGCAATCTATCAAAAAAAGGAACCAGTTTTGGAATATATTTAAATGTCTTGAGGTCTCACACGTAACCTTGGCCAATTTTCTTGCTGCCTATTTTTGGCAGAGCCTCTCTCTACTCCCTGCCTTCCTTCAGCCTGTTCCACAGATGGGTAAATACTTGGCTTGCCCTGTGAGGTACAGGGGAGATCTGTGAGCTGATCATTTTCTAACAAAACACAAGAGTCAAAAGCATTAACTCAAAATCCATTCCTCAATGTTCCTCCAGAGGAAAGGCGTTAAGATGGGAGCTTTTTTTTCTTCATTTTCTTCCCCCCATCTCTTATATACAGAGGCTGAAGGTCTTTGGCTGGTGAGAAAGTATTTGAAGCTTTTGGATCTCCTTTCTTGGCAATTCCTACATTCCTCAATTGGTGTGTTGATTGCAGCAGTCTGTGATGTTTCTCCTGCAAAGTCTGCTTCTTTCCAGTACTTTGTAATTTCCGTCCCATAATAGGCACTAGTCACATGAACAGAGGAGTGGGAGATGGGAGTGCTGAATGCATTTTGAATGTATCAGTTGAGTATGTGTAAATTCTTTCCTTACTTTCTGCCCTTTCCTAAAGAATCCTCTGTGGGAAATCTGATTCTGCAGAAGGTGTCAAGAGGTGCCACAGTTTGACCTGGGCTTGACCTCTTGCTCTGACTTGTAGCTCTCCAGTTAATTTAGTGATGCCACTCCTCTGGTGTGTAGCGATTACAGTAGTAAATTAAGGGACCATAATGGACACACCAACAAAGGTTCCAGGAGTTGTAGACACTACAATGCTAGACAGAGCAAAGCACTCACTGGAGAATGAGCACATCATTCTGGACTCCAGGCCCAGCGTATTATCCAGGGTACTACCTCAGCTGGGTCTTCACAACAACTTTTTAAAGACGTTTTTGTCTCTGTTCTGTGGTTGATGAGGAGAGCTTAAGGCATATCGATATAGTTTCAGAGAATGAAACTCAGAGCCAAGTTTTGTTTTGTTTTGTTTTTCCTTTTCCTTTAGCTGGCAGCAGGGATAAGCTGTTGGGACCCTGTCACTGCTTCAGGGATGTATGGTCTGCAGCCACACTCCAGGTCACATTCTTTCTGTTCACTGTGCTCGTAGGCTAACTGGCTGGTTTTCATTCAAAGACTGCTTGGCCAACTGTGTCTCTCTGAGGTCAGTGGTGAGGTTCCACTTGCCATGATTGGATATTAGGGTGACATTTTATTCCTCTTATGTTGATGTCTGGACTTATTAATTACCATGGTTACTCTCTAATAAATATTTATGATACACTTGCTGCTTCTTGCTTAATTTGGAGCCAGCCATTATGTTTCGTAATTATTCTTTTGTTTGGCTGCACACTGTACTCTGCTGTATCCAAAAACCCATTACTGTCATCTTATCAGGAAATGCACATTAAACTCCAGTAGATGGATGAGTACTTTAAGGAAGTTTAGACTATATTTGGGGGGCAAAGAATCTCTTTCTATGAGAAAATACAAAGAGAGGATTTAACACAGAGTAATATTTGATAAATATTTACCCTGTGGGAACTGGAGCTAAGTTGTGAAATAAATTATAAATGAATTCCAAATAGATGTTTTAGGAAGTTCTCCTGAATCATTAATAAATTGAGTCTCCTCAGCAAGCCTTTTCATATTTAATACATTAACTGGATGTATTTGTGGGCTTTCTAAGTGAAATAAAGACACTCTGATTAACGAAACATTTCGTAAGGTGTCCATTTTCATGACTAGAAATTATTTTGGAGCTTAGATTAGACTAATTAGTTGAAAATATTTTGCTTCCATGAATCTTGAGGTGAATTAACATAAAGAGGTCCAAATATAAGAGAGCCAGCATTCATGACTGACAGTTGCTTGCATGTGGCCTCTGGAGTCCTGGTTTAGCTGTCAAGGAGGGAGCCAGATCTAGAATAGATCATCCCACTTGCCAAAGTTTCTTTATGGGATACATTTCTACAAATGGCCTTGAGACAAGAGGACAGAAGAAGATATTGATTTTAGAAATGACTTTGAGTTGTAAACTTGTAATTAATGGGCATTATTGTGTCACAGTAACTGACACCTGTCTTCATTTGGGAAGAAGACTGGGACACTTTTAAAAAGTAGCCTAACCATTCATGAGAACATCATTTTTAAAGCTGGTGAAACTATACATTACAGTCAACCATAATGTCCAGACAAGTTGAAGTAGGTAGAGTGTCATGTGAGAGGATGACAGACACATTAGTGGAATTGTGGTTATCATAAACAGCAGTTGCCATACTCCTCAGGACACTTGCCTCAGCAGGAGTCCAGGGCTGCCTTCACATACTGTACAGCCCTTGCAGCCACCCACAATGTGCAAAAGCTGAGAGAACAGGTGTAGGGAGTTTAAATAACGACATACAGTGCAGGCTGCTGGTGCCCTGATTCTGTAGCACTGGCTTCTGAGGCTTCTAATCTGGGGACAGTGCCTTTGCTGTGAAGCACTGGAGACCGGCTGTTTCTTACTTGTGATCATGTGGTAAGCCATGTGTTCAGTGTATCCAAAGGGATGGATGATCCTCCAACTGGGCTCCACAAACACCCCCCCCCCCCACTTCTCACCCCTCTACCTCCTGCCCCCCCACCCCGTATCCCCCCACCCCATGTAATAATATATTCTTATACTTTTTGCTAGAGTTACTTTTAGCTTGCAGCATGAACAAGAACAGATGGCCCCAGCCCTCTGTTTGGCCTGTAGGATATAATCCAAGCGCTCCTGTCTTAGCAGAGATCATGGAGATCATGTTGACAGGAAGACAAGATGAAGGGATTGCCATCTGCAGGGTAGGGAGGTTTACCTGCCTGGACTATCTCCTCCGTTTGATTCTTGATCCAAATCACACCTTTTTTTTTTTTTGATTTCAATATAGTTTTAAATGTGTTTCAGTAAAAACTAGTTTTAAGATATGATGTCGGCTATGCCATTAATAACACAGTTGTAAAAGAAATGTGTTTTCCCAGTACAAAATGGTTCTTATCCATAACTGGATTTCAGTGTAAGTACAGCCTGGCTCCCATATGATGAGCGATCATTCACATGTGGGCTCACCTATCAACCAGAACTGTATTCTTCCCTACAAATGTAGGGAGAGAGTTACCATGCCAACTTTCAGTAAAGTTATTTGTACTTAGAACAGAAACCAAGGCCAGACAGCCAATGCATGACTGCAGTGGAGGGGAACTGTCAAGCCTCCCCAGGAGCTCCCTCATGTATCCAGCTCACCCTGTGTTACCAGCTATCCTGAGAGACCAAGCAAGTGTCTGGCATGACTACTTGGCTGGAGGCTTCATCTGAGTCATAAGGCTAGCTAGACTAGAAATAGAACAGTTCACAGCTTTCTGTGCAGAGACTGTCTGTGTAGATACTTCTTAAGTAAAACAATGGTGTTACAGCTCTTCTCTTAGGCTTATGAGGTTCCCACAGCATCTCAGGACTGCTATAGATTATGTACCTGCAAAGTAGACATGCCCCTGGATAGAAGTGCTTGATGCTGTTTGTGTTTGGCGGCTATTGGGTGCTTGACTAAGGACCTCATTTTATTCTTACTATTCCTAAACTAATAAGTCAGGCTGTCAATACTCCATATTGACATTTCATTCAAAATTGTATGATTACCCAAAAACTGAGACCCTTGAGCTATGGCAGCAAAGCTTTTCATTCCTTACCCACAAGGCCCACTGTAGGATAACTGTTCTCGTGCAGAGCACATAGAACATTTTCTGAACTTAACTTTAGAGGAGACTTACACATTCCCCATTGCTCTGCTGGGATTCTAGAAGTGTGAATTTTGCCAGCTGCAGTTCTGACATTTTCTGTGCCCTTACTAACACTGACGCTTTACTCATTATGCTGAACATGGTCTCTTCTCACATCCTGCTCTATAGCACTCTGTTCTTACACTGGAGGGCCATCTCTCAAAAATAAATAATCAAACAAAACTACTCCAAGATTGTCTGGCTAGGCACAATTGCCAACTTCCCTGGCCCATTCCAAAACATGTGCCATTTCTTATGATAAAACAAAGAATGATAGACACAGACAGAGTTTACTCTTTGACAAGGTAGTTGATGATACATGATTTATTTCCAAGTTGTAGTTATATATGTCTGCCATGTCATTAATAATTTGTTCCTGTCATTACCATAACAAATTAATACAAATTTAGTGCCTTAAAACAGCTCAGATTTATAATATTATATTGTGTTAGGCCAGAAGTCTTTTGTGGTAAAATCAACCATCAGTAGGGTCAGTTCCTTTTGGAAGTTCAGGAAAAGACTTCTAATGCCTACTTTATTCATGGGTTTATGGCCTTTATATGCAAGGCTTTAAGTCACTGATGTCTTCAGACCCAACTCTGACACTCATTCCTGCCTTCCCATAATCAGCATTGTGATTTCCATGGGCTACTTTGATGATAGAAGGTAACTCTTCCATTAAGAGCCTTTATTTAATCACCCGTAAGGATCATTCTTGCTGTGCAAAGTAACATCTTCACAAGATCCAGGGGATTAGGATTGGGACATCATGAGAGATAAAGTGTCTTAAAGCAGAAAAGTCTTATTCTGGCTTACAATTCATTGGTAGAATTCATCATGGAGTTTGAATTCAAGGTGGCAGGAGTTTAAAGCAGCTGGTCATATTTGCAGTGAGGAACCGAGAGTGATGCATGCATGCTGTTACTGCTGCTTAGAGCCCATTCTCTACATCCAGGATACCAGTCAGTTCTTTCCATGGAATGACTGAAATCAAGGTAGTCCCACAAAGGCTTGCACAAAGACCCATCTCCTGTATGATTCTAAAGTCTATCAAGTTGATAGTCAACTCTTCACTGCAATAGCTCTCCCCTTGTCAGTCTCATACCCAAATGTATCACTTTGAAGCCATTATTACCTTCTACCCTTTGTTGCCATAGGTCATCTTATAAAATCTATTTGGTCCAATATCCCAATTCCTATAGTCAATAACATTTCTAACATTTTAAAAGTCCAGAATCTTAGGCTGAGCATGGAAGTACATGACTCTAATCTCAGCTCTTGGTAAGCAGATACAGATAAGTATTTCTGTGAGTTATAGGCTGGGATGATCAACATAAAAAGTTTTAGACTAGTCGTGGCTGCCTAGTGAGACTTCATCTTAAAAGAAAACATAAAGTCTGTAACTATGACTTCCTGTAATGTCAAAACCAAGCTATCTACTTCCAACTTATAACAAATGCCACAGAATAAATGTTCTTATAATCAAAAGAAGTTTCCAAGCATAATAAGGAATGACTGGGGGTGGGGGAATGGAAAGCCAACATGGTAAATACCAAATTCTTCAGCTCCAGGTCTGATATCTGGAGCTCATGATGAAATTGGCTGAATTCCAAAGGACTTAGGGAGCTCAACTTCTCCAGCTCTGGTCACCTCAGATTCTCTTTTGGGACAGCCCCATGCCTTCATCTACCTTCAGTAGATGTCCCATAGTCTGAGCCACCTCCAGTATCTGAGGTCTCCATTGCTACCTGGGACTGTGCAGTTGCAAAGGCATCTTCTATAGACGGCCCTAATTGAAGACTGTCTGCGAGACCAATGATTGCTGATGCAGACAATGCCAGCCAATCAGGAGATATTTGGAAGAGATGCTTGCTTTAGACCAAAAGTGGAAAGTATTAAAAGAGCTTGCAGCAGCATTCATAAGAGAGCTTGCTTCAGCATTCTCACCTGCTCCCAGAGTCTGTGCCACTGATTCAGTGCCACCTCACCTCCAACCCCCAGGGGTAGGAAGGGTTGGGCAGTGGGTGGTCCACAGGATAATCAGCACATTGCAACATGGCCTTCATCTTCACTACACCCTAAAATGGCTACTTGTGTCATCATTGTAGGCATGGTAACCAATCTTGTTTCTTTCGTGTCTTCAAGGGAGTGGTAGATAATGCTGATGAACTTGGGATGCTGCCAGCTTGGGGTGGAGCCTAGCCCATCTGGACCAACATCAGCTCTACCTCCTAACTCTTTGACATTCTCACCTAGGCAGTTGCTTTTGAGGAGCAAGAAACACTGTCAGCTTTATTAGTAGTTCGGGGGGATTGTGTGTTTACAAGTTTGGGTGCCTTTCATGATGGGGTCTAGCCTCCAAGGCACCTTTTCTGTTGTCTCAGTGCCCTGCCTTACTTACACTTGCTCACACATCTTCCTTCAATCTAAAAAATTAGTTCATTATCTTCACCCAAATACTAAGTGACAGAGAACAATAAAACAGAATTCTTGGCCAAAAAAATAAATAGATAATAAATAAATATGACTATAACATTTGGAGGAAAATAGAAAGTATGAGCTGTTGACCAGTGACTCTTTACTTGTTTTTAACAATTTCCTATGCAAGTGGATAGTGATGATCCACTCACAATTATGCTCTTCTTGATCATGAAATTGTTGGTATTTATTCTTGAAGAGCTGGCTGCATGCAGCAGCCTTGTGAGAAATGACAATGATTTGATAGCTGACTTCTGTTACTGGCACTGTGTGTTAGAACATTGACTGTCAGGTACATCCTGATTTCAAAATCATTCAACTGGTAGCAAGACAAGGAAAATAGACTTTCTGTTCCAGAGCATAGCCCAGATTTGTAAGGGCAGCAGATGGTCTTTCACTAACAATCAGAGGTGGGCTCAGTTTTATATGAACATAGCATTTAAATGAACCTTGAAATCTAAATAGATCTATGAACCATTGTATAAGCAAGCTATAAATACATAATTTTAAAGCCTTTCAAAATCAGTACATTTGAGGGCTGAGTTCTATGTTGTTACATAAGGAATCTACACTTCAGCCAAGCATGGTGCTACAAACATTGTCTGCAGCCTAACACAGAAGGACAAGTTCAAGTCCAGTTTGGGTTACAGGATTAAACCTTGTAATGAACAAAGGGATGAGAAACAAAACAAGAACAAATTTATCTCTTTTAGTTCAGTATAAGACAATTGCCACCTCCCTTCCCTTTGAGAATCTTGTAAGAGTCCTCACATCATGGGCATTACCATTTTTTTGCCATGGTGATTAGGTAGCTCTCTGTTTGAAATTCTCTCTGTAAGCAATGATTCAACACCTTAATTAGCTGAGAGAAGGGTCAAAGATCATTCAGCGAGGTCTCACATTTCATTTCACTGAAGTCCAAGGAACCTGAGCCTTTTCTCATCATTGCACCTGGTTTCCCAAATCAATCCAAGGAACAAATCTTCCACTGTCTTTTTTCTGCCTCTCCTTTCATATGATCTTGTTTCTCATTCTCTGGGAAAAGAGGAAAGTCAACAAAACTGCTGACATTTCTGTGGCCACACTTACCTGTCTACATTGCTATTAGCTGCTGTGAATTTTTCCTGTACCTACCTAAAGAATTTCACTCTCTTATATGAATTCAACTTCCATTCTCAAGGCTATCTGACAGTACATCCTACATTTGTTTTATTTCTTTTTAAAAAATTTTAAATATATTTGTTTTTCCTTTTTATTAAAATGCTTTATACACAATATATTCTTATCTCACTTTCCCCAGATTTTTCCTGTCTCCCCATACATCCAATTCTAAGCTTTATCTCTCATTCCTTAAAAAACCAACTAAACCTTTAAAAAGATACATACATACACCAAAAAAGTCCAAAAGAGTGAAAAACTATATACAAGCTAGTTTTATATGTTGTGCTGGAAGACACTGTTTTCTTGGAGTTATCCATTACTGCTGTCTCTTACTATCTTTCCATCTCTTCATGGTAGATCCCCGAGCTGAGTGCTCCAAGGTCTCTCATTTTATGTACAGTATCCAGTTGTATCTCCACACTAGTTTTCATCTGCTACAAAAAGAAGCTCCTTTCATGAGGGCTGGAGAGGCACTGATTTATGGGTAAAGTAGAATGTCCTTAGGAGTCCTCCCTCTACCCATATTCTATGTAGCAGAACAATAAATAATATTTTGTTTCCCTCCTAGGTTCATGGCCCATCCAATCTCAGGATCTTGGTAACCCCTGTTGTGTCGGACATGGGTTCCATCTCATAGAGCAAACCTTCAGTCTAACCAAGAAGTTCTTGGTTATTCCTACAATGTTCATTTCACTATCACACCTGCATACCTCATGAGCGTGTCATCGTTAAGAGTCAGTGTGCATGGTTGGCTAGGTTGAGGACCACTATTCTCCAGTAGCCTGCAGGGTACCTTTTGGGACCACAGACAGTTCTCAGTAGCCAGTTAGCCTCTAATCAGGCTCTATACCTCTGTGCTGGATGAGACACATATGTGTTGTAGCGTCTTACTGGCAGTCAGTTTGTGGAGAGCAAACAATAAACTTCACAGTAGCCTGTGATATTTGGTGGTTCTTATGAGCCTCTTTGGCCAATGACTCAATACGATGTAACACATTCCTGTCAGTGGAATATTCATCTGGTAGCACAAGATGTCTATTTGGGACATGTCTCTTCCATTGTTTGATGGCTCCATTTATATTCCTTTCATGTTTGTATACAGTTTAGGAAGATTCATCACTAGCAGGTTCCCATATAGCCTATCAAATGGCCCTTAGTGTAGTTGTCCCTCTCCACACTCCCGCCCTTACCTTATTGCTCACCTACTTTCTATTTAATCCTCCCATCCCAATCTCCCCTGTCTCTTGATAACAATATACTCTGCTACTCATTCCTTGGGAGGTTATAACTTTTTCCCAATACCTTGCTCAACCTAACCTCTATGGGTATCTAAATTGTAGCATTTGTATCCAAGGCTTAAAAGCTAGCATCCACTTAAAAGAAAAATATGCAATAATAGATTTCGGAGGTTTGGATTACCTCACTCAGGATGCTTCTTTTTTCTTCATGCTCCATCTATTTACCTGAAAATTTCATATTTCTAATTCCATATTCTTGTTGGCATGTGTTGGCATTGTTTTTATTGTTCTTAGCAATTCTGACTTGTGTAACACAGTTTTGACTTGTATTTCACTGATGGCAAAGGATGTTGAACATTCCTTTAAGTGTTCCTCAGCTATTTGTATGTCATCGTTTCAGAACTCTCTGCTATGTATATTTTTAAATTGGTCCATTCGTTTTCTTAATCTTCAAAGATTTTAAGTTCTTTATATATTTTTAGATGTTAACACATTTATCAGGTGTGTAATTGAGAAAGATATTTTTCCATTCTATAGCCTGTGGAATTTTCCAAATGATGATGTCCTTTGCCATAGAAAATCTTTTCAATTTCATGGGGTCCTAATAATTGTTGCTGAGTGCCTGAGGTACTGGTGTCCTGTTCAGAAAGTCTCTTCCTGTGCCAATGCATACAAGACTGCCCTCCATTTTGTTTCCTATCAGATCCATGGTATAGGGATCCTGTATAGGGGTCCTTGATCCATTTGGAAATGACTTTCCTGTAGGGTGATAAATATGGATCTATTTGTAGTCATCCAGTCTGAACAACATTATTTGATTTAGGTGCTGCCTTTTTCCCAGTGTATATTTTTGATTTCTTAATAAAAAGTCAGTTGTCTATAAGTGCATGGACTTACAATGTTTTAAGTTTGAATTCATTGATCAATGTGCATACTTTAATGCCAATATCATTGTAAAAAAGACTTTTTATTATTGTAGCACCTCTAGTCCAATTTGAAATCATTGATGGTAGTATATACAGCAGTCCTATTATGGTACAGGATTGTTTTATCTATCTTGTGGTTTTTGTTGCTATTGTTTCTGGTTTTGTGTGTGTATGTGTGTATTTGTTTGTTTTCTATTTTTTATTTCCATAGGAAGCTGAAGATTATCCTTTCAAAATATGTAAAAAACTATGTTGGAATTTTGGTGGAGATTGCATCAAATCAGTAGGATTTCTGTAGGATGGCCATTTTTACTACATTAATCCTACTGATGGACAAACGTGAGAGCTCTTTCCATCTTCTAATGTCTTCTTAAATTTCTTTCTTTAGTGTTTTAAAGTTTTTACTATAAAAAATCTTTCACTTGCTTGGTTAGAGTTATCTCAAGATTTGCAGGGGTGGGTATTGTGAAAGGTATTATTTCCCTGATTTCTTTTTTAGTGTATTTTATGTAGGAAGGCTATTGTTTTTTTTATATGTTCATTTTGCATCCTGATACATGCCTGAAAATGTTTATCAACTGTACAAGTTTTCTGGTGAACTTTTTAGGGCTCTTCATATGTAAAATCATATCATCTTCAAATGAAAATACTTTGACGTCTATTTTTCCTATGTGCATCATTTTCAATTGTTATATTGCTCCAGCTATGACTTCAAGTTCTGTACTGAATACTTATGGAGAGAGTGGGCATCCTTGTTTTCTTCCTGATTTTATTGGAAATGCTTTGTTTCTTTCCATTTATTTTGTTGATGCTAGGTGTGGACATGCTGTAAATCATATTTGTTTTGTTGAGGGATATCCCTACAGGACTTCTTTCATGAAAGTATGTCAGATTTTGTCAAAGGTCTGTTGTTTCGAATCTTATGAGATAACCTCATAATTTTATGTTTCAGTCTGTTTATATGGTTGTTTTTACTGATTCATCTCCGGGATGAAGCCAACTTTACCATGCTGGACAATCTTTTTGATGTCTTCCTGGATTTGGTTTGCCAGTATTTTATTGAGAATTTTGCATCTACATTCACAAGGGATATTGTTCTATAATTTTATTTTTTGTTTAGTTTGTGTGAAATAGATATCAGAATAATAGTTGCCATGTAAAAATAATTAGAAAACATTTCTTTAGTTTCTCTTTTTGCATAATAAGCATTGGCACTAATTTTTGAAAATCTGGTAGAATTTTGCATTGAATCCATCTGTCCCAGGACCTTTTTCAGTTGGAAGGACTTTTAACTAATTCTTCTATTTTACTAGGGGTTATGAGTCTCTTTACACTGCTTATTTGATTTTGTTTTAACTTTGGAAGGTCACATATTTTATGAAATACATCTATGTCTTTTAGGATTTATAGTTTGGTGAAGTACAGAATTTTAAAATATGTCCTTATGATTCTCTGAATTTTCTCAGAGTCTGCTGTAATATCTCCTTTTCTAATTTATGAATTTGGATCTTTTTTCTTTGTCTTTCAGATAAATTGATAAAGTTTTACCAATGTTACTTGTTTTCTCAAACAATCAACCTTTCCTTTCATTGGATCTTTGTATTGTATTGCTCGTTTGTTTCGAGTTTGTTGATTTCAGTCCTGAGTTTGATTATTTCTTGCTGTCTACTCTTTTGGGGTGTTATTTTTCTTTTTCTTCTAGAGCTTCCAGGTGTGCTATTAAGTTACTAGTATGAGATTTATCTAATTTTTAAATGTAGGTTCTTGATGCTATTCTATTTCTTTGTATCACATAGGTTTGAGTATATTGTATTTTACTTTGATTTTTTCATCCATTTCTAACATGTTTTTAATTTTCTTCTTGATTTTTGTCTAACCCACTTTTATTGAGTAGTGAGTTGTCCAGTTTCCATGAATACCTAGTATTTTGTTGTTGTTGATACCAAATTTTAATCTGCAATTATGACACAGAATGTAGAATGTTATTTCAGTTTTCTCATATCTGTTGAGATCTCCTTTGTCCCAGGTTATACAGTCATATTGGAGAAAATTCCAAGAAGTGCTGAGAATACACACACACACACACACACACACACACACACACACACACACACACACATACTGTGCTTGGATGAAATGTTTGAAATGTTCTGTAAATATATGTTAGGTACTGTGGTGGTTGGAATATTCTTGGCCCAGAGAGTGGCCCTATTAGGAGGAGTGGCCTTGATGGAATAGGTGTGGCCTTGTTGAAGGAAGTGTGTCACTGTGGGGATGGGCTTTGAGACCCTCCTCCTAACTGCTTGTGATATAGTCTTCTGTTTGCCTTTGGAACAAGATTTAGAACTCTCAGCAACTCCAGGACCATACTGCCAAGCTTCTTGCTGTGATGATAATGCATGGAACCTATAAGTCAGTCCCAACTAATTGTTGTCCTTTATAAGAGTTGCTTTTGTCATGGTGTCTCTTCACAGCCATGAAAACCCTAAGACTGGTATTTTTGGTTTATGATGTCAGTTAGCTCTAGCATTTCTCTGTTTAGTTTTTGTCTGGAGGACCTGTCTATTGATAAGAGTAGGGTACTGAAGTTTCCTACTATCAGTGTGTGAGGGTCAATATGTGAATACAGCTGTGGTAGTATTTCTGTTATGAACTTGGCTGCTCTTGTATTTGTTGCATTTATGTTTAGAATTGCGATGTCCTCTTGGTGGATTTTTTTCCCCTTAATGAGAGTGTAGTGTCCTTCCCTATCTCTTCTGATTAGTTTCGTTTGAAGTCTTTGTTGTTACTGTTGCTCAAATATTAAAATATCTATGTGTGCTTGCTTCTTGAGTCCATTTGCTTGGAATAATTTTTTCATCCCTTCTCTTTGAGGTTATGCTTACCCTTGATTTTAAGGTATGTTTGGTACAGCAGAAAGATAGATTCTGTTTTCTAATCCAATCTGTTAGTCTCATGGTTTTGGTTGTTTTTTGTTTGTTTGTTTGTTTTTTTTGTTTTGTTTTTAATTTTAGAACTGAGACCATTAGTATTGATAATTGTCAATGAGCAGTATATTTTGATTTCTATGTACTTTGTATGATGGAGAGTTTCCTTTTCCACCTGTTGGCTTACTGTTATGGGATTGTTTGTATCTTTCTGGGTGTGGCTAACCTCTTCAGACTGATGCTTTCCCTCTAGCTCCTCCTGCTGAACTCTATTGGTCAGCAAATATTGCTTAAATTTTGTTTTATAGAATATTTTTCTCTGTTGGTTTTCATTCATAATTTGGCACAGTATAGTAGTCTGGGCGGGGATGACTGGCATCTGTGATATCTCAGAATTTATAGAACATGCATCCAGTCTCCTTTTTAGACTTCCCATTGAGAAGTCTGTTGTTATTCTAACTAGTCTGCTTTTATATCTTTATTCATTGCTTTGTCTTCATCCCTCACAGTTTTCAATAACCTCTGCTTTTTTGTCTCTTTTGTTTTGATTTTGATTATTGCTTATTTGTTTGTTTTTGTTTGTTTGTTTCTTTTTTTGGTTCTGTACATTTAGTGCTTTGATTAACATGCACCATGGAAAATTTCCTTTCTGGTACTGACTGGTGTTCTGAATTCTTCTTGTACCTTGAGAGGTAACTCCTTCAGTTGGGGAAATTGTCCATGATTTTGTTAAGATATTTTCTGTGCCATTAGTCTATATTTTGTCTCCTTTCTATATCCCTATTATTCATTGCCTTTTATTTTCATAGTGTCTCAGAGTTCCCAGATGATTTGGTGTTTTGGGTATATATTTTAAAGCAATTAATTTATTTGAGGTATCAATTTCTTTTGTCTTGTCTTCAACATCTAAGATTCTCTCTTTGTGAGGTTTCAGTTTGATACCCTCAATTTTCATATCCTGTTTTATTTCAGGGTGTGTGTGTGTGTGTGTGTGTGTGTGTATGATTCTATTTCTACTTATATGTCTTGAACCATTTTCCTTAAACTCTTTCTCTGTGTTTTTGCAGAGTTCACTGAGGGATTTATTTATATACTCTTTATGGTCCTTTAAAACCTTTAAAGAGGTTTTCTTGTGATTCAGTTATTTTGATATTTTCAGGCCCTACTATAGTAGGATTAGTGGGTCCTGGTGGAGGTACTTTACTGGCTGGTTTTGGGTCAACTTGACACAGGCTAGAGTTATCACAGAGAAAGGAGCCTCCCTTGTGGAAATGCCTCCATGAGATACAGCTGTAGGGCATTTTCTCAATTAGTGATCAAGAGTAGGAAGGCCCATTGTGGGTGGGGCCATCCCTGGGCTGGTAGTTTGGGTTCTATAAGAAAGCAAGCTGAGCAAGTGAGGGGAAGCAATTCAATAAGCAGCACCCTCCATGGGTTCTGCATCAGCTCCTGCCTCCAGGTTTCTTCCCTGTGTGAGTTCTTGTCCTAACTTCCCTTGGTGATGAATAGCAATACGGAAGTGTGAACTGAATAAAACCTTTCCTCCTCAAATAGCTTCTTGGTCATGATGTTTTGTTCAGGAATAAAAACCCTAAGATAGGCACATATTCTGGACTGTTCATGGTTGTATTTTCATGCTGGAGTATAAGAATCGGGAGTTATGATATTTGAGGAATTTCTTGATGTTGTTATGTGATCTGAACATTTTGGGTGTCTGTACTCAGGTCTCTCAGGACCCTGGGCAAGTGTGCTGGGTGCAGGTTCCTGATTCAGAGTGATTCTGCATGGCAATGGATAGCAGAAAGGAATAGCAATGTGCTAGGAGGAAAGGCTGAGAGGGAATATGGGAAAGAACAAGAAGGATTGGATCTGTACCAAGATGTGGGTTCCCTGGGGCAATGAGGTGTGGCATGAGGAGGAGCTCTTGCATGTGGGCTGCAGTAGTTCAAAGGATAAGTCTGGAGACACAGGGATAAAAGGAGAGGGGATCTGTCTCTGCACTAACAGGTATAGTCTCCTGCGAATGTAGTTGGAATGAGAGGAAGGCCTGCTGCAAGCAGGCTGCTGCAAGACTCAGGTGAAGACTGGATAGATTTAATGGAGGGCAAGAAGACTAGGGAAAATTGCCTTTGCAAGTGCTAGCCGAGGGTGGGGAAATTGCTTTATATCTCCACTCTTAATTTTTGGCACTATTACTCAAGCAAGTGGAAGGAGGACATGTTCTGTCTTAATTAGTCAAATATTTTTAGGTCTCTCATGGCAATTCAAGAGTAGTCTGTATTATTTTTATAAATTTTAGTTGAAATATAAAATTACATGCTTATCATTACATATTGTGATATATATATATATAATATGTAGTCAAATATACTTACATATAGATCAGCATATAGGCAAGAATGTGGGATGTACTGTCTTATATACTCAAGTTATCTCTTGTTCTCCTAGTTCTCTCTTCTCTCTAGACATCTTATTCACATGACATAATTGTTTTTCTATCTTCACAATATATGTGTATATACTTGCACAAATACACACATGCACACATCCTACACATGAGGCAACTAGAGAGGTTCCGTATCTTGGTTATTTTTATAAATAATGCTGCAGTAAGCATTTTGATACACCAACTTGGATTCCTTCAGGTATATACTCAGAAGTGCTATAATTGGATCATATGGTGATCCTAATTTTAGATTTATGAGGAACACTGGCACTGATTTCCATAGTTACTGTACAAGTTTACATTCCCATCAGCAACATGTAAGGGCTCTTTCCCACACACCCTCAGAGGCAGGCTTTTGTTGTTTTCTTGATGATACCCATCCTGACTTGGGTAAGACTGGATCTAATTGTAGTTTTGTTTTGTGTATCCATGGTGATTTAAGGACTATCAATATTCTCACCATATTTATTGGTGGTGATCTTTCTTTCTTTCTTTCTTTCTTTCTTTCTTTCTTTCTTTCTTTCTTTTAGAACCATTTTGTCAAATCCTTTGCTTGATTACTGAAAAGATGATTTGTGCTTAT
Source organism: Apodemus sylvaticus (assembly GCF_947179515.1). NCBI lineage: Eukaryota > Metazoa > Chordata > Mammalia > Rodentia > Muridae > Apodemus > Apodemus sylvaticus. The sequence continues at coordinate 5,126,943 of NC_067480.1, read as the reverse complement.
CAGGTTTAATTTTTAGGTCTTTATTGAGTTTTAGATACTGATATCCTATCAGATTTATAGGTGGCGACATTTTGATCTCATTCTGTATGGTCCTTTTTCATTCCACCACTGACTATATCCATTGCTCCCTGTAGACTTAAATTTCCTACAATCTTATTTTGTCCACTCCTGAAATTATTTCCTGATCCATTGGATTTTTTTTAAAAAACTCTTTGCATATACCTGTATTTTGAAGTGCTTTTCCCCCATGCTTTCCTATAACAGTTTGGATTTCAGGCTTTATATTAAGTTTTGAGCTATTTGATTTGATTTTACACGAGATGTAAAATAAAAATCTACTTTTATTCTTCTGTATATAGTATCTATTCAATTTTCCTGTCAATCATTTCTGGAAAGGGTTGTCAGTTCTCCATATATATTTTTGATACCTTGATCAAAATAATAACAATAAAAATAATAATAATGATAATGAAGAAGAAGAAGAAGAAGAAGAAGAAGAAGAAGAAGAAGAAGAAGAAGAAGAAGAAGAAGAAAAGAAGAAGAAGAAGAGAGGAGGAGGCAAGGAGGAGGAGGGGAGGGAGAGAGAGGAGAAGGAAATGGAAGAAAAGGAGGAGGATAAGGAGAAGAAAAAAATTGGCAGAAATAGCCAGAACACTTATTTTCTATCATTTCTTTTCAATTGCACTGTGTGTCTTTTCCATACAGGTAATGAGCAGTTTTGTCAGCATGTTTTTGTGGTATAGTTTGAGATGAAATATTCCTGGCTACAACTACAACTAATTTATGTGCTTAAGATTGTTTTATCTATTTGGTCTGTTTGTGCTTGCATATGAATTTTAAAGCTATTTTCTGTTTTATGAAGAATATAACTGAATCTTGATGGTGATTTTGAGTTAATCCATATATTACTTTTGTTAATATAGCTGTTTATATACTGTTAAACCCACTGATCAGAACCTCACAGGCATTGAATTGTGTTGGAATCTCACTAAGGAATGAAAATTCAGCACTTCCCCTGGTATTAATTTGACTAAGTTGGAAGGTTCTACTTGCTCTCGTGTGTCTTCTATTTGTCTTTAGTTTGTGGTTTCTGCTCTCTGTCATTCATTCCTAGAATCTGATGTGTGGCCCTACTATTGTCTGTGCATCTTGATGTCTGGGTGATATCTAACAGTCTCTAGCAATGGCCCTTGCTCTCTATTTGTTGTAGAGCACAGAAAACACCACCTTGAGAAGGAATGAGGAATACCCAACAGAAATCCTTATTAGAGTTTTATAAGAAATCACATTATTTACTCCAACTGACCCCAAAGCACTAAGTACCCACAAATGAACACTTGTTTAAATAAGATCTGTTACAACACTTACATATATACTAATACCCATAATATTTGTTGTGAATATTTGTTGAATAAGGCCACTTCCAACCTATTTGTCTTGAGCCAATGATTATTATAACACATATACATGCACCCATGCATTGCTATTTAGGTCAGGTATATGAAAAAGGTACATAATTTAAGAGTAAAGCCACTTAGGTTGTAGAAGCCGATTACACAGGAAATTCAAGGCAGGTAACCTTGATTATTACTCTTACTCTTAAAGACAGGTTAAATCAACAGACCAAGTGCTCAGCAGGATGGCAGCAGCCTGACGTGACCTTAAGACATACTATTAACTCTAGTTATGAGATCCAGCAAACATACAGTCTCTCCGAATGTAAAGGATATTTTAATGAAATTGTTCTGCCACAGTCATTTCCACAGTAACAATCTATGCAGTGCACGAGTGTGAGAGTTACAGCCACTTTCTGATGTCTTTTCTTTTTCAGTGTTTTGGAGTTTCTCCTGTAGAGTCTTTTTGTTTTCTTAATTATATTTGTTCTTGTGTGTTTTAGTTTTCTAAAGTATCGTGAATAAGATGTGTAACTCATTCTTTCTCAG